>NW_026870450.1:0-296961 GCF_963576545.1 Limanda limanda
ATAACTTTTTTTGTGAAGGTCGGAGAGACTTGGAAAGTGGTTGCATCTGGACTAATTTGGGTCCTGCAGATCGATTGGTACCATCCCCGAGCTTGTACGACCTTCGAAAGAGGTCGACCGACGAAATTCCCCCAAATCTGAGGAGATATTCTTGAATAACTTTTTTTGTGAAGGTCGGAGAGACTTGCAAGTAGGCTCTACCCCCACTAAATGGGGTTGCGCGCATCGATCAGTACCATCCTTGAGCTTCTCCGACTTTCGGAAGGGTTAGGGTTAGGGTTAGGGATGAAAGCACATAGGAGAAAGAGATATTCTTGAATAACTTTTTTTGTGAAGGTCGGAGAGACTTGGAAAGTGGTTGCATCTGGACTAATTTGGGTCCTGCGGATCGATTGGTACCATCCCCGAGCTTGTACGACCTTTCGGAAGAGGTCGACCGACGAAATTCCCCAAATCTGAGAGATATTCTTGAATAACTTTTTTGTGAAGGTCGGGAGAGACTTGCAAGTAGGCTCTACCCCCACTAAATGGGGTTAGCGCGCATCGATCGGTACCATCCTTGAGCTTCTCCGACTTTCGGAAGGGTTAGGGTTAGGGTTAGGGATGAAAGCACATAGGAGAAAGAGATATTCTTGAATAACTTTTTTTGTGAAGGTCGGAGAGACTTGGAAAGTGGTTGCATCTGGACTAATTTGGGTCCTGCAGATCGATTGGTACCATCCCCGAGCTTGTACGACCTTCGGAAGAGGTCGACCGACGAAATTCCCCCAAATCTGAGGAGATATTCTTGAATAACTTTTTTTGTGAAGGTCGGAGAGACTTGCAAGTAGGCTCTACCCCCACTAAATGGGGTGCGCGCATCGATCAGTACCATCCTTGAGCTTCTCCGACTTTCGGAAGGTTAGGGTAGGGTTAGGGATGAAAGCACATAGGAGAAGAGATATTCTTGAATAACTTTTTTTGTGAAGGTCGGAGAGACTTGGAAAGTGGTTGCATCTGGACTAATTTGGGTCCTGCGGATCGATTGGTACTATCCCCGAGCTTGTACGACCTTCGGAAGAGGTCGACCGACGAAATTCCCCCAAATCTGAGGAGATATTCTTGAATAACTTTTTTTGTGAAGGTCGGAGAGACTTGCAAGTAGGCTCTACCCCCACTAAATGGGGTTGCGCGCATCGATCAGTACCATCCTTGAGCTTCTCCGACTTTCGGAAGGGTTAGGGTTAGGGTTAGGGATGAAAGCACATAGGAGAAAGAGATATTCTTGAATAACTTTTTTTGTGAAGGTCGGAGAGACTTGCAAGTAGGCTCTACCCCCACTAAATGGGGTAGCGCGCATCGATCGGTACCATCTTTGAGCTTCTCCGACTTTCGGAAGGGTTAGGGTAGGGTGGTGGATGAAAGCACATAGGAGAAAGAGATATTCTTGAATAACCTTTTTTTGTGAAGGTCGGAGAGACTTGCAAGTAGGCTCTACCCCCACTAAATGGGGTAGCGCGCATCGATCGGTACCATCCTTGAGCTTCTCCGACTTTCGGAAGGGTTAGGGTTAGGGTTAGGGATGAAAGCACCATAGGAGAAAGAGATATTCTTGAATAACTTTTTTTGTGAAGGTCGGAGAGACTTGCAAGTAGGCTCTACCCCACTAAATGGGTAGCGCGCATCGATCGGTACCATCCTTGAGCTTCTCCGACTTTCGGAAGGGTTAGGGTTAGGGTTAGGGATGAAAGCACATAGGAGAAAGAGATATTCTTGAATAACTTTTTTTGTGAAGGTCGGAGAGACTTGGAAAGTGGTTGCATCTGGACTAATTTGGGTCCTGCGGATCGATTGGTACCATCCCCGAGCTTGTACGACCTTCGGAAGAGGTCGACCGACGAAATTCCCCCAAATCTGAGGAGATATTCTTGAATAACTTTTTTTGTGAAGGTCGGAGAGACTTGCAAGTAGGCTCTACCCCCACTAAATGGGGTTGCGCGCATCGATCAGTACCATCCTTGAGCTTCTCCGACTTTCGGAAGGGTTAGGGTTAGGGTTAGGGATGAAAGCACATAGGAGAAAGAGATATTCTTGAATAACTTTTTTTTTGAAGGTCGGAGAGACTTGCAAGTAGGCTCTACCCCCACTAAATGGGGTAGCGCGCATCGATCGGTACCATCTTTGAGCTTCTCCGACTTTCGGAAGGGTTAGGGTTAGGGTTAGGGATGAAAGCACATAGGAGAAAGAGATATTCTTGAATAACTTTTTTTGTGAAGGTCGGAGAGACTTGCAAGTAGGCTCTACCCCCACTAAATGGGGTAGCGCGCATCGATCGGTACCATCCTTGAGCTTCTCCGACTTTCGGAAGGGTTAGGGTTAGGGTTAGGGATGAAAGCACATAAGAGAAAGAGATATTCTTGAATAACTTTTTTTGTGAAGGTCGGAGAGACTTGCAAGTAGGCTCTACCCCCACTAAATGGGGTAGCGCGCATCGATCGGTACCATCCTTGAGCTTCTCCGACTTTCGGAAGGGTTAGGGTTAGGGTTAGGGATGAAAGCACATAGGAGAAAGAGATATTCTTGAATAACTTTTTTTGTGAAGGTCGGAGAGACTTGGAAAGTGGTTGCATCTGGACTAATTTGGGTCCTGCGGATCGATTGGTACCATCCCCGAGCTTGTACGACCTTCGGAAGAGGTCGACCGACGAAATTCCCCCAAATCTGAGGAGATATTCTTGAATAACTTTTTTTGTGAAGGTCGGAGAGACTTGCAAGTAGGCTCTACCCCCACTAAATGGGGTAGCGCGCATCGATCGGTACCATCCTTGAGCTTCTCCGACTTTCGGAAGGGTTAGGGTTAGGGTTAGGGATGAAAGCACATAGGAGAAAGAGATATTCTTGAATAACTTTTTTTGTGAAGGTCGGAGAGACTTGGAAAGTGGTTGCATCTGGACTAATTTGGGTCCTGCGGATCGATTGGTACCATCCCCGAGCTTGTACGACCTTCGGAAGAGGTCGACCGACGAAATTCCCCCAAATCTGAGGAGATATTCTTGAATAACTTTTTTTGTGAAGGTCGGAGAGACTTGCAAGTAGGCTCTACCCCCACTAAATGGGGTTGCGCGCATCGATCAGTACCATCCTTGAGCTTCTCCGACTTTCGGAAGGGTTAGGGTTAGGGTTAGGGATGAAAGCACATAGGAGAAAGAGATATTCTTGAATAACTTTTTTTTTGAAGGTCGGAGAGACTTGCAAGTAGGCTCTACCCCCACTAAATGGGGTAGCGCGCATCGATCGGTACCATCTTTGAGCTTCTCCGACTTTCGGAAGGGTTAGGGTTAGGGTTAGGGATGAAAGCACATAGGAGAAAGAGATATTCTTGAATAACTTTTTTTGTGAAGGTCGGAGAGACTTGCAAGTAGGCTCTACCCCCACTAAATGGGGTAGCGCGCATCGATCGGTACCATCCTTGAGCTTCTCCGACTTTCGGAAGGGTTAGGGTTAGGGATGAAAGCACATAGGAGAAAGAGATATTCTTGAATAACTTTTTTTGTGAAGGTCAGAGAGACTTGCAAGTAGGCTCTACCCCCACTAAATGGGGTAGCGCGCATCGATCGGTACCATCCTTGAGCTTCTCCGACTTTCGGAAGGGTTAGGGTTAGGGTTAGGGATGAAAGCACATAGGAGAAAGAGATATTCTTGAATAACTTTTTTTGTGAAGGTCGGAGAGACTTGGAAAGTGGTTGCATCTGGACTAATTTGGGTCCTGCGGATCGATTGGTACCATCCCCGAGCTTGTACGACCTTCGGAAGAGGTCGACCGACGAAATTCCCCCAAATCTGAGGAGATATTCTTGAATAACTTTTTTTGTGAAGGTCGGAGAGACTTGCAAGTAGGCTCTACCCCCACTAAATGGGGTAGCGCACATCGATCGGTACCATCCTTGAGCTTCTCCGACTTTCGGAAGGGTTAGGGTTAGGGTTAGGGATGAAAGCACATAGGAGAAAGAGATATTCTTGAATAACTTTTTTTGTGAAGGTCGGAGAGACTTGGAAAGTGGTTGCATCTGGACTAATTTGGGTCCTGCGGATCGATTGGTACCATCCCCGAGCTTGTACGACCTTCGGAAGAGGTCGACCGACGAAATTCCCCCAAATCTGAGGAGATATTCTTGAATAACTTTTTTTGTGAAGGTCGGAGAGACTTGCAAGTAGGCTCTACCCCCACTAAATGGGGTTGCGCGCATCGATCAGTACCATCCTTGAGCTTCTCCGACTTTCGGAAGGGTTAGGGTTAGGGTTAGGGATGAAAGCACATAGGAGAAAGAGATATTCTTGAATAACTTTTTTTGTGAAGGTCGGAGAGACTTGCAAGTAGGCTCTACCCCCACTAAATGGGGTAGCGCGCATCGATCGGTACCATCCTTGAGCTTCTCCGACTTTCGGAAGGGTTAGGGTTAGGGTTAGGGATGAAAGCACATAGGAGAAAGAGATATTCTTGAATAACTTTTTTTGTGAAGGTCGGAGAGACTTGCAAGTAGGCTCTACCCCCACTAAATGGGGTAGCGCGCATCGATCGGTACCATCCTTGAGCTTCTCCGACTTTCGGAAGGGTTAGGGTTAGGGTTAGGGGTGAAAGCACATAGGAGAAAGAGATATTCTTGAATAACTTTTTTTGTGAAGGTCGGAGAGACTTGCAAGTAGGCTCTACCCCCACTAAATGGGGTAGCGCGCATCGATCGGTACCATCCTTGAGCTTCTCCGACTTTCGGAAGGGTTAGGGTTAGGGTTAGGGATGAAAGCACATAGGAGAAAGAGATATTCTTGAATAACTTTTTTTGTGAAGGTCGGAGAGACTTGGAAAGTGGTTGCATCTGGACTAATTTGGGTCCTGCGGATCGATTGGTACCATCCCCGAGCTTGTACGACCTTCGGAAGAGGTCGACCGACGAAATTCCCCCAAATCTGAGGAGATATTCTTGAATAACTTTTTTTGTGAAGGTCGGAGAGACTTGCAAGTAGGCTCTACCCCCACTAAATGGGGTTGCACGCATCGATCAGTACCATCCTTGAGCTTCTCCGACTTTCGGAAGGGTTAGGGTTAGGGTTAGGGATGAAAGCACATAGGAGAAAGAGATATTCTTGAATAACTTTTTTTTTGAAGGTCGGAGAGACTTGCAAGTAGGCTCTACCCCCACTAAATGGGGTAGCGCGCATCGATCGGTACCATCTTTGAGCTTCTCCGACTTTCGGAAGGGTTAGGGTTAGGGTTAGGGATGAAAGCACATAGGAGAAAGAGATATTCTTGAATAACTTTTTTTGTGAAGGTCGGAGAGACTTGCAAGTAGGCTCTACCCCCACTAAATGGGGTAGCGCGCATCGATCGGTACCATCCTTGAGCTTCTCCGACTTTCGGAAGGGTTAGGGTTAGGGTTAGGGATGAAAGCACATAGGAGAAAGAGATATTCTTGAATAACTTTTTTTGTGAAGGTCGGAGAGACTTGCAAGTAGGCTCTACCCCCACTAAATGGGGTAGCGCGCATCGATCGGTACCATCCTTGAGCTTCTCCGACTTTCGGAAGGGTTAGGGTTAGGGTTAGGGATGAAAGCACATAGGAGAAAGAGATATTCTTGAATAACTTTTTTTGTGAAGGTCGGAGAGACTTGGAAAGTGGTTGCATCTGGACTAATTTGGGTCCTGCGGATCGATTGGTACCATCCCCGAGCTTGTACGACCTTCGGAAGAGGTCGACCGACGAAATTCCCCCAAATCTGAGGAGATATTCTTGAATAACTTTTTTTGTGAAGGTCGGAGAGACTTGCAAGTAGGCTCTACCCCCACTAAATGGGGTAGCGCGCATCGATCGGTACCATCCTTGAGCTTCTCCGACTTTCGGAAGGGTTAGGGTTAGGGTTAGGGATGAAAGCACATAGGAGAAAGAGATATTCTTGAATAACTTTTTTTGTGAAGGTCGGAGAGACTTGGAAAGTGGTTGCATCTGGACTAATTTGGGTCCTGCGGATCGATTGGTACCATCCCCGAGCTTGTACGACCTTCGGAAGAGGTCGACCGACGAAATTCCCCCAAATCTGAGGAGATATTCTTGAATAACTTTTTTTGTGAAGGTCGGAGAGACTTGCAAGTAGGCTCTACCCCCACTAAATGGGGTAGCGCGCATCGATCGGTACCATCCTTGAGCTTCTCCGACTTTCGGAAGGGTTAGGGTTAGGGTTAGGGATGAAAGCACATAGGAGAAAGAGATATTCTTGAATAACTTTTTTTGTGAAGGTCGGAGAGACTTGGAAAGTGGTTGCATCTGGACTAATTTGGGTCCTGCAGATCGATTGGTACCATCCCCGAGCTTGTACGACCTTCGGAAGAGGTCGACCGACGAAATTCCCCCAAATCTGAGGAGATATTCTTGAATAACTTTTTTTGTGAAGGTCGGAGAGACTTGCAAGTAGGCTCTACCCCCACTAAATGGGGTTGCGCGCATCGATCAGTACCATCCTTGAGCTTCTCCGACTTTCGGAAGGGTTAGGGTTAGGGTTAGGGATGAAAGCACATAGGAGAAAGAGATATTCTTGAATAACTTTTTTTGTGAAGGTCGGAGAGACTTGGAAAGTGGTTGCATCTGGACTAATTTGGGTCCTGCGGATCGATTGGTACCATCCCCGAGCTTGTACGACCTTCGGAAGAGGTCGACCGACGAAATTCCCCCAAATCTGAGGAGATATTCTTGAATAACTTTTTTTGTGAAGGTCGGAGAGACTTGCAAGTAGGCTCTACCCCCACTAAATGGGGTTGCGCGCATCGATCAGTACCATCCTTGAGCTTCTCCGACTTTCGGAAGGGTTAGGGTTAGGGTTAGGGATGAAAGCACATAGGAGAAAGAGATATTCTTGAATAACTTTTTTTGTGAAGGTCGGAGAGACTTGCAAGTAGGCTCTACCCCCACTAAATGGGGTAGCGCGCATCGATCGGTACCATCTTTGAGCTTCTCCGACTTTCGGAAGGGTTAGGGTTAGGGATGAAAGCACATAGGAGAAAGAGATATTCTTGAATAACTTTTTTTGTGAAGGTCGGAGAGACTTGCAAGTAGGCTCTACCCCCACTAAATGGGGTAGCGCACATCGATCGGTACCATCCTTGAGCTTCTCCGACTTTCGGAAGGGTTAGGGTTAGGGTTAGGGATGAAAGCACATAGGAGAAAGAGATATTCTTGAATAACTTTTTTTGTGAAGGTCGGAGAGACTTGCAAGTAGGCTCTACCCCCACTAAATGGGGTAGCGCGCATCGATCGGTACCATCCTTGAGCTTCTCCGACTTTCGGAAGGGTTAGGGTTAGGGTTAGGGATGAAAGCACATAGGAGAAAGAGATATTCTTGAATAACTTTTTTTGTGAAGGTCGGAGAGACTTGGAAAGTGGTTGCATCTGGACTAATTTGGGTCCTGCGGATCGATTGGTACCATCCCCGAGCTTGTACGACCTTCGGAAGAGGTCGACCGACGAAATTCCCCCAAATCTGAGGAGATATTCTTGAATAACTTTTTTTGTGAAGGTCGGAGAGACTTGCAAGTAGGCTCTACCCCCACTAAATGGGGTTGCGCGCATCGATCAGTACCATCCTTGAGCTTCTCCGACTTTCGGAAGGGTTAGGGTTAGGGTTAGGGATGAAAGCACATAGGAGAAAGAGATATTCTTGAATAACTTTTTTTTTGAAGGTCGGAGAGACTTGCAAGTAGGCTCTACCCCCACTAAATGGGGTAGCGCGCATCGATCGGTACCATCTTTGAGCTTCTCCGACTTTCGGAAGGGTTAGGGTTAGGGTTAGGGATGAAAGCACATAGGAGAAAGAGATATTCTTGAATAACTTTTTTTGTGAAGGTCGGAGAGACTTGCAAGTAGGCTCTACCCCCACTAAATGGGGTAGCGCGCATCGATCGGTACCATCCTTGAGCTTCTCCGACTTTCGGAAGGGTTAGGGTTAGGGTTAGGGATGAAAGCACATAAGAGAAAGAGATATTCTTGAATAACTTTTTTTGTGAAGGTCGGAGAGACTTGCAAGTAGGCTCTACCCCCACTAAATGGGGTAGCGCGCATCGATCGGTACCATCCTTGAGCTTCTCCGACTTTCGGAAGGGTTAGGGTTAGGGTTAGGGATGAAAGCACATAGGAGAAAGAGATATTCTTGAATAACTTTTTTTGTGAAGGTCGGAGAGACTTGGAAAGTGGTTGCATCTGGACTAATTTGGGTCCTGCGGATCGATTGGTACCATCCCCGAGCTTGTACGACCTTCGGAAGAGGTCGACCGACGAAATTCCCCCAAATCTGAGGAGATATTCTTGAATAACTTTTTTTGTGAAGGTCGGAGAGACTTGCAAGTAGGCTCTACCCCCACTAAATGGGGTAGCGCGCATCGATCAGTACCATCCTTGAGCTTCTCCGACTTTCGGAAGGGTTAGGGTTAGGGTTAGGGATGAAAGCACATAGGAGAAAGAGATATTCTTGAATAACTTTTTTTGTGAAGGTCGGAGAGACTTGGAAAGTGGTTGCATCTGGACTAATTTGGGTCCTGCGGATCGATTGTTACCATCCCCGAGCTTGTACGACCTTCGGAAGAGGTCGACCGACGAAATTCCCCCAAATCTGAGGAGATATTCTTGAATAACTTTTTTTGTGAAGGTCGGAGAGACTTGCAAGTAGGCTCTACCCCCACTAAATGGGGTTGCGCGCATCGATCAGTACCATCCTTGAGCTTCTCCGACTTTCGGAAGGGTTAGGGTTAGGGTTAGGGATGAAAGCACATAGGAGAAAGAGATATTCTTGAATAACTTTTTTTTTGAAGGTCGGAGAGACTTGCAAGTAGGCTCTACCCCCACTAAATGGGGTAGCGCGCATCGATCGGTACCATCTTTGAGCTTCTCCGACTTTCGGAAGGGTTAGGGTTAGGGTTAGGGATGAAAGCACATAGGAGAAAGAGATATTCTTGAATAACTTTTTTTGTGAAGGTCGGAGAGACTTGCAAGTAGGCTCTACCCCCACTAAATGGGGTAGCGCGCATCGATCGGTACCATCCTTGAGCTTCTCCGACTTTCGGAAGGGTTAGGGTTAGGGTTAGGGATGAAAGCACATAGGAGAAAGAGATATTCTTGAATAACTTTTTTTGTGAAGGTCAGAGAGACTTGCAAGTAGGCTCTACCCCCACTAAATGGGGTAGCGCGCATCGATCGGTACCATCCTTGAGCTTCTCCGACTTTCGGAAGGGTTAGGGTTAGGGTTAGGGATGAAAGCACATAGGAGAAAGAGATATTCTTGAATAACTTTTTTTGTGAAGGTCGGAGAGACTTGGAAAGTGGTTGCATCTGGACTAATTTGGGTCCTGCGGATCGATTGGTACCATCCCCGAGCTTGTACGACCTTCGGAAGAGGTCGACCGACGAAATTCCCCCAAATCTGAGGAGATATTCTTGAATAACTTTTTTTGTGAAGGTCGGAGAGACTTGCAAGTAGGCTCTACCCCCACTAAATGGGGTAGCGCACATCGATCGGTACCATCCTTGAGCTTCTCCGACTTTCGGAAGGGTTAGGGTTAGGGTTAGGGATGAAAGCACATAGGAGAAAGAGATATTCTTGAATAACTTTTTTTGTGAAGGTCGGAGAGACTTGGAAAGTGGTTGCATCTGGACTAATTTGGGTCCTGCGGATCGATTGGTACCATCCCCGAGCTTGTACGACCTTCGGAAGAGGTCGACCGACGAAATTCCCCCAAATCTGAGGAGATATTCTTGAATAACTTTTTTTGTGAAGGTCGGAGAGACTTGCAAGTAGGCTCTACCCCCACTAAATGGGGTTGCGCGCATCGATCAGTACCATCCTTGAGCTTCTCCGACTTTCGGAAGGGTTAGGGTTAGGGTTAGGGATGAAAGCACATAGGAGAAAGAGATATTCTTGAATAACTTTTTTTGTGAAGGTCGGAGAGACTTGCAAGTAGGCTCTACCCCCACTAAATGGGGTAGCGCGCATCGATCGGTACCATCCTTGAGCTTCTCCGACTTTCGGAAGGGTTAGGGTTAGGGTTAGGGATGAAAGCACATAGGAGAAAGAGATATTCTTGAATAACTTTTTTTGTGAAGGTCGGAGAGACTTGCAAGTAGGCTCTACCCCCACTAAATGGGGTAGCGCGCATCGATCGGTACCATCCTTGAGCTTCTCCGACTTTCGGAAGGGTTAGGGTTAGGGTTAGGGATGAAAGCACATAGGAGAAAGAGATATTCTTGAATAACTTTTTTTGTGAAGGTCGGAGAGACTTGCAAGTAGGCTCTACCCCCACTAAATGGGGTAGCGCGCATCGATCGGTACCATCCTTGAGCTTCTCCGACTTTCGGAAGGGTTAGGGTTAGGGTTAGGGATGAAAGCACATAGGAGAAAGAGATATTCTTGAATAACTTTTTTTGTGAAGGTCGGAGAGACTTGGAAAGTGGTTGCATCTGGACTAATTTGGGTCCTGCGGATCGATTGGTACCATCCCCGAGCTTGTACGACCTTCGGAAGAGGTCGACCGACGAAATTCCCCCAAATCTGAGGAGATATTCTTGAATAACTTTTTTTGTGAAGGTCGGAGAGACTTGCAAGTAGGCTCTACCCCCACTAAATGGGGTAGCGCGCATCGATCGGTACCATCCTTGAGCTTCTCCGACTTTCGGAAGGGTTAGGGTTAGGGTTAGGGATGAAAGCACATAGGAGAAAGAGATATTCTTGAATAACTTTTTTTGTGAAGGTCGGAGAGACTTGGAAAGTGGTTGCATCTGGACTAATTTGGGTCCTGCGGATCGATTGGTACCATCCCCGAGCTTGTACGACCTTCGGAAGAGGTCGACCGACGAAATTCCCCCAAATCTGAGGAGATATTCTTGAATAACTTTTTTTGTGAAGGTCGAAGAGACTTGCAAGTAGGCTCTACCCCCACTAAATGGGGTTGCACGCATCGATCAGTACCATCCTTGAGCTTCTCCGACTTTCGGAAGGGTTAGGGTTAGGGTTAGGGATGAAAGCACATAGGAGAAAGAGATATTCTTGAATAACTTTTTTTTTGAAGGTCGGAGAGACTTGCAAGTAGGCTCTACCCCCACTAAATGGGGTAGCGCGCATCGATCGGTACCATCTTTGAGCTTCTCCGACTTTCGGAAGGGTTAGGGTTAGGGTTAGGGATGAAAGCACATAGGAGAAAGAGATATTCTTGAATAACTTTTTTTGTGAAGGTCGGAGAGACTTGCAAGTAGGCTCTACCCCCACTAAATGGGGTAGCGCGCATCGATCGGTACCATCCTTGAGCTTCTCCGACTTTCGGAAGGGTTAGGGTTAGGGTTAGGGATGAAAGCACATAGGAGAAAGAGATATTCTTGAATAACTTTTTTTGTGAAGGTCGGAGAGACTTGCAAGTAGGCTCTACCCCCACTAAATGGGGTAGCGCGCATCGATCGGTACCATCCTTGAGCTTCTCCGACTTTCGGAAGGGTTAGGGTTAGGGTTAGGGATGAAAGCACATAGGAGAAAGAGATATTCTTGAATAACTTTTTTTGTGAAGGTCGGAGAGACTTGCAAGTAGGCTCTACCCCCACTAAATGGGGTAGCGCGCATCGATCGGTACCATCCTTGAGCTTCTCCGACTTTCGGAAGGGTTAGGGTTAGGGTTAGGGATGAAAGCACATAGGAGAAAGAGATATTCTTGAATAACTTTTTTTGTGAAGGTCGGAGAGACTTGCAAGTAGGCTCTACCCCCACTAAATGGGGTAGCGCGCATCGATCGGTACCATCCTTGAGCTTCTCCGACTTTCGGAAGGGTTAGGGTTAGGGTTAGGGATGAAAGCACATAGGAGAAAGAGATATTCTTGAATAACTTTTTTTGTGAAGGTCGGAGAGACTTGGAAAGTGGTTGCATCTGGACTAATTTGGGTCCTGCGGATCGATTGGTACCATCCCCGAGCTTGTACGACCTTCGGAAGAGGTCGACCGACGAAATTCCCCCAAATCTGAGGAGATATTCTTGAATAACTTTTTTTGTGAAGGTCGGAGAGACTTGCAAGTAGGCTCTACCCCCACTAAATGGGGTAGCGCGCATCGATCGGTACCATCCTTGAGCTTCTCCGACTTTCGGAAGGGTTAGGGTTAGGGTTAGGGATGAAAGCACATAGGAGAAAGAGATATTCTTGAATAACTTTTTTTGTGAAGGTCGGAGAGACTTGGAAAGTGGTTGCATCTGGACTAATTTGGGTCCTGCAGATCGATTGGTACCATCCCCGAGCTTGTACGACCTTCGGAAGAGGTCGACCGACGAAATTCCCCCAAATCTGAGGAGATATTCTTGAATAACTTTTTTTGTGAAGGTCGGAGAGACTTGCAAGTAGGCTCTACCCCCACTAAATGGGGTTGCACGCATCGATCAGTACCATCCTTGAGCTTCTCCGACTTTCGGAAGGGTTAGGGTTAGGGTTAGGGATGAAAGCACATAGGAGAAAGAGATATTCTTGAATAACTTTTTTTTTGAAGGTCGGAGAGACTTGCAAGTAGGCTCTACCCCCACTAAATGGGGTAGCGCGCATCGATCGGTACCATCTTTGAGCTTCTCCGACTTTCGGAAGGGTTAGGGTTAGGGTTAGGGATGAAAGCACATAGGAGAAAGAGATATTCTTGAATAACTTTTTTTGTGAAGGTCGGAGAGACTTGCAAGTAGGCTCTACCCCCACTAAATGGGGTAGCGCGCATCGATCGGTACCATCCTTGAGCTTCTCCGACTTTCGGAAGGGTTAGGGTTAGGGTTAGGGATGAAAGCACATAGGAGAAAGAGATATTCTTGAATAACTTTTTTTGTGAAGGTCGGAGAGACTTGCAAGTAGGCTCTACCCCCACTAAATGGGGTAGCGCGCATCGATCGGTACCATCCTTGAGCTTCTCCGACTTTCGGAAGGGTTAGGGTTAGGGTTAGGGATGAAAGCACATAGGAGAAAGAGATATTCTTGAATAACTTTTTTTGTGAAGGTCGGAGAGACTTGGAAAGTGGTTGCATCTGGACTAATTTGGGTCCTGCGGATCGATTGGTACCATCCCCGAGCTTGTACGACCTTCGGAAGAGGTCGACCGACGAAATTCCCCCAAATCTGAGGAGATATTCTTGAATAACTTTTTTTGTGAAGGTCGGAGAGACTTGCAAGTAGGCTCTACCCCCACTAAATGGGGTAGCGCGCATCGATCGGTACCATCCTTGAGCTTCTCCGACTTTCGGAAGGGTTAGGGTTAGGGTTAGGGATGAAAGCACATAGGAGAAAGAGATATTCTTGAATAACTTTTTTTGTGAAGGTCGGAGAGACTTGGAAAGTGGTTGCATCTGGACTAATTTGGGTCCTGCGGATCGATTGGTACCATCCCCGAGCTTGTACAACCTTCGGAAGAGGTCGACCGACGAAATTCCCCCAAATCTGAGGAGATATTCTTGAATAACTTTTTTTGTGAAGGTCGGAGAGACTTGCAAGTAGGCTCTACCCCCACTAAATGGGGTTGCGCGCATCGATCAGTACCATCCTTGAGCTTCTCCGACTTTCGGAAGGGTTAGGGTTAGGGTTAGGGATGAAAGCACATAGGAGAAAGAGATATTCTTGAATAACTTTTTTTTTGAAGGTCGGAGAGACTTGCAAGTAGGCTCTACCCCCACTAAATGGGGTAGCGCGCATCGATCGGTACCATCTTTGAGCTTCTCCGACTTTCGGAAGGGTTAGGGTTAGGGTTAGGGATGAAAGCACATAGGAGAAAGAGATATTCTTGAATAACTTTTTTTGTGAAGGTCGGAGAGACTTGGAAAGTGGTTGCATCTGGACTAATTTGGGTCCTGCGGATCGATTGGTACCATCCCCGAGCTTGTACGACCTTCGGAAGAGGTCGACCGACGAAATTCCCCCAAATCTGAGGAGATATTCTTGAATAACTTTTTTTGTGAAGGTCGGAGAGACTTGCAAGTAGGCTCTACCCCCACTAAATGGGGTAGCGCGCATCGATCGGTACCATCCTTGAGCTTCTCCGACTTTCGGAAGGGTTAGGGTTAGGGTTAGGGATGAAAGCACATAGGAGAAAGAGATATTCTTGAATAACTTTTTTTGTGAAGGTCGGAGAGACTTGGAAAGTGGTTGCATCTGGACTAATTTGGGTCCTGCGGATCGATTGGTACCATCCCCGAGCTTGTACGACCTTCGGAAGAGGTCGACCGACGAAATTCCCCCAAATCTGAGGAGATATTCTTGAATAACTTTTTTTGTGAAGGTCGGAGAGACTTGCAAGTAGGCTCTACCCCCACTAAATGGGGTTGCACGCATCGATCAGTACCATCCTTGAGCTTCTCCGACTTTCGGAAGGGTTAGGGTTAGGGTTAGGGATGAAAGCACATAGGAGAAAGAGATATTCTTGAATAACTTTTTTTTTGAAGGTCGGAGAGACTTGCAAGTAGGCTCTACCCCCACTAAATGGGGTAGCGCGCATCGATCGGTACCATCTTTGAGCTTCTCCGACTTTCGGAAGGGTTAGGGTTAGGGTTAGGGATGAAAGCACATAGGAGAAAGAGATATTCTTGAATAACTTTTTTTGTGAAGGTCGGAGAGACTTGCAAGTAGGCTCTACCCCCACTAAATGGGGTAGCGCGCATCGATCGGTACCATCCTTGAGCTTCTCCGACTTTCGGAAGGGTTAGGGTTAGGGTTAGGGATGAAAGCACATAGGAGAAAGAGATATTCTTGAATAACTTTTTTTGTGAAGGTCGGAGAGACTTGCAAGTAGGCTCTACCCCCACTAAATGGGGTAGCGCGCATCGATCGGTACCATCCTTGAGCTTCTCCGACTTTCGGAAGGGTTAGGGTTAGGGTTAGGGATGAAAGCACATAGGAGAAAGAGATATTCTTGAATAACTTTTTTTGTGAAGGTCGGAGAGACTTGGAAAGTGGTTGCATCTGGACTAATTTGGGTCCTGCGGATCGATTGGTACCATCCCCGAGCTTGTACGACCTTCGGAAGAGGTCGACCGACGAAATTCCCCCAAATCTGAGGAGATATTCTTGAATAACTTTTTTTGTAAAGGGCGGAGAGACTTGCAAGTAGGCTCTACCCCCACTAAATGGGGTAGCGCGCATCGATCGGTACCATCCTTGAGCTTCTCCGACTTTCGGAAGGGTTAGGGTTAGGGTTAGGGATGAAAGCACATAGGAGAAAGAGATATTCTTGAATAACTTTTTTTGTGAAGGTCGGAGAGACTTGGAAAGTGGTTGCATCTGGACTAATTTGGGTCCTGCGGATCGATTGGTACCATCCCCGAGCTTGTACAACCTTCGGAAGAGGTCGACCGACGAAATTCCCCCAAATCTGAGGAGATATTCTTGAATAACTTTTTTTGTGAAGGTCGGAGAGACTTGCAAGTAGGCTCTACCCCCACTAAATGGGGTTGCGCGCATCGATCAGTACCATCCTTGAGCTTCTCCGACTTTCGGAAGGGTTAGGGTTAGGGTTAGGGATGAAAGCACATAGGAGAAAGAGATATTCTTGAATAACTTTTTTTTTGAAGGTCGGAGAGACTTGCAAGTAGGCTCTACCCCCACTAAATGGGGTAGCGCGCATCGATCGGTACCATCTTTGAGCTTCTCCGACTTTCGGAAGGGTTAGGGTTAGGGTTAGGGATGAAAGCACATAGGAGAAAGAGATATTCTTGAATAACTTTTTTTGTGAAGGTCGGAGAGACTTGCAAGTAGGCTCTACCCCCACTAAATGGGGTAGCGCGCATCGATCGGTACCATCCTTGAGCTTCTCCGACTTTCGGAAGGGTTAGGGTTAGGGTTAGGGATGAAAGCACATAGGAGAAAGAGATATTCTTGAATAACTTTTTTTGTGAAGGTCGGAGAGACTTGCAAGTAGGCTCTACCCCCACTAAATGGGGTAGCGCGCATCGATCGGTACCATCCTTGAGCTTCTCCGACTTTCGGAAGGGTTAGGGTTAGGGTTAGGGATGAAGCACATAGGAGAAAGAGATATTCTTGAATAACTTTTTTTGTGAAGGTCGGAGAGACTTGGAAAGTGGTTGCATCTGGACTAATTTGGGTCCTGCGGATCGATTGGTACCATCCCCGAGCTTGTACGACCTTCGGAAGAGGTCGACCGACGAAATTCCCCCAAATCTGAGGAGATATTCTTGAATAACTTTTTTTGTGAAGGTCGGAGAGACTTGCAAGTAGGCTCTACCCCCACTAAATGGGGTAGCGCGCATCGATCGGTACCATCCTTGAGCTTCTCCGACTTTCGGAAGGGTTAGGGTTAGGGATGAAAGCACATAGGAGAAAGAGATATTCTTGAATAACTTTTTTTGTGAAGGTCGGAGAGACTTGGAAAGTGGTTGCATCTGGACTAATTCGGGACCTGCGGATCGATTGGTACCATCCCCGAGCTTGTACGACCTTCGGAAGAGGTCGACCGACGAAATTCCCCCAAATCTGAGGAGATATTCTTGAATAACTTTTTTTGTGAAGGTCGGAGAGACTTGCAAGTAGGCTCTACCCCCACTAAATGGGGTTGCGCGCATCGATCAGTACCATCTTTGAGCTTCTCCGACTTTCGGAAGGGTTAGGGTTAGGGTTAGGGATGAAAGCACATAGGAGAAAGAGATATTCTTGAATAACTTTTTTTGTGAAGGTCGGAGAGACTTGCAAGTAGGCTCTACCCCCACTAAATGGGGTAGCGCGCATCGATCGGTACCATCCTTGAGCTTCTCCGACTTTCGGAAGGGTTAGGGTTAGGGTTAGGGATGAAAGCACATAGGAGAAAGAGATATTCTTGAATAACTTTTTTTGTGAAGGTCGGAGAGACTTGGAAAGTGGTTGCATCTGGACTAATTTGGGTCCTGCAGATCGATTGGTACCATCCCCGAGCTTGTACGACCTTCGGAAGAGGTCGACCGACGAAATTCCCCCAAATCTGAGGAGATATTCTTGAATAACTTTTTTTGTGAAGGTCGGAGAGACTTGCAAGTAGGCTCTACCCCCACTAAATGGGGTTGCGCGCATCGATCAGTACCATCCTTGAGCTTCTCCGACTTTCGGAAGGGTTAGGGTTAGGGTTAGGGATGAAAGCACATAGGAGAAAGAGATATTCTTGAATAACTTTTTTTGTGAAGGTCGGAGAGACTTGGAAAGTGGTTGCATCTGGACTAATTTGGGTCCTGCGGATCGATTGGTACCATCCCCGAGCTTGTACGACCTTCGGAAGAGGTCGACCGACGAAATTCCCCCAAATCTGAGGAGATATTCTTGAATAACTTTTTTTGTGAAGGTCGGAGAGACTTGCAAGTAGGCTCTACCCCCACTAAATGGGGTTGAGCGCATCGATCGGTACCATCCTTGAGCTTCTCCGACTTTCGGAAGGGTTAGGGTTAGGGTTAGGGATGAAAGCACATAGGAGAAAGAGATATTCTTGAATAACTTTTTTTGTGAAGGTCGGAGAGACTTGCAAGTAGGCTCTACCCCCACTAAATGGGGTAGCGCGCATCGATCGGTACCATCCTTGAGCTTCTCCGACTTTCGGAAGGGTTAGGGTTAGGGTTAGGGATGAAAGCACATAGGAGAAAGAGATATTCTTGAATAACTTTTTTTGTGAAGGTCGGAGAGACTTGGAAAGTGGTTGCATCTGGACTAATTTGGGTCCTGCAGATCGATTGGTACCATCCCCGAGCTTGTACGACCTTCGGAAGAGGTCGACCGACGAAATTCCCCCAAATCTGAGGAGATATTCTTGAATAACTTTTTTTGTGAAGGTCGGAGAGACTTGCAAGTAGGCTCTACCCCCACTAAATGGGGTTGCGCGCATCGATCAGTACCATCCTTGAGCTTCTCCGACTTTCGGAAGGGTTAGGGTTAGGGTTAGGGATGAAAGCACATAGGAGAAAGAGATATTCTTGAATAACTTTTTTTGTGAAGGTCGGAGAGACTTGGAAAGTGGTTGCATCTGGACTAATTTGGGTCCTGCGGATCGATTGGTACCATCCCCGAGCTTGTACGACCTTCGGAAGAGGTCGACCGACGAAATTCCCCCAAATCTGAGGAGATATTCTTGAATAACTTTTTTTGTGAAGGTCGGAGAGACTTGCAAGTAGGCTCTACCCCCACTAAATGGGGTAGCGCGCATCGATCGGTACCATCCTTGAGCTTCTCCGACTTTCGGAAGGGTTAGGGTTAGGGTTAGGGATGAAAGCACATAGGAGAAAGAGATATTCTTGAATAACTTTTTTTGTGAAGGTCGGAGAGACTTGGAAAGTGGTTGCATCTGGACTAATTTGGGTCCTGCAGATCGATTGGTACCATCCCCGAGCTTGTACGACCTTCGGAAGAGGTCGACCGACGAAATTCCCCCAAATCTGAGGAGATATTCTTGAATAACTTTTTTTGTGAAGGTCGGAGAGACTTGCAAGTAGGCTCTACCCCCACTAAATGGGGTTGCGCGCATCGATCAGTACCATCCTTGAGCTTCTCCGACTTTCGGAAGGGTTAGGGTTAGGGTTAGGGATGAAAGCACATAGGAGAAAGAGATATTCTTGAATAACTTTTTTTGTGAAGGTCGGAGAGACTTGGAAAGTGGTTGCATCTCGACTAATTTGGGTCCTGCGGATCGATTGGTACCATCCCCGAGCTTGTACGACCTTCGGAAGAGGTCGACCGACGAAATTCCCCCAAATCTGAGGAGATATTCTTGAATAACTTTTTTTGTGAAGGTCGGAGAGACTTGCAAGTAGGCTCTACCCCCACTAAATGGGGTTGCGCGCATCGATCAGTACCATCCTTGAGCTTCTCCGACTTTCGGAAGGGTTAGGGTTAGGGTTAGGGATGAAAGCACATAGGAGAAAGAGATATTCTTGAATAACTTTTTTTGTGAAGGTCGGAGAGACTTGCAAGTAGGCTCTACCCCCACTAAATGGGGTAGCGCGCATCGATCGGTACCATCCTTGAGCTTCTCCGACTTTCGGAAGGGTTAGGGTTAGGGATGAAAGCACATAGGAGAAAGAGATATTCTTGAATAACTTTTTTTGTGAAGGTCGGAGAGACTTGCAAGTAGGCTCTACTCCCACTAAATGGGGTAGCGCGCATCGATCGGTACCATCCTTGAGCTTCTCCGACTTTCGGAAGGGTTAGGGTTAGGGTTAGGGATGAAAGCACATAGGAGAAAGAGATATTCTTGAATAACTTTTTTTGTGAAGGTCGGAGAGACTTGCAAGTAGGCTCTACCCCCACTAAATGGGGTAGCGCGCATCGATCGGTACCATCCTTGAGCTTCTCCGACTTTCGGAAGGGTTAGGGTTAGGGTTAGGGATGAAAGCACATAGGAGAAAGAGATATTCTTGAATAACTTTTTTTGTGAAGGTCGGAGAGACTTGGAAAGTGGTTGCATCTGGACTAATTTGGGTCCTGCGGATCGATTGGTACCATCCCCGAGCTTGTACGACCTTCGGAAGAGGTCGACCGACGAAATTCCCCCAAATCTGAGGAGATATTCTTGAATAACTTTTTTTGTGAAGGTCGGAGAGACTTGCAAGTAGGCTCTACCCCCACTAAATGGGGTAGCGCGCATCGATCGGTACCATCCTTGAGCTTCTCCGACTTTCGGAAGGGTTAGGGTTAGGGTTAGGGATGAAAGCACATAGGAGAAAGAGATATTCTTGAATAACTTTTTTTGTGAAGGTCGGAGAGACTTGGAAAGTGGTTGCATCTGGACTAATTTGGGTCCTGCGGATCGATTGGTACCATCCCCGAGCTTGTACGACCTTCGGAAGAGGTCGACCGACGAAATTCCCCCAAATCTGAGGAGATATTCTTGAATAACTTTTTTTGTGAAGGTCGGAGAGACTTGCAAGTAGGCTCTACCCCCACTAAATGGGGTTGCGCGCATCGATCAGTACCATCCTTGAGCTTCTCCGACTTTCGGAAGGGTTAGGGTTAGGGTTAGGGATGAAAGCACATAGGAGAAAGAGATATTCTTGAATAACTTTTTTTTTGAAGGTCGGAGAGACTTGCAAGTAGGCTCTACCCCCACTAAATGGGGTAGCGCGCATCGATCGGTACCATCTTTGAGCTTCTCCGACTTTCGGAAGGGTTAGGGTTAGGGTTAGGGATGAAAGCACATAGGAGAAAGAGATATTCTTGAATAACTTTTTTTGTGAAGGTCGGAGAGACTTGCAAGTAGGCTCTACCCCCACTAAATGGGGTAGCGCGCATCGATCGGTACCATCCTTGAGCTTCTCCGACTTTCGGAAGGGTTAGGGTTAGGGTTAGGGATGAAAGCACATAAGAGAAAGAGATATTCTTGAATAACTTTTTTTGTGAAGGTCGGAGAGACTTGCAAGTAGGCTCTACCCCCACTAAATGGGGTAGCGCGCATCGATCGGTACCATCCTTGAGCTTCTCCGACTTTCGGAAGGGTTAGGGTTAGGGTTAGGGATGAAAGCACATAGGAGAAAGAGATATTCTTGAATAACTTTTTTTGTGAAGGTCGGAGAGACTTGGAAAGTGGTTGCATCTGGACTAATTTGGGTCCTGCGGATCGATTGGTACCATCCCCGAGCTTGTACGACCTTCGGAAGAGGTCGACCGACGAAATTCCCCCAAATCTGAGGAGATATTCTTGAATAACTTTTTTTGTGAAGGTCGGAGAGACTTGCAAGTAGGCTCTACCCCCACTAAATGGGGTTGCGCGCATCGATCGGTACCATCCTTGAGCTTCTCCGACTTTCGGAAGGGTTAGGGTTAGGGTTAGGGATGAAAGCACATAGGAGAAAGAGATATTCTTGAATAACTTTTTTTGTGAAGGTCGGAGAGACTTGGAAAGTGGTTGCATCTGGACTAATTTGGGTCCTGCGGATCGATTGGTACCATCCCCGAGCTTGTACGACCTTCGGAAGAGGTCGACCGACGAAATTCCCCCAAATCTGAGGAGATATTCTTGAATAACTTTTTTTGTGAAGGTCGGAGAGACTTGCAAGTAGGCTCTACCCCCACTAAATGGGGTAGCGCGCATCGATCGGTACCATCCTTGAGCTTCTCCGACTTTCGGAAGGGTTAGGGTTAGGGTTAGGGATGAAAGCACATAGGAGAAAGAGATATTCTTGAATAACTTTTTTTGTGAAGGTCGGAGAGACTTGGAAAGTGGTTGCATCTGGACTAATTTGGGTCCTGCGGATCGATTGGTACCATCCCCGAGCTTGTACGACCTTCGGAAGAGGTCGACCGACGAAATTCCCCCAAATCTGAGGAGATATTCTTGAATAACTTTTTTTGTGAAGGTCGGAGAGACTTGCAAGTAGGCTCTACCCCCACTAAATGGGGTTGCGCGCATCGATCAGTACCATCCTTGAGCTTCTCCGACTTTCGGAAGGGTTAGGGTTAGGGTTAGGGATGAAAGCACATAGGAGAAAGAGATATTCTTGAATAACTTTTTTTTTGAAGGTCGGAGAGACTTGCAAGTAGGCTCTACCCCCACTAAATGGGGTAGCGCGCATCGATCGGTACCATCTTTGAGCTTCTCCGACTTTCGGAAGGGTTAGGGTTAGGGTTAGGGATGAAAGCACATAGGAGAAAGAGATATTCTTGAATAACTTTTTTTGTGAAGGTCGGAGAGACTTGCAAGTAGGCTCTACCCCCACTAAATGGGGTAGCGCGCATCGATCGGTACCATCCTTGAGCTTCTCCGACTTTCGGAAGGGTTAGGGTTAGGGTTAGGGATGAAAGCACATAAGAGAAAGAGATATTCTTGAATAACTTTTTTTGTGAAGGTCGGAGAGACTTGCAAGTAGGCTCTACCCCCACTAAATGGGGTAGCGCGCATCGATCGGTACCATCCTTGAGCTTCTCCGACTTTCGGAAGGGTTAGGGTTAGGGTTAGGGATGAAAGCACATAGGAGAAAGAGATATTCTTGAATAACTTTTTTTGTGAAGGTCGGAGAGACTTGGAAAGTGGTTGCATCTGGACTAATTTGGGTCCTGCGGATCGATTGGTACCATCCCCGAGCTTGTACGACCTTCGGAAGAGGTCGACCGACGAAATTCCCCCAAATCTGAGGAGATATTCTTGAATAACTTTTTTTGTGAAGGTCGGAGAGACTTGCAAGTAGGCTCTACCCCCACTAAATGGGGTAACGCGCATCGATCGGTACCATCCTTGAGTTTTTCCGACTTTCGGAAGGGTTAGGGTTAGGGTTAGGGATGAAAGCACATAGGAGAAAGAGATATTCTTGAATAACTTTTTTTTTGAAGGTCGGAGAGACTTGCAAGTAGGCTCTACCCCCACTAAATGGGGTAGCGCGCATCGATCGGTACCATCTTTGAGCTTCTCCGACTTTCGGAAGGGTTAGGGTTAGGGTTAGGGATGAAAGCACATAGGAGAAAGAGATATTCTTGAATAACTTTTTTTGTGAAGGTCGGAGAGACTTGCAAGTAGGCTCTACCCCCACTAAATGGGGTAGCGCGCATCGATCGGTACCATCCTTGAGCTTCTCCGACTTTCGGAAGGGTTAGGGTTAGGGTTAGGGATGAAAGCACATAAGAGAAAGAGATATTCTTGAATAACTTTTTTTGTGAAGGTCGGAGAGACTTGCAAGTAGGCTCTACCCCCACTAAATGGGGTAGCGCGCATCGATCGGTACCATCCTTGAGCTTCTCCGACTTTCGGAAGGGTTAGGGTTAGGGTTAGGGATGAAAGCACATAGGAGAAAGAGATATTCTTGAATAACTTTTTTTGTGAAGGTCGGAGAGACTTGGAAAGTGGTTAAATCTGGACTAATTTGGGTCCTGCGGATCGATTGGTACCATCCCCGAGCTTGTACGACCTTCGGAAGAGGTCGACCGACGAAATTCCCCCAAATCTGAGGAGATATTCTTGAATAACTTTTTTTGTGAAGGTCGGAGAGACTTGCAAGTAGGCTCTACCCCCACTAAATGGGGTTGCGCGCATCGATCGGTACCATCCTTGAGCTTCTCCGACTTTCGGAAGGGTTAGGGTTAGGGTTAGGGATGAAAGCACATAGGAGAAAGAGATATTCTTGAATAACTTTTTTTGTGAAGGTCGGAGAGACTTGGAAAGTGGTTGCATCTGGACTAATTTGGGTCCTGCGGATCGATTGGTACCATCCCCGAGCTTGTACGACCTTCGGAAGAGGTCGACCGACGAAATTCCCCCAAATCTGAGGAGATATTCTTGAATAACTTTTTTTGTGAAGGTCGGAGAGACTTGCAAGTAGGCTCTACCCCCACTAAATGGGGTAGCGCGCATCGATCGGTACCATCCTTGAGCTTCTCCGACTTTCGGAAGGGTTAGGGTTAGGGTTAGGGATGAAAGCACATAGGAGAAAGAGATATTCTTGAATAACTTTTTTTGTGAAGGTCGGAGAGACTTGGAAAGTGGTTGCATCTGGACTAATTTGGGTCCTGCGGATCGATTGGTACCATCCCCGAGCTTGTACGACCTTCGGAAGAGGTCGACCGACGAAATTCCCCCAAATCTGAGGAGATATTCTTGAATAACTTTTTTTGTGAAGGTCGGAGAGACTTGCAAGTAGGCTCTACCCCCACTAAATGGGGTTGCGCGCATCGATCAGTACCATCCTTGAGCTTCTCCGACTTTCGGAAGGGTTAGGGTTAGGGTTAGGGATGAAAGCACATAGGAGAAAGAGATATTCTTGAATAACTTTTTTTTTGAAGGTCGGAGAGACTTGCAAGTAGGCTCTACCCCCACTAAATGGGGTAGCGCGCATCGATCGGTACCATCTTTGAGCTTCTCCGACTTTCGGAAGGGTTAGGGTTAGGGTTAGGGATGAAAGCACATAGGAGAAAGAGATATTCTTGAATAACTTTTTTTGTGAAGGTCGGAGAGACTTGCAAGTAGGCTCTACCCCCACTAAATGGGGTAGCGCGCATCGATCGGTACCATCCTTGAGCTTCTCCGACTTTCGGAAGGGTTAGGGTTAGGGTTAGGGATGAAAGCACATAAGAGAAAGAGATATTCTTGAATAACTTTTTTTGTGAAGGTCGGAGAGACTTGCAAGTAGGCTCTACCCCCACTAAATGGGGTAGCGCGCATCGATCGGTACCATCCTTGAGCTTCTCCGACTTTCGGAAGGGTTAGGGTTAGGGTTAGGGATGAAAGCACATAGGAGAAAGAGATATTCTTGAATAACTTTTTTTGTGAAGGTCGGAGAGACTTGGAAAGTGGTTGCATCTGGACTAATTTGGGTCCTGCGGATCGATTGGTACCATCCCCGAGCTTGTACGACCTTCGGAAGAGGTCGACCGACGAAATTCCCCCAAATCTGAGGAGATATTCTTGAATAACTTTTTTTGTGAAGGTCGGAGAGACTTGCAAGTAGGCTCTACCCCCACTAAATGGGGTTGCGCGCATCGATCGGTACCATCCTTGAGCTTCTCCGACTTTCGGAAGGGTTAGGGTTAGGGATGAAAGCACATAGGAGAAAGAGATATTCTTGAATAACTTTTTTTGTGAAGGTCGGAGAGACTTGGAAAGTGGTTGCATCTGGACTAATTTGGGTCCTGCGGATCGATTGGTACCATCCCCGAGCTTGTACGACCTTCGGAAGAGGTCGACCGACGAAATTCCCCCAAATCTGAGGAGATATTCTTGAATAACTTTTTTTGTGAAGGTCGGAGAGACTTGCAAGTAGGCTCTACCCCCACTAAATGGGGTAGCGCGCATCGATCGGTACCATCCTTGAGCTTCTCCGACTTTCGGAAGGGTTAGGGTTAGGGTTAGGGATGAAAGCACATAGGAGAAAGAGATATTCTTGAATAACTTTTTTTGTGAAGGTCGGAGAGACTTGGAAAGTGGTTGCATCTGGACTAATTTGGGTCCTGCGGATCGATTGGTACCATCCCCGAGCTTGTACGACCTTCGGAAGAGGTCGACCGACGAAATTCCCCCAAATCTGAGGAGATATTCTTGAATAACTTTTTTTGTGAAGGTCGGAGAGACTTGCAAGTAGGCTCTACCCCCACTAAATGGGGTTGCGCGCATCGATCAGTACCATCCTTGAGCTTCTCCGACTTTCGGAAGGGTTAGGGTTAGGGTTAGGGATGAAAGCACATAGGAGAAAGAGATATTCTTGAATAACTTTTTTTTTGAAGGTCGGAGAGACTTGCAAGTAGGCTCTACCCCCACTAAATGGGGTAGCGCGCATCGATCGGTACCATCTTTGAGCTTCTCCGACTTTCGGAAGGGTTAGGGTTAGGGTTAGGGATGAAAGCACATAGGAGAAAGAGATATTCTTGAATAACTTTTTTTGTGAAGGTCGGAGAGACTTGCAAGTAGGCTCTACCCCCACTAAATGGGGTAGCGCGCATCGATCGGTACCATCCTTGAGCTTCTCCGACTTTCGGAAGGGTTAGGGTTAGGGTTAGGGATGAAAGCACATAAGAGAAAGAGATATTCTTGAATAACTTTTTTTGTGAAGGTCGGAGAGACTTGCAAGTAGGCTCTACCCCCACTAAATGGGGTAGCGCGCATCGATCGGTACCATCCTTGAGCTTCTCCGACTTTCGGAAGGGTTAGGGTTAGGGTTAGGGATGAAAGCACATAGGAGAAAGAGATATTCTTGAATAACTTTTTTTGTGAAGGTCGGAGAGACTTGGAAAGTGGTTGCATCTGGACTAATTTGGGTCCTGCGGATCGATTGGTACCATCCCCGAGCTTGTACGACCTTCGGAAGAGGTCGACCGACGAAATTCCCCCAAATCTGAGGAGATATTCTTGAATAACTTTTTTTGTGAAGGTCGGAGAGACTTGCAAGTAGGCTCTACCCCCACTAAATGGGGTAACGCGCATCGATCGGTACCATCCTTGAGTTTTTCCGACTTTCGGAAGGGTTAGGGTTAGGGTTAGGGATGAAAGCACATAGGAGAAAGAGATATTCTTGAATAACTTTTTTTGTGAAGGTCGGAGAGACTTGGAAAGTGGTTGCATCTGGACTAATTTGGGTCCTGCGGATCGATTGGTACCATCCCCGAGCTTGTACGACCTTCGGAAGAGGTCGACCGACGAAATTCCCCCAAATCTGAGGAGATATTCTTGAATAACTTTTTTTGTGAAGGTCGGAGACACTTGCAAGTAGGCTCTACCCCCACTAAATGGGGTTGCGCGCATCGATCAGTACCATCCTTGAGCTTCTCCGACTTTCGGAAGGGTTAGGGTTAGGGTTAGGGATGAAAGCACATAGGAGAAAGAGATATTCTTGAATAACTTTTTTTTTGAAGGTCGGAGAGACTTGCAAGTAGGCTCTACCCCCACTAAATGGGGTAGCGCGCATCGATCGGTACCATCTTTGAGCTTCTCCGACTTTCGGAAGGGTTAGGGTTAGGGTTAGGGATGAAAGCACATAGGAGAAAGAGATATTCTTGAATAACTTTTTTTGTGAAGGTCGGAGAGACTTGCAAGTAGGCTCTACCCCCACTAAATGGGGTAGCGCGCATCGATCGGTACCATCCTTGAGCTTCTCCGACTTTCGGAAGGGTTAGGGTTAGGGTTAGGGATGAAAGCACATAGGAGAAAGAGATATTCTTGAATAACTTTTTTTGTGAAGGTCGGAGAGACTTGAAAGTAGGCTCTACCCCCACTAAATGGGGTAGCGCGCATCGATCGGTACCATCCTTGAGCTTCTCCGACTTTCGGAAGGGTTAGGGTTAGGGTTAGGGATGAAAGCACATAGGAGAAAGAGATATTCTTGAATAACTTTTTTTGTGAAGGTCGGAGAGACTTGGAAAGTGGTTGCATCTGGACTAATTTGGGTCCTGCGGATCGATTGGTACCATCCCCGAGCTTGTACGACCTTCGGAAGAGGTCGACCGACGAAATTCCCCCAAATCTGAGGAGATATTCTTGAATAAAATTTTTTGTGAAGGTCGGAGAGACTTGCAAGTAGGCTCTACCCCCACTAAATGGGGTAGCGCGCATCGATCGGTACCATCCTTGAGCTTCTCCGACTTTCGGAAGGGTTAGGGTTAGGGTTAGGGATGAAAGCACATAGGAGAAAGAGATATTCTTGAATAACTTTTTTTGTGAAGGTCGGAGAGACTTGGAAAGTGGTTGCATCTGGACTAATTTGGGTCCTGCAGATCGATTGGTACCATCCCCGAGCTTGTACGACCTTCGGAAGAGGTCGACCGACGAAATTCCCCCAAATCTGAGGAGATATTCTTGAATAACTTTTTTTGTGAAGGTTGGAGAGACTTGCAAGTAGGCTCTACCCCCACTAAATGGGGTTGCGCGCATCGATCAGTACCATCCTTGAGCTTCTCCGACTTTCGGAAGGGTTAGGGTTAGGGTTAGGGATGAAAGCACATAGGAGAAAGAGATATTCTTGAATAACTTTTTTTGTGAAGGTCGGAGAGACATGGAAAGTGGTTGCATCTGGACTAATTTGGGTCCTGCGGATCGATTGGTACCATCCCCGAGCTTGTACGACCTTCGGAAGAGGTCGACCGACGAAATTCCCCCAAATCTGAGGAGATATTCTTGAATAACTTTTTTTGTGAAGGTCGGAGAGACTTGCAAGTAGGCTCTACCCCCACTAAATGGGGTTGCGCGCATCGATCAGTACCATCCTTGAGCTTCTCCGACTTTCGGAAGGGTTAGGGTTAGGGTTAGGGATGAAAGCACATAGGAGAAAGAGATATTCTTGAATAACTTTTTTTGTGAAGGTCGGAGAGACTTGGAAAGTGGTTGCATCTGGACTAATTTGGGTCCTGCGGATCGATTGGTACCATCCCCGAGCTTGTACGACCTTCGGAAGAGGTCGACCGACGAAATTCCCCCAAATCTGAGGAGATATTCTTGAATAACTTTTTTTGTGAAGGTCGGAGAGACTTGCAAGTAGGCTCTACCCCCACTAAATGGGGTTGCGCGCATCGATCAGTACCATCCTTGAGCTTCTCCGACTTTCGGAAGGGTTAGGGTTAGGGTTAGGGATGAAAGCACATAGGAGAAAGAGATATTCTTGAATAACTTTTTTTGTGAAGGTCGGAGAGACTTGCAAGTAGGCTCTACCCCCACTAAATGGGGTAGCGCGCATCGATCGGTACCATCCTTGAGCTTCTCCGACTTTCGGAAGGGTTAGGGTTAGGGTTAGGGATGAAAGCACATAGGAGAAAGAGATATTCTTGAATAACTTTTTTTGTGAAGGTCGGAGAGACTTGCAAGTAGGCTCTACCCCCACTAAATGGGGTAGCGCGCATCGATCGGTACCATCCTTGAGCTTCTCCGACTTTCGGAAGGGTTAGGGTTAGGGTTAGGGATGAAAGCACATAGGAGAAAGAGATATTCTTGAATAACTTTTTTTGTGAAGGTCGGAGAGACTTGCAAGTAGGCTCTACCCCCACTAAATGGGGTAGCGCGCATCGATCGGTACCATCCTTGAGCTTCTCCGACTTTCGGAAGGGTTAGGGTTAGGGTTAGGGATGAAAGCACATAGGAGAAAGAGATATTCTTGAATAACTTTTTTTGTGAAGGTCGGAGAGACTTGGAAAGTGGTTGCATCTGGACTAATTTGGGTCCTGCGGATCGATTGGTACCATCCCCGAGCTTGTACGACCTTCGGAAGAGGTCGACCGACGAAATTCCCCCAAATCTGAGGAGATATTCTTGAATAACTTTTTTTGTGAAGGTCGGAGAGACTTGCAAGTAGGCTCTACCCCCACTAAATGGGGTTGCGCGCATCGATCAGTACCATCCTTGAGCTTCTCCGACTTTCGGAAGGGTTAGGGTTAGGGTTAGGGATGAAAGCACATAGGAGAAAGAGATATTCTTGAATAACTTTTTTTTTGAAGGTCGGAGAGACTTGCAAGTAGGCTCTACCCCCACTAAATGGGGTAGCGCGCATCGATCGGTACCATCTTTGAGCTTCTCCGACTTTCGGAAGGGTTAGGGTTAGGGTTAGGGATGAAAGCACATAGGAGAAAGAGATATTCTTGAATAACTTTTTTTGTGAAGGTCGGAGAGACTTGCAAGTAGGCTCTACCCCCACTAAATGGGGTAGCGCGCATCGATCGGTACCATCCTTGAGCTTCTCCGACTTTCGGAAGGGTTAGGGTTAGGGTTAGGGATGAAAGCACATAGGAGAAAGAGATATTCTTGAATAACTTTTTTTGTGAAGGTCGGAGAGACTTGCAAGTAGGCTCTACCCCCACTAAATGGGGTAGCGCGCATCGATCGGTACCATCCTTGAGCTTCTCCGACTTTCGGAAGGGTTAGGGTTAGGGTTAGGGATGAAAGCACATAGGAGAAAGAGATATTCTTGAATAACTTTTTTTTTGAAGGTCGGAGAGACTTGCAAGTAGGCTCTACCCCCACTAAATGGGGTAGCGCGCATCGATCGGTACCATCCTTGAGCTTCTCCGACTTTCGGAAGGGTTAGGGTTAGGGTTAGGGATGAAAGCACATAGGAGAAAGAGATATTCTTGAATAACTTTTTTTGTGAAGGTCGGAGAGACTTGGAAAGTGGTTGCATCTGGACTAATTTGGGTCCTGCGGATCGATTGGTACCATCCCCGAGCTTGTACGACCTTCGGAAGAGGTCGACCGACGAAATTCCCCCAAATCTGAGGAGATATTCTTGAATAACTTTTTTTGTGAAGGTCGGAGAGACTTGCAAGTAGGCTCTACCCCCACTAAATGGGGTTGCGCGCATCGATCAGTACCATCCTTGAGCTTCTCCGACTTTCGGAAGGGTTAGGGTTAGGGTTAGGGATGAAAGCACATAGGAGAAAGAGATATTCTTGAATAACTTTTTTTTTGAAGGTCGGAGAGACTTGCAAGTAGGCTCTACCCCCACTAAATGGGGTAGCGCGCATCGATCGGTACCATCTTTGAGCTTCTCCGACTTTCGGAAGGGTTAGGGTTAGGGTTAGGGATGAAAGCACATAGGAGAAAGAGATATTCTTGAATAACTTTTTTTGTGAAGGTCGGAGAGACTTGCAAGTAGGCTCTACCCCCACTAAATGGGGTAGCGCGCATCGATCGGTACCATCCTTGAGCTTCTCCGACTTTCGGAAGGGTTAGGGTTAGGGTTAGGGATGAAAGCACATAAGAGAAAGAGATATTCTTGAATAACTTTTTTTGTGAAGGTCGGAGAGACTTGCAAGTAGGCTCTACCCCCACTAAATGGGGTAGCGCGCATCGATCGGTACCATCCTTGAGCTTCTCCGACTTTCGGAAGGGTTAGGGTTAGGGTTAGGGATGAAAGCACATAGGAGAAAGAGATATTCTTGAATAACTTTTTTTGTGAAGGTCGGAGAGACTTGGAAAGTGGTTGCATCTGGACTAATTTGGGTCCTGCGGATCGATTGGTACCATCCCCGAGCTTGTACGACCTTCGGAAGAGGTCGACCGACGAAATTCCCCCAAATCTGAGGAGATATTCTTGAATAACTTTTTTTGTGAAGGTCGGAGAGACTTGCAAGTAGGCTCTACCCCCACTAAATGGGGTAACGCGCATCGATCGGTACCATCCTTGAGTTTTTCCGACTTTCGGAAGGGTTAGGGTTAGGGTTAGGGATGAAAGCACATAGGAGAAAGAGATATTCTTGAATAACTTTTTTTGTGAAGGTCGGAGAGACTTGGAAAGTGGTTGCATCTGGACTAATTTGGGTCCTGCGGATCGATTGGTACCATCCCCGAGCTTGTACGACCTTCGGAAGAGGTCGACCGACGAAATTCCCCCAAATCTGAGGAGATATTCTTGAATAACTTTTTTTGTGAAGGTCGGAGAGACTTGCAAGTAGGCTCTACCCCCACTAAATGGGGTTGCGCGCATCGATCAGTACCATCCTTGAGCTTCTCCGACTTTCGGAAGGGTTAGGGTTAGGGTTAGGGATGAAAGCACATAGGAGAAAGAGATATTCTTGAATAACTTTTTTTTTGAAGGTCGGAGAGACTTGCAAGTAGGCTCTACCCCCACTAAATGGGGTAGCGCGCATCGATCGGTACCATCTTTGAGCTTCTCCGACTTTCGGAAGGGTTAGGGTTAGGGTTAGGGATGAAAGCACATAGGAGAAAGAGATATTCTTGAATAACTTTTTTTGTGAAGGTCGGAGAGACTTGCAAGTAGGCTCTACCCCCACTAAATGGGGTAGCGCGCATCGATCGGTACCATCCTTGAGCTTCTCCGACTTTCGGAAGGGTTAGGGTTAGGGTTAGGGATGAAAGCACATAGGAGAAAGAGATATTCTTGAATAACTTTTTTTGTGAAGGTCGGAGAGACTTGCAAGTAGGCTCTACCCCCACTAAATGGGGTAGCGCGCATCGATCGGTACCATCCTTGAGCTTCTCCGACTTTCGGAAGGGTTAGGGTTAGGGTTAGGGATGAAAGCACATAGGAGAAAGAGATATTCTTGAATAACTTTTTTTTTGAAGGTCGGAGAGACTTGCAAGTAGGCTCTACCCCCACTAAATGGGGTAGCGCGCATCGATCGGTACCATCCTTGAGCTTCTCCGACTTTCGGAAGGGTTAGGGTTAGGGTTAGGGATGAAAGCACATAGGAGAAAGAGATATTCTTGAATAACTTTTTTTGTGAAGGTCGGAGAGACTTGGAAAGTGGTTGCATCTGGACTAATTTGGGTCCTGCGGATCGATTGGTACCATCCCCGAGCTTGTACGACCTTCGGAAGAGGTCGACCGACGAAATTCCCCCAAATCTGAGGAGATATTCTTGAATAACTTTTTTTGTGAAGGTCGGAGAGACTTGCAAGTAGGCTCTACCCCCACTAAATGGGGTTGCGCGCATCGATCAGTACCATCCTTGAGCTTCTCCGACTTTCGGAAGGGTTAGGGTTAGGGTTAGGGATGAAAGCACATAGGAGAAAGAGATATTCTTGAATAACTTTTTTTTTGAAGGTCGGAGAGACTTGCAAGTAGGCTCTACCCCCACTAAATGGGGTAGCGCGCATCGATCGGTACCATCTTTGAGCTTCTCCGACTTTCGGAAGGGTTAGGGTTAGGGTTAGGGATGAAAGCACATAGGAGAAAGAGATATTCTTGAATAACTTTTTTTGTGAAGGTCGGAGAGACTTGCAAGTAGGCTCTACCCCCACTAAATGGGGTAGCGCGCATCGATCGGTACCATCCTTGAGCTTCTCCGACTTTCGGAAGGGTTAGGGTTAGGGTTAGGGATGAAAGCACATAAGAGAAAGAGATATTCTTGAATAACTTTTTTTGTGAAGGTCGGAGAGACTTGCAAGTAGGCTCTACCCCCACTAAATGGGGTAGCGCGCATCGATCGGTACCATCCTTGAGCTTCTCCGACTTTCGGAAGGGTTAGGGTTAGGGATGAAAGCACATAGGAGAAAGAGATATTCTTGAATAACTTTTTTTGTGAAGGTCGGAGAGACTTGGAAAGTGGTTGCATCTGGACTAATTTGGGTCCTGCGGATCGATTGGTACCATCCCCGAGCTTGTACGACCTTCGGAAGAGGTCGACCGACGAAATTCCCCCAAATCTGAGGAGATATTCTTGAATAACTTTTTTTGTGAAGGTCGGAGAGACTTGCAAGTAGGCTCTACCCCCACTAAATGGGGTAACGCGCATCGATCGGTACCATCCTTGAGTTTTTCCGACTTTCGGAAGGGTTAGGGTTAGGGTTAGGGATGAAAGCACATAGGAGAAAGAGATATTCTTGAATAACTTTTTTTGTGAAGGTCGGAGAGACTTGGAAAGTGGTTGCATCTGGACTAATTTGGGTCCTGCGGATCGATTGGTACCATCCCCGAGCTTGTACGACCTTCGGAAGAGGTCGACCGACGAAATTCCCCCAAATCTGAGGAGATATTCTTGAATAACTTTTTTTGTGAAGGTCGGAGAGACTTGCAAGTAGGCTCTACCCCCACTAAATGGGGTTGCGCGCATCGATCAGTACCATCCTTGAGCTTCTCCGACTTTCGGAAGGGTTAGGGTTAGGGTTAGGGATGAAAGCACATAGGAGAAAGAGATATTCTTGAATAACTTTTTTTTTGAAGGTCGGAGAGACTTGCAAGTAGGCTCTACCCCCACTAAATGGGGTAGCGCGCATCGATCGGTACCATCTTTGAGCTTCTCCGACTTTCGGAAGGGTTAGGGTTAGGGTTAGGGATGAAAGCACATAGGAGAAAGAGATATTCTTGAATAACTTTTTTTGTGAAGGTCGGAGAGACTTGCAAGTAGGCTCTACCCCCACTAAATGGGGTAGCGCGCATCGATCGGTACCATCCTTGAGCTTCTCCGACTTTCGGAAGGGTTAGGGTTAGGGTTAGGGATGAAAGCACATAGGAGAAAGAGATATTCTTGAATAACTTTTTTTGTGAAGGTCGGAGAGACTTGCAAGTAGGCTCTACCCCCACTAAATGGGGTAGCGCGCATCGATCGGTACCATCCTTGAGCTTCTCCGACTTTCGGAAGGGTTAGGGTTAGGGTTAGGGATGAAAGCACATAGGAGAAAGAGATATTCTTGAATAACTTTTTTTGTGAAGGTCGGAGAGACTTGGAAAGTGGTTGCATCTGGACTAATTTGGGTCCTGCGGATCGATTGGTACCATCCCCGAGCTTGTACGACCTTCGGAAGAGGTCGACCGACGAAATTCCCCCAAATCTGAGGAGATATTCTTGAATAAAATTTTTTGTGAAGGTCGGAGAGACTTGCAAGTAGGCTCTACCCCCACTAAATGGGGTAGCGCGCATCGATCGGTACCATCCTTGAGCTTCTCCGACTTTCGGAAGGGTTAGGGTTAGGGTTAGGGATGAAAGCACATAGGAGAAAGAGATATTCTTGAATAACTTTTTTTGTGAAGGTCGGAGAGACTTGGAAAGTGGTTGCATCTGGACTAATTTGGGTCCTGCAGATCGATTGGTACCATCCCCGAGCTTGTACGACCTTCGGAAGAGGTCGACCGACGAAATTCCCCCAAATCTGAGGAGATATTCTTGAATAACTTTTTTTGTGAAGGTCGGAGAGACTTGCAAGTAGGCTCTACCCCCACTAAATGGGGTTGCGCGCATCGATCAGTACCATCCTTGAGCTTCTCCGACTTTCGGAAGGGTTAGGGTTAGGGTTAGGGATGAAAGCACATAGGAGAAAGAGATATTCTTGAATAACTTTTTTTGTGAAGGTCGGAGAGACTTGGAAAGTGGTTGCATCTGGACTAATTTGGGTCCTGCGGATCGATTGGTACCATCCCCGAGCTTGTACGACCTTCGGAAGAGGTCGACCGACGAAATTCCCCCAAATCTGAGGAGATATTCTTGAATAACTTTTTTTGTGAAGGTCGGAGAGACTTGCAAGTAGGCTCTACCCCCACTAAATGGGGTTGCGCACATCGATCAGTACCATCCTTGAGCTTCTCCGACTTTCGGAAGGGTTAGGGTTAGGGTTAGGGATGAAAGCACATAGGAGAAAGAGATATTCTTGAATAACTTTTTTTGTGAAGGTCGGAGAGACTTGGAAAGTGGTTGCATCTGGACTAATTTGGGTCCTGCGGATCGATTGGTACCATCCCCGAGCTTGTACGACCTTCGGAAGAGGTCGACCGACGAAATTCCCCCAAATCTGAGGAGATATTCTTGAATAACTTTTTTTGTGAAGGTCGGAGAGACTTGCAAGTAGGCTCTACCCCCACTAAATGGGGTTGCGCGCATCGATCAGTACCATCCTTGAGCTTCTCCGACTTTCGGAAGGGTTAGGGTTAGGGTTAGGGATGAAAGCACATAGGAGAAAGAGATATTCTTGAATAACTTTTTTTGTGAAGGTCGGAGAGACTTGCAAGTAGGCTCTACCCCCACTAAATGGGGTAGCGCGCATCGATCGGTACCATCCTTGAGCTTCTCCGACTTTCGGAAGGGTTAGGGTTAGGGTTAGGGATGAAAGCACATAGGAGAAAGAGATATTCTTGAATAACTTTTTTTGTGAAGGTCGGAGAGACTTGCAAGTAGGCTCTACCCCCACTAAATGGGGTAGCGCGCATCGATCGGTACCATCCTTGAGCTTCTCCGACTTTCGGAAGGGTTAGGGTTAGGGTTAGGGATGAAAGCACATAGGAGAAAGAGATATTCTTGAATAACTTTTTTTGTGAAGGTCGGAGAGACTTGCAAGTAGGCTCTACCCCCACTAAATGGGGTAGCGCGCATCGATCGGTACCATCCTTGAGCTTCTCCGACTTTCGGAAGGGTTAGGGTTAGGGTTAGGGATGAAAGCACATAGGAGAAAGAGATATTCTTGAATAACTTTTTTTGTGAAGGTCGGAGAGACTTGCAAGTAGGCTCTACCCCCACTAAATGGGGTAGCGCGCATCGATCGGTACCATCCTTGAGCTTCTCCGACTTTCGGAAGGGTTAGGGTTAGGGTTAGGGATGAAAGCACATAGGAGAAAGAGATATTCTTGAATAACTTTTTTTGTGAAGGTCGGAGAGACTTGGAAAGTGGTTGCATCTGGACTAATTTGGGTCCTGCGGATCGATTGGTACCATCCCCGAGCTTGTACGACCTTCGGAAGAGGTCGACCGACGAAATTCCCCCAAATCTGAGGAGATATTCTTGAATAAAATTTTTTGTGAAGGTCGGAGAGACTTGCAAGTAGGCTCTACCCCCACTAAATGGGGTAGCGCGCATCGATCGGTACCATCCTTGAGCTTCTCCGACTTTCGGAAGGGTTAGGGTTAGGGTTAGGGATGAAAGCACATAGGAGAAAGAGATATTCTTGAATAACTTTTTTTGTGAAGGTCGGAGAGACTTGGAAAGTGGTTGCATCTGGACTAATTTGGGTCCTGCAGATCGATTGGTACCATCCCCGAGCTTGTACGACCTTCGGAAGAGGTCGACCGACGAAATTCCCCCAAATCTGAGGAGATATTCTTGAATAACTTTTTTTGTGAAGGTCGGAGAGACTTGCAAGTAGGCTCTACCCCCACTAAATGGGGTTGCGCGCATCGATCAGTACCATCCTTGAGCTTCTCCGACTTTCGGAAGGGTTAGGGTTAGGGTTAGGGATGAAAGCACATAGGAGAAAGAGATATTCTTGAATAACTTTTTTTGTGAAGGTCGGAGAGACTTGGAAAGTGGTTGCATCTGGACTAATTTGGGTCCTGCGGATCGATTGGTACCATCCCCGAGCTTGTACGACCTTCGGAAGAGGTCGACCGACGAAATTCCCCCAAATCTGAGGAGATATTCTTGAATAACTTTTTTTGTGAAGGTCGGAGAGACTTGCAAGTAGGCTCTACCCCCACTAAATGGGGTTGCGCGCATCGATCAGTACCATCCTTGAGCTTCTCCGACTTTCGGAAGGGTTAGGGTTAGGGTTAGGGATGAAAGCACATAGGAGAAAGAGATATTCTTGAATAACTTTTTTTGTGAAGGTCGGAGAGACTTGGAAAGTGGTTGCATCTGGACTAATTTGGGTCCTGCGGATCGATTGGTACCATCCCCGAGCTTGTACGACCTTCGGAAGAGGTCGACCGACGAAATTCCCCCAAATCTGAGGAGATATTCTTGAATAACTTTTTTTGTGAAGGTCGGAGAGACTTGCAAGTAGGCTCTACCCCCACTAAATGGGGTTGCGCGCATCGATCAGTACCATCCTTGAGCTTCTCCGACTTTCGGAAGGGTTAGGGTTAGGGTTAGGGATGAAAGCACATAGGAGAAAGAGATATTCTTGAATAACTTTTTTTGTGAAGGTCGGAGAGACTTGCAAGTAGGCTCTACCCCCACTAAATGGGGTAGCGCGCATCGATCGGTACCATCCTTGAGCTTCTCCGACTTTCGGAAGGGTTAGGGTTAGGGTTAGGGATGAAAGCACATAGGAGAAAGAGATATTCTTGAATAACTTTTTTTGTGAAGGTCGGAGAGACTTGCAAGTAGGCTCTACCCCCACTAAATGGGGTAGCGCGCATCGATCGGTACCATCCTTGAGCTTCTCCGACTTTCGGAAGGGTTAGGGTTAGGGTTAGGGATGAAAGCACATAGGAGAAAGAGATATTCTTGAATAACTTTTTTTGTGAAGGTCGGAGAGACTTGCAAGTAGGCTCTACCCCCACTAAATGGGGTAGCGCGCATCGATCGGTACCATCCTTGAGCTTCTCCGACTTTCGGAAGGGTTAGGGTTAGGGTTAGGGATGAAAGCACATAGGAGAAAGAGATATTCTTGAATAACTTTTTTTGTGAAGGTCGGAGAGACTTGGAAAGTGGTTGCATCTGGACTAATTTGGGTCCTGCGGATCGATTGGTACCATCCCCGAGCTTGTACGACCTTCGGAAGAGGTCGACCGACGAAATTCCCCCAAATCTGAGGAGATATTCTTGAATAACTTTTTTTGTGAAGGTCGGAGAGACTTGCAAGTAGGCTCTACCCCCACTAAATGGGGTTGCGCGCATCGATCAGTACCATCCTTGAGCTTCTCCGACTTTCGGAAGGGTTAGGGTTAGGGTTAGGGATGAAAGCACATAGGAGAAAGAGATATTCTTGAATAACTTTTTTTGTGAAGGTCGGAGAGACTTGGAAAGTGGTTGCATCTGGACTAATTTGGGTCCTGCGGATCGATTGGTACCATCCCCGAGCTTGTACGACCTTCGGAAGAGGTCGACCGACGAAATTCCCCCAAATCTGAGGAGATATTCTTGAATAACTTTTTTTGTGAAGGTCGGAGAGACTTGCAAGTAGGCTCTACCCCCACTAAATGGGGTTGCGCGCATCGATCAGTACCATCCTTGAGCTTCTCCGACTTTCGGAAGGGTTAGGGTTAGGGTTAGGGATGAAAGCACATAGGAGAAAGAGATATTCTTGAATAACTTTTTTTGTGAAGGTCGGAGAGACTTGGAAAGTGGTTGCATCTGGACTAATTTGGGTCCTGCGGATCGATTGGTACCATCCCCGAGCTTGTACGACCTTCGGAAGAGGTCGACCGACGAAATTCCCCCAAATCTGAGGAGATATTCTTGAATAACTTTTTTTGTGAAGGTCGGAGAGACTTGCAAGTAGGCTCTACCCCCACTAAATGGGGTTGCGCGCATCGATCAGTACCATCCTTGAGCTTCTCCGACTTTCGGAAGGGTTAGGGTTAGGGTTAGGGATGAAAGCACATAGGAGAAAGAGATATTCTTGAATAACTTTTTTTGTGAAGGTCGGAGAGACTTGCAAGTAGGCTCTACCCCCACTAAATGGGGTAGCGCGCATCGATCGGTACCATCCTTGAGCTTCTCCGACTTTCGGAAGGGTTAGGGTTAGGGTTAGGGATGAAAGCACATAGGAGAAAGAGATATTCTTGAATAACTTTTTTTGTGAAGGTCGGAGAGACTTGCAAGTAGGCTCTACCCCCACTAAATGGGGTAGCGCGCATCGATCGGTACCATCCTTGAGCTTCTCCGACTTTCGGAAGGGTTAGGGTTAGGGTTAGGGATGAAAGCACATAGGAGAAAGAGATATTCTTGAATAACTTTTTTTGTGAAGGTCGGAGAGACTTGCAAGTAGGCTCTACCCCCACTAAATGGGGTAGCGCGCATCGATCGGTACCATCCTTGAGCTTCTCCGACTTTCGGAAGGGTTAGGGTTAGGGTTAGGGATGAAAGCACATAGGAGAAAGAGATATTCTTGAATAACTTTTTTTGTGAAGGTCGGAGAGACTTGGAAAGTGGTTGCATCTGGACTAATTTGGGTCCTGCGGATCGATTGGTACCATCCCCGAGCTTGTACGACCTTCGGAAGAGGTCGACCGACGAAATTCCCCCAAATCTGAGGAGATATTCTTGAATAACTTTTTTTGTGAAGGTCGGAGAGACTTGCAAGTAGGCTCTACCCCCACTAAATAGGGTTGCGCGCATCGATCAGTACCATCCTTGAGCTTCTCCGACTTTCGGAAGGGTTAGGGTTAGGGTTAGGGATGAAAGCACATAGGAGAAAGAGATATTCTTGAATAACTTTTTTTGTGAAGGTCGGAGAGACTTGGAAAGTGGTTGCATCTGGACTAATTTGGGTCCTGCGGATCGATTGGTACCATCCCCGAGCTTGTACGACCTTCGGAAGAGGTCGACCGACGAAATTCCCCCAAATCTGAGGAGATATTCTTGAATAACTTTTTTTGTGAAGGTCGGAGAGACTTGCAAGTAGGCTCTACCCCCACTAAATGGGGTTGCGCGCATCGATCAGTACCATCCTTGAGCTTCTCCGACTTTCGGAAGGGTTAGGGTTAGGGTTAGGGATGAAAGCACATAGGAGAAAGAGATATTCTTGAATAACTTTTTTTGTGAAGGTCGGAGAGACTTGGAAAGTGGTTGCATCTGGACTAATTTGGGTCCTGCGGATCGATTGGTACCATCCCCGAGCTTGTACGACCTTCGGAAGAGGTCGACCGACGAAATTCCCCCAAATCTGAGGAGATATTCTTGAATAACTTTTTTTGTGAAGGTCGGAGAGACTTGCAAGTAGGCTCTACCCCCACTAAATGGGGTTGCGCGCATCGATCAGTACCATCCTTGAGCTTCTCCGACTTTCGGAAGGGTTAGGGTTAGGGTTAGGGATGAAAGCACATAGGAGAAAGAGATATTCTTGAATAACCTTTTTTGTGAAGGTCGGAGAGACTTGCAAGTAGGCTCTACCCCCACTAAATGGGGTAGCGCGCATCGATCGGTACCATCCTTGAGCTTCTCCGACTTTCGGAAGGGTTAGGGTTAGGGTTAGGGATGAAAGCACATAGGAGAAAGAGATATTCTTGAATAACTTTTTTTGTGAAGGTCGGAGAGACTTGCAAGTAGGCTCTACCCCCACTAAATGGGGTAGCGCGCATCGATCGGTACCATCCTTGAGCTTCTCCGACTTTCGGAAGGGTTAGGGTTAGGGTTAGGGATGAAAGCACATAGGAGAAAGAGATATTCTTGAATAACTTTTTTTGTGAAGGTCGGAGAGACTTGCAAGTAGGCTCTACCCCCACTAAATGGGGTAGCGCGCATCGATCGGTACCATCCTTGAGCTTCTCCGACTTTCGGAAGGGTTAGGGTTAGGGTTAGGGATGAAAGCACATAGGAGAAAGAGATATTCTTGAATAACTTTTTTTGTGAAGGTCGGAGAGACTTGGAAAGTGGTTGCATCTGGACTAATTTGGGTCCTGCGGATCGATTGGTACCATCCCCGAGCTTGTACGACCTTCGGAAGAGGTCGACCGACGAAATTCCCCCAAATCTGAGGAGATATTCTTGAATAACTTTTTTTGTGAAGGTCGGAGAGACTTGCAAGTAGGCTCTACCCCCACTAAATGGGGTAGCGCGCATCGATCGGTACCATCCTTGAGCTTCTCCGACTTTCGGAAGGGTTAGGGTTAGGGTTAGGGATGAAAGCACATAGGAGAAAGAGATATTCTTGAATAACTTTTTTTGTGAAGGTCGGAGAGACTTGGAAAGTGGTTGCATCTGGACTAATTTGGGTCCTGCGGATCGATTGGTACCATCCCCGAGCTTGTACGACCTTCGGAAGAGGTCGACCGACGAAATTCCCCCAAATCTGAGGAGATATTCTTGAATAACTTTTTTTGTGAAGGTCGGAGAGACTTGCAAGTAGGCTCTACCCCCACTAAATGGGGTTGCGCGCATCGATCAGTACCATCCTTGAGCTTCTCCGACTTTCGGAAGGGTTAGGGTTAGGGTTAGGGATGAAAGCACATAGGAGAAAGAGATATTCTTGAATAACTTTTTTTTTGAAGGTCGGAGAGACTTGCAAGTAGGCTCTACCCCCACTAAATGGGGTAGCGCGCATCGATCGGTACCATCTTTGAGCTTCTCCGACTTTCGGAAGGGTTAGGGTTAGGGTTAGGGATGAAAGCACATAGGAGAAAGAGATATTCTTGAATAACTTTTTTTGTGAAGGTCGGAGAGACTTGCAAGTAGGCTCTACCCCCACTAAATGGGGTAGCGCGCATCGATCGGTACCATCCTTGAGCTTCTCCGACTTTCGGAAGGGTTAGGGTTAGGGTTAGGGATGAAAGCACATAGGAGAAAGAGATATTCTTGAATAACTTTTTTTGTGAAGGTCGGAGAGACTTGCAAGTAGGCTCTACCCCCACTAAATGGGGTAGCGCGCATCGATCGGTACCATCCTTGAGCTTCTCCGACTTTCGGAAGGGTTAGGGTTAGGGTTAGGGATGAAAGCACATAGGAGAAAGAGATATTCTTGAATAACTTTTTTTGTGAAGGTCGGAGAGACTTGGAAAGTGGTTGCATCTGGACTAATTTAGGTCCTGCGGATCGATTGGTACCATCCCCGAGCTTGTACGACCTTCGGAAGAGGTCGACCGACGAAATTCCCCCAAATCTGAGGAGATATTCTTGAATAACTTTTTTTGTGAAGGTCGGAGAGACTTGCAAGTAGGCTCTACCCCCACTAAATGGGGTAGCGCGCATCGATCGGTACCATCCTTGAGCTTCTCCGACTTTCGGAAGGGTTAGGGTTAGGGATGAAAGCACATAGGAGAAAGAGATATTCTTGAATAACTTTTTTTGTGAAGGTCGGAGAGACTTGGAAAGTGGTTGCATCTGGACTAATTCGGGTCCTGCGGATCGATTGGTACCATCCCCGAGCTTGTACGACCTTCGGAAGAGGTCGACCGACGAAATTCCCCCAAATCTGAGGAGATATTCTTGAATAACTTTTTTTGTGAAGGTCGGAGAGACTTGCAAGTAGGCTCTACCCCCACTAAATGGGGTTGCGCGCATCGATCAGTACCATCTTTGAGCTTCTCCGACTTTCGGAAGGGTTAGGGTTAGGGTTAGGGATGAAAGCACATAGGAGAAAGAGATATTCTTGAATAACTTTTTTTGTGAAGGTCGGAGAGACTTGCAAGTAGGCTCTACCCCCACTAAATGGGGTAGCGCGCATCGATCGGTACCATCCTTGAGCTTCTCCGACTTTCGGAAGGGTTAGGGTTAGGGTTAGGGATGAAAGCACATAGGAGAAAGAGATATTCTTGAATAACTTTTTTTTGAAGGTCGGAGAGACTTGGAAAGTGGTTGCATCTGGACTAATTTGGGTCCTGCGGATCGATTGGTACCATCCCCGAGCTTGTACGACCTTCGGAAGAGGTCGACCGACGAAATTCCCCCAAATCTGAGGAGATATTCTTGAATAACTTTTTTTGTGAAGGTCGGAGAGACTTGCAAGTAGGCTCTACCCCCACTAAATGGGGTAGCGCGCATCGATCGGTACCATCCTTGAGCTTCTCCGACTTTCGGAAGGGTTAGGGTTAGGGTTAGGGATGAAAGCACATAGGAGAAAGAGATATTCTTGAATAACTTTTTTTGTGAAGGTCGGAGAGACTTGGAAAGTGGTTGCATCTGGACTAATTTGGGTCCTGCGGATCGATTGGTACCATCCCCGAGCTTGTACGACCTTCGGAAGAGGTCGACCGACGAAATTCCCCCAAATCTGAGGAGATATTCTTGAATAACTTTTTTTGTGAAGGTCGGAGAGACTTGCAAGTAGGCTCTACCCCCACTAAATGGGGTTGCGCGCATCGATCAGTACCATCCTTGAGCTTCTCCGACTTTCGGAAGGGTTAGGGTTAGGGTTAGGGATGAAAGCACATAGGAGAAAGAGATATTCTTGAATAACTTTTTTTGTGAAGGTCGGAGAGACTTGCAAGTAGGCTCTACCCCCACTAAATGGGGTAGCGCGCATCGATCGGTACCATCCTTGAGCTTCTCCGACTTTCGGAAGGGTTAGGGTTAGGGTTAGGGATGAAAGCACATAGGAGAAAGAGATATTCTTGAATAACTTTTTTTGTGAAGGTCGGAGAGACTTGCAAGTAGGCTTTACCCCCACTAAATGGGGTAGCGCGCATCGATCGGTACCATCCTTGAGCTTCTCCGACTTTCGGAAGGGTTAGGGTTAGGGTTAGGGATGAAAGCACATAGGAGAAAGAGATATTCTTGAATAACTTTTTTTGTGAAGGTCGGAGAGACTTGCAAGTAGGCTCTACCCCCACTAAATGGGGTAGCGCGCATCGATCGGTACCATCCTTGAGCTTCTCCGACTTTCGGAAGGGTTAGGGTTAGGGTTAGGGATGAAAGCACATAGGAGAAAGAGATATTCTTGAATAACTTTTTTTGTGAAGGTCGGAGAGACTTGGAAAGTGGTTGCATCTGGACTAATTTGGGTCCTGCGGATCGATTGGTACCATCCCCGAGCTTGTACGACCTTCGGAAGAGGTCGACCGACGAAATTCCCCCAAATCTGAGGAGATATTCTTGAATAACTTTTTTTGTGAAGGTCGGAGAGACTTGCAAGTAGGCTCTACCCCCACTAAATGGGGTAGCGCGCATCGATCGGTACCATCCTTGAGCTTCTCCGACTTTCGGAAGGGTTAGGGTTAGGGTTAGGGATGAAAGCACATAGGAGAAAGAGATATTCTTGAATAACTTTTTTTGTGAAGGTCGGAGAGACTTGGAAAGTGGTTGCATCTGGACTAATTTGGGTCCTGCGGATCGATTGGTACCATCCCCGAGCTTGTACGACCTTCGAAAGAGGTCGACCGACGAAATTCCCCCAAATCTGAGGAGATATTCTTGAATAACTTTTTTTGTGAAGGTCGGAGAGACTTGCAAGTAGGCTCTACCCCCACTAAATGGGGTTGCGCGCATCGATCAGTACCATCCTTGAGCTTCTCCGACTTTCGGAAGGGTTAGGGTTAGGGTTAGGGATGAAAGCACATAGGAGAAAGAGATATTCTTGAATAACTTTTTTTTTGAAGGTCGGAGAGACTTGCAAGTAGGCTCTACCCCCACTAAATGGGGTAGCGCGCATCGATCGGTACCATCTTTGAGCTTCTCCGACTTTCGGAAGGGTTAGGGTTAGGGTTAGGGATGAAAGCACATAGGAGAAAGAGATATTCTTGAATAACTTTTTTTGTGAAGGTCGGAGAGACTTGCAAGTAGGCTCTACCCCCACTAAATGGGGTAGCGCGCATCGATCGGTACCATCCTTGAGCTTCTCCGACTTTCGGAAGGGTTAGGGTTAGGGTTAGGGATGAAAGCACATAGGAGAAAGAGATATTCTTGAATAACTTTTTTTGTGAAGGTCGGAGAGACTTGCAAGTAGGCTCTACCCCCACTAAATGGGGTAGCGCGCATCGATCGGTACCATCCTTGAGCTTCTCCGACTTTCGGAAGGGTTAGGGTTAGGGTTAGGGATGAAAGCACATAGGAGAAAGAGATATTCTTGAATAACTTTTTTTGTGAAGGTCGGAGAGACTTGGAAAGTGGTTGCATCTGGACTAATTTGGGTCCTGCGGATCGATTGGTACCATCCCCGAGCTTGTACGACCTTCGGAAGAGGTCGACCGACGAAATTCCCCCAAATCTGAGGAGATATTCTTGAATAACTTTTTTTGTGAAGGTCGGAGAGACTTGCAAGTAGGCTCTACCCCCACTAAATGGGGTAGCGCGCATCGATCGGTACCATCCTTGAGCTTCTCCGACTTTCGGAAGGGTTAGGGTTAGGGTTAGGGATGAAAGCACATAGGAGAAAGAGATATTCTTGAATAACTTTTTTTGTGAAGGTCGGAGAGACTTGGAAAGTGGTTGCATCTGGACTAATTTGGGTCCTGCGGATCGATTGGTACCATCCCCGAGCTTGTACGACCTTCGGAAGAGGTCGACCGACGAAATTCCCCCAAATCTGAGGAGATATTCTTGAATAACTTTTTTTGTGAAGGTCGGAGAGACTTGCAAGTAGGCTCTACCCCCACTAAATGGGGTAGCGCGCATCGATCGGTACCATCCTTGAGCTTCTCCGACTTTCGGAAGGGTTAGGGTTAGGGTTAGGGATGAAAGCACATAGGAGAAAGAGATATTCTTGAATAACTTTTTTTGTGAAGGTCGGAGAGACTTGGAAAGTGGTTGCATCTGGACTAATTTGGGTCCTGCGGATCGATTGGTACCATCCCCGAGCTTGTACGACCTTCGAAAGAGGTCGACCGACGAAATTCCCCCAAATCTGAGGAGATATTCTTGAATAACTTTTTTTGTGAAGGTCGGAGAGACTTGCAAGTAGGCTCTACCCCCACTAAATGGGGTTGCGCGCATCGATCAGTACCATCCTTGAGCTTCTCCGACTTTCGGAAGGGTTAGGGTTAGGGTTAGGGATGAAAGCACATAGGAGAAAGAGATATTCTTGAATAACTTTTTTTTTGAAGGTCGGAGAGACTTGCAAGTAGGCTCTACCCCCACTAAATGGGGTAGCGCGCATCGATCGGTACCATCTTTGAGCTTCTCCGACTTTCGGAAGGGTTAGGGTTAGGGTTAGGGATGAAAGCACATAGGAGAAAGAGATATTCTTGAATAACTTTTTTTGTGAAGGTCGGAGAGACTTGCAAGTAGGCTCTACCCCCACTAAATGGGGTAGCGCGCATCGATCAGTACCATCCTTGAGCTTCTCCGACTTTCGGAAGGGTTAGGGTTAGGGTTAGGGATGAAAGCACATAGGAGAAAGAGATATTCTTGAATAACTTTTTTTGTGAAGGTCGGAGAGACTTGCAAGTAGGCTCTACCCCCACTAAATGGGGTAGCGCGCATCGATCGGTACCATCCTTGAGCTTCTCCGACTTTCGGAAGGGTTAGGGTTAGGGTTAGGGATGAAAGCACATAGGAGAAAGAGATATTCTTGAATAACTTTTTTTGTGAAGGTCGGAGAGACTTGGAAAGTGGTTGCATCTGGACTAATTTGGGTCCTGCGGATCGATTGGTACCATCCCCGAGCTTGTACGACCTTCGGAAGAGGTCGACCGACGAAATTCCCCCAAATCTGAGGAGATATTCTTGAATAACTTTTTTTGTGAAGGTCGGAGAGACTTGCAAGTAGGCTCTACCCCCACTAAATGGGGTAGCGCGCATCGATCGGTACCATCCTTGAGCTTCTCCGACTTTCGGAAGGGTTAGGGTTAGGGATGAAAGCACATAGGAGAAAGAGATATTCTTGAATAACTTTTTTTGTGAAGGTCGGAGAGACTTGGAAAGTGGTTGCATCTGGACTAATTCGGGTCCTGCGGATCGATTGGTACCATCCCCGAGCTTGTACGACCTTCGGAAGAGGTCGACCGACGAAATTCCCCCAAATCTGAGGAGATATTCTTGAATAACTTTTTTTGTGAAGGTCGGAGAGACTTGCAAGTAGGCTCTACCCCCACTAAATGGGGTTGCGCGCATCGATCAGTACCATCCTTGAGCTTCTCCGACTTTCGGAAGGGTTAGGGTTAGGGTTAGGGATGAAAGCACATAGGAGAAAGAGATATTCTTGAATAACTTTTTTTGTGAAGGTCGGAGAGACTTGCAAGTAGGCTCTACCCCCACTAAATGGGGTAGCGCGCATCGATCGGTACCATCCTTGAGCTTTTCCGACTTTCGGAAGGGTTAGGGTTAGGGTTAGGGATGAAAGCACATAGGAGAAAGAGATATTCTTGAATAACTTTTTTTGTGAAGGTCGGAGAGACTTGCAAGTAGGCTCTACCCCCACTAAATGGGGTAGCGCGCATCGATCGGTACCATTCTTGAGCTTCTCCGACTTTCGGAAGGGTTAGGGTTAGGGTTAGGGATGAAAGCACATAGGAGAAAGAGATATTCTTGAATAACTTTTTTTGTGAAGGTCGGAGAGACTTGCAAGTAGGCTCTACCCCCACTAAATGGGGTAGCGCGCATCGATCGGTACCATCCTTGAGCTTCTCCGACTTTCGGAAGGGTTAGGGTTAGGGTTAGGGATGAAAGCACATAGGAGAAAGAGATATTCTTGAATAACTTTTTTTGTGAAGGTCGGAGAGACTTGGAAAGTGGTTGCATCTGGACTAATTTGGGTCCTGCGGATCGATTGGTACCATCCCCGAGCTTGTACGACCTTCGGAAGAGGTCGACCGACGAAATTCCCCCAAATCTGAGGAGATATTCTTGAATAACTTTTTTTGTGAAGGTCGGAGAGACTTGCAAGTAGGCTCTACCCCCACTAAATGGGGTTGCGCGCATCGATCGGTACCATCCTTGAGCTTCTCCGACTTTCGGAAGGGTTAGGGTTAGGGTTAGGGATGAAAGCACATAGGAGAAAGAGATATTCTTGAATAACTTTTTTTGTGAAGGTCGGAGAGACTTGCAAGTAGGCTCTACCCCCACTAAATGGGGTAGCGCGCATCGATCGGTACCATCCTTGAGCTTCTCCGACTTTCGGAAGGGTTAGGGTTAGGGTTAGGGATGAAAGCACATAGGAGAAAGAGATATTCTTGAATAACTTTTTTTGTGAAGGTCGGAGAGACTTGGAAAGTGGTTGCATCTGGACTAATTTGGGTCCTGCGGATCGATTGGTACCATCCCCGAGCTTGTACGACCTTCGGAAGAGGTCGACCGACGAAATTCCCCCAAATCTGAGGAGATATTCTTGAATAACTTTTTTTGTGAAGGTCGGAGAGACTTGCAAGTAGGCTCTACCCCCACTAAATGGGGTTGCGCGCATCGATCGGTACCATCCTTGAGCTTCTCCGACTTTCGGAAGGGTTAGGGTTAGGGTTAGGGATGAAAGCACATAGGAGAAAGAGATATTCTTGAATAACTTTTTTTGTGAAGGTCGGAGAGACTTGCAAGTAGGCTCTACCCCCACTAAATGGGGTAGCGCGCATCGATCGGTACCATCCTTGAGCTTCTCCGACTTTCGGAAGGGTTAGGGTTAGGGTTAGGGATGAAAGCACATAGGAGAAAGAGATATTCTTGAATAACTTTTTTTGTGAAGGTCGGAGAGACTTGGAAAGTGGTTGCATCTGGACTAATTTGGGTCCTGCAGATCGATTGGTACCATCCCCGAGCTTGTACGACCTTCGGAAGAGGTCGACCGACGAAATTCCCCCAAATCTGAGGAGATATTCTTGAATAACTTTTTTTGTGAAGGTCGGAGAGACTTGCAAGTAGGCTCTACCCCCACTAAATGGGGTTGCGCGCATCGATCAGTACCATCCTTGAGCTTCTCCGACTTTCGGAAGGGTTAGGGTTAGGGTTAGGGATGAAAGCACATAGGAGAAAGAGATATTCTTGAATAACTTTTTTTGTGAAGGTCGGAGAGACTTGGAAAGTGGTTGCATCTGGACTAATTTGGGTCCTGCGGATCGATTGGTACCATCCCCGAGCTTGTACGACCTTCGGAAGAGGTCGACCGACGAAATTCCCCCAAATCTGAGGAGATATTCTTGAATAACTTTTTTTGTGAAGGTCGGAGAGACTTGCAAGTAGGCTCTACCCCCACTAAATGGGGTTGCGCGCATCGATCGGTACCATCCTTGAGCTTCTCCGACTTTCGGAAGGGTTAGGGTTAGGGTTAGGGATGAAAGCACATAGGAGAAAGAGATATTCTTGAATAACTTTTTTTGTGAAGGTCGGAGAGACTTGCAAGTAGGCTCTACCCCCACTAAATGGGGTAGCGCGCATCGATCGGTACCATCCTTGAGCTTCTCCGACTTTCGGAAGGGTTAGGGTTAGGGTTAGGGATGAAAGCACATAGGAGAAAGAGATATTCTTGAATAACTTTTTTTGTGAAGGTCGGAGAGACTTGGAAAGTGGTTGCATCTGGACTAATTTGGGTCCTGCAGATCGATTGGTACCATCCCCGAGCTTGTACGACCTTCGGAAGAGGTCGACCGACGAAATTCCCCCAAATCTGAGGAGATATTCTTGAATAACTTTTTTTGTGAAGGTCGGAGAGACTTGCAAGTAGGCTCTACCCCCACTAAATGGGGTTGCGCGCATCGATCAGTACCATCCTTGAGCTTCTCCGACTTTCGGAAGGGTTAGGGTTAGGGTTAGGGATGAAAGCACATAGGAGAAAGAGATATTCTTGAATAACTTTTTTTGTGAAGGTCGGAGAGACTTGGAAAGTGGTTGCATCTGGACTAATTTGGGTCCTGCAGATCGATTGGTACCATCCCCGAGCTTGTACGACCTTCGGAAGAGGTCGACCGACGAAATTCCCCCAAATCTGAGGAGATATTCTTGAATAACTTTTTTTGTGAAGGTCGGAGAGACTTGCAAGTAGGCTCTACCCCCACTAAATGGGGTTGCGCGCATCGATCGGTACCATCCTTGAGCTTCTCCGACTTTCGGAAGGGTTAGGGTTAGGGTTAGGGATGAAAGCACATAGGAGAAAGAGATATTCTTGAATAACTTTTTTTGTGAAGGTCGGAGAGACTTGCAAGTAGGCTCTACCCCCACTAAATGGGGTAGCGCGCATCGATCGGTACAATCCTTGAGCTTCTCCGACTTTCGGAAGGGTTAGGGTTAGGGTTAGGGATGAAAGCACATAGGAGAAAGAGATATTCTTGAATAACTTTTTTTGTGAAGGTCGGAGAGACTTGGAAAGTGGTTGCATCTGGACTAATTTGGGTCCTGCAGATCGATTGGTACCATCCCCGAGCTTGTACGACCTTCGGAAGAGGTCGACCGACGAAATTCCCCCAAATCTGAGGAGATATTCTTGAATAACTTTTTTTGTGAAGGTCGGAGAGACTTGCAAGTAGGCTCTACCCCCACTAAATGGGGTTGCGCGCATCGATCAGTACCATCCTTGAGCTTCTCCGACTTTCGGAAGGGTTAGGGTTAGGGTTAGGGATGAAAGCACATAGGAGAAAGAGATATTCTTGAATAACTTTTTTTGTGAAGGTCGGAGAGACTTGGAAAGTGGTTGCATCTGGACTAATTTGGGTCCTGCGGATCGATTGGTACCATCCCCGAGCTTGTACGACCTTTGGAAGAGGTCGACCGACGAAATTCCCCCAAATCTGAGGAGATATTCTTGAATAACTTTTTTTGTGAAGGTCGGAGAGACTTGCAAGTAGGCTCTACCCCCACTAAATGGGGTTGCGCGCATCGATCGGTACCATCCTTGAGCATCTCCGACTTTCGGAAGGGTTAGGGTTAGGGTTAGGGATGAAAGCACATAGGAGAAAGAGATATTCTTGAATAACTTTTTTTGTGAAGGTCGGAGAGACTTGCAAGTAGGCTCTACCCCCACTAAATGGGGTAGCGCGCATCGATCGGTACCATCCTTGAGCTTCTCCGACTTTCGGAAGGGTTAGGGTTAGGGTTAGGGATGAAAGCACATAGGAGAAAGAGATATTCTTGAATAACTTTTTTTGTGAAGGTCGGAGAGACTTGGAAAGTGGTTGCATCTGGACTAATTTGGGTCCTGCAGATCGATTGGTACCATCCCCGAGCTTGTACGACCTTCGGAAGAGGTCGACCGACGAAATTCCCCCAAATCTGAGGAGATATTCTTGAATAACTTTTTTTGTGAAGGTCGGAGAGACTTGCAAGTAGGCTCTACCCCCACTAAATGGGGTTGCGCGCATCGATCAGTACCATCCTTGAGCTTCTCCGACTTTCGGAAGGGTTAGGGTTAGGGTTAGGGATGAAAGCACATAGGAGAAAGAGATATTCTTGAATAACTTTTTTTGTGAAGGTCGGAGAGACTTGCAAGTAGGCTCTACCCCCACTAAATGGGGTAGCGCGCATCGATCGGTACCATCCTTGAGCTTCTCCGACTTTCGGAAGGGTTAGGGTTAGGGTTAGGGATGAAAGCACATAGGAGAAAGAGATATTCTTGAATAACTTTTTTTGTGAAGGTCGGAGAGACTTGCAAGTAGGCTCTACCCCCACTAAATGGGGTAGCGCGCATCGATCGGTACCATCCTTGAGCTTCTCCGACTTTCGGAAGGGTTAGGGTTAGGGTTAGGGATGAAAGCACATAGGAGAAAGAGATATTCTTGAATAACTTTTTTTGTGAAGGTCGGAGAGACTTGCAAGTAGGCTCTACCCCCACTAAATGGGGTAGCGCGCATCGATCGGTACCATCCTTGAGCTTCTCCGACTTTCGGAAGGGTTAGGGTTAGGGTTAGGGATGAAAGCACATAGGAGAAAGAGATATTCTTGAATAACTTTTTTTGTGAAGGTCGGAGAGACTTGGAAAGTGGTTGCATCTGGACTAATTTGGGTCCTGCGGATCGATTGGTACCATCCCCGAGCTTGTACGACCTTCGGAAGAGGTCGACCGACGAAATTCCCCCAAATCTGAGGAGATATTCTTGAATAACTTTTTTTGTGAAGGTCGGAGAGACTTGCAAGTAGGCTCTACCCCCACTAAATGGGGTAGCGCGCATCGATCGGTACCATCCTTGAGCTTCTCAGACTTTCGGAAGGGTTAGGGTTAGGGTTAGGGATGAAAGCACATAGGAGAAAGAGATATTCTTGAATAACTTTTTTTGTGAAGGTCGGAGAGACTTGCAAGTAGGCTCTACCCCCACTAAATGGGGTAGCGCGCATCGATCGGTACCATCCTTGAGCTTCTCCGACTTTCGGAAGGGTTAGGGTTAGGGTTAGGGATGAAAGCACATAGGAGAAAGAGATATTCTTGAATAACTTTTTTTGTGAAGGTCGGAGAGACTTGCAAGTAGGCTCTACCCCCACTAAATGGGGTAGCGCGCATCGATCGGTACCATCCTTGAGCTTCTCCGACTTTCGGAAGGGTTAGGGTTAGGGTTAGGGATGAAAGCACATAGGAGAAAGAGATATTCTTGAATAACTTTTTTTGTGAAGGTCGGAGAGACTTGGAAAGTGGTTGCATCTGGACTAATTTGGGTCCTGCGGATCGATTGGTACCATCCCCGAGCTTGTACGACCTTCGGAAGAGGTCGACCGACGAAATTCCCCCAAATCTGAGGAGATATTCTTGAATAACTTTTTTTGTGAAGGTCGGAGAGACTTGCAAGTAGGCTCTACCCCCACTAAATGGGGTAGCGCGCATCGATCGGTACCATCCTTGAGCTTCTCCGACTTTCGGAAGGGTTAGGGTTAGGGTTAGGGATGAAAGCACATAGGAGAAAGAGATATTCTTGAATAACTTTTTTTGTGAAGGTCGGAGAGACTTGGAAAGTGGTTGCATCTGGACTAATTTGGGTCCTGCGGATCGATTGGTACCATCCCCGAGCTTGTACGACCTTCGGAAGAGGTCGACCGACGAAATTCCCCCAAATCTGAGGAGATATTCTTGAATAACTTTTTTTGTGAAGGTCGGAGAGACTTGCAAGTAGGCTCTACCCCCACTAAATGGGGTAGCGCGCATCGATCGGTACCATCCTTGAGCTTCTCCGACTTTCGGAAGGGTTAGGGTTAGGGTTAGGGATGAAAGCACATAGGAGAAAGAGATATTCTTGAATAACTTTTTTTGTGAAGGTCGGAGAGACTTGGAAAGTGGTTGCATCTGGACTAATTTGGGTCCTGCGGATCGATTGGTACCATCCCCGAGCTTGTACGACCTTCGAAAGAGGTCGACCGACGAAATTCCCCCAAATCTGAGGAGATATTCTTGAATAACTTTTTTTGTGAAGGTCGGAGAGACTTGCAAGTAGGCTCTACCCCCACTAAATGGGGTTGCGCGCATCGATCAGTACCATCCTTGAGCTTCTCCGACTTTCGGAAGGGTTAGGGTTAGGGTTAGGGATGAAAGCACATAGGAGAAAGAGATATTCTTGAATAACTTTTTTTTTGAAGGTCGGAGAGACTTGCAAGTAGGCTCTACCCCCACTAAATGGGGTAGCGCGCATCGATCGGTACCATCTTTGAGCTTCTCCGACTTTCGGAAGGGTTAGGGTTAGGGTTAGGGATGAAAGCACATAGGAGAAAGAGATATTCTTGAATAACTTTTTTTGTGAAGGTCGGAGAGACTTGCAAGTAGGCTCTACCCCCACTAAATGGGGTAGCGCGCATCGATCAGTACCATCCTTGAGCTTCTCCGACTTTCGGAAGGGTTAGGGTTAGGGTTAGGGATGAAAGCACATAGGAGAAAGAGATATTCTTGAATAACTTTTTTTGTGAAGGTCGGAGAGACTTGCAAGTAGGCTCTACCCCCACTAAATGGGGTAGCGCGCATCGATCGGTACCATCCTTGAGCTTCTCCGACTTTCGGAAGGGTTAGGGTTAGGGTTAGGGATGAAAGCACATAGGAGAAAGAGATATTCTTGAATAACTTTTTTTGTGAAGGTCGGAGAGACTTGGAAAGTGGTTGCATCTGGACTAATTTGGGTCCTGCGGATCGATTGGTACCATCCCCGAGCTTGTACGACCTTCGGAAGAGGTCGACCGACGAAATTCCCCCAAATCTGAGGAGATATTCTTGAATAACTTTTTTTGTGAAGGTCGGAGAGACTTGCAAGTAGGCTCTACCCCCACTAAATGGGGTAGCGCGCATCGATCGGTACCATCCTTGAGCTTCTCCGACTTTCGGAAGGGTTAGGGTTAGGGATGAAAGCACATAGGAGAAAGAGATATTCTTGAATAACTTTTTTTGTGAAGGTCGGAGAGACTTGGAAAGTGGTTGCATCTGGACTAATTCGGGTCCTGCGGATCGATTGGTACCATCCCCGAGCTTGTACGACCTTCGGAAGAGGTCGACCGACGAAATTCCCCCAAATCTGAGGAGATATTCTTGAATAACTTTTTTTGTGAAGGTCGGAGAGACTTGCAAGTAGGCTCTACCCCCACTAAATGGGGTTGCGCGCATCGATCAGTACCATCCTTGAGCTTCTCCGACTTTCGGAAGGGTTAGGGTTAGGGTTAGGGATGAAAGCACATAGGAGAAAGAGATATTCTTGAATAACTTTTTTTGTGAAGGTCGGAGAGACTTGCAAGTAGGCTCTACCCCCACTAAATGGGGTAGCGCGCATCGATCGGTACCATCTTTGAGCTTCTCCGACTTTCGGAAGGGTTAGGGTTAGGGTTAGGGATGAAAGCACATAGGAGAAAGAGATATTCTTGAATAACTTTTTTTGTGAAGGTCGGAGAGACTTGCAAGTAGGCTCTACCCCCACTAAATGGGGTTGCGCGCATCGATCAGTACCATCCTTGAGCTTCTCCGACTTTCGGAAGGGTTAGGGTTAGGGTTAGGGATGAAAGCACATAGGAGAAAGAGATATTCTTGAATAACTTTTTTTTTGAAGGTCGGAGAGACTTGCAAGTAGGCTCTACCCCCACTAAATGGGGTAGCGCGCATCGATCGGTACCATCTTTGAGCTTCTCCGACTTTCGGAAGGGTTAGGGTTAGGGTTAGGGATGAAAGCACATAGGAGAAAGAGATATTCTTGAATAACTTTTTTTGTGAAGGTCGGAGAGACTTGCAAGTAGGCTCTACCCCCACTAAATGGGGTAGCGCGCATCGATCGGTACCATCCTTGAGCTTCTCCGACTTTCGGAAGGGTTAGGGTTAGGGTTAGGGATGAAAGCACATAGGAGAAAGAGATATTCTTGAATAACTTTTTTTGTGAAGGTCGGAGAGACTTGCAAGTAGGCTCTACCCCCACTAAATGGGGTAGCGCGCATCGATCGGTACCATCCTTGAGCTTCTCCGACTTTCGGAAGGGTTAGGGTTAGGGTTAGGGATGAAAGCACATAGGAGAAAGAGATATTCTTGAATAACTTTTTTTGTGAAGGTCGGAGAGACTTGGAAAGTGGTTGCATCTGGACTAATTTGGGTCCTGCGGATCGATTGGTACCATCCCCGAGCTTGTACGACCTTCGGAAGAGGTCGACCGACGAAATTCCCCCAAATCTGAGGAGATATTCTTGAATAACTTTTTTTGTGAAGGTCGGAGAGACTTGCAAGTAGGCTCTACCCCCACTAAATGGGGTAGCGCGCATCGATCGGTACCATCCTTGAGCTTCTCCGACTTTCGGAAGGGTTAGGGTTAGGGTTAGGGATGAAAGCACATAGGAGAAAGAGATATTCTTGAATAACTTTTTTTGTGAAGGTCGGAGAGACTTGGAAAGTGGTTGCATCTGGACTAATTTGGGTCCTGCGGATCGATTGGTACCATCCCCGAGCTTGTACGACCTTCGGAAGAGGTCGACCGACGAAATTCCCCCAAATCTGAGGAGATATTCTTGAATAACTTTTTTTGTGAAGGTCGGAGAGACTTGCAAGTAGGCTCTACCCCCACTAAATGGGGTAGCGCGCATCGATCGGTACCATCCTTGAGCTTCTCCGACTTTCGGAAGGGTTAGGGTTAGGGTTAGGGATGAAAGCACATAGGAGAAAGAGATATTCTTGAATAACTTTTTTTGTGAAGGTCGGAGAGACTTGGAAAGTGGTTGCATCTGGACTAATTTGGGTCCTGCGGATCGATTGGTACCATCCCCGAGCTTGTACGACCTTCGAAAGAGGTCGACCGACGAAATTCCCCCAAATCTGAGGAGATATTCTTGAATAACTTTTTTTGTGAAGGTCGGAGAGACTTGCAAGTAGGCTCTACCCCCACTAAATGGGGTTGCGCGCATCGATCAGTACCATCCTTGAGCTTCTCCGACTTTCGGAAGGGTTAGGGTTAGGGTTAGGGATGAAAGCACATAGGAGAAAGAGATATTCTTGAATAACTTTTTTTTTGAAGGTCGGAGAGACTTGCAAGTAGGCTCTACCCCCACTAAATGGGGTAGCGCGCATCGATCGGTACCATCTTTGAGCTTCTCCGACTTTCGGAAGGGTTAGGGTTAGGGTTAGGGATGAAAGCACATAGGAGAAAGAGATATTCTTGAATAACTTTTTTTGTGAAGGTCGGAGAGACTTGCAAGTAGGCTCTACCCCCACTAAATGGGGTAGCGCGCATCGATCAGTACCATCCTTGAGCTTCTCCGACTTTCGGAAGGGTTAGGGTTAGGGTTAGGGATGAAAGCACATAGGAGAAAGAGATATTCTTGAATAACTTTTTTTGTGAAGGTCGGAGAGACTTGCAAGTAGGCTCTACCCCCACTAAATGGGGTAGCGCGCATCGATCGGTACCATCCTTGAGCTTCTCCGACTTTCGGAAGGGTTAGGGTTAGGGTTAGGGATGAAAGCACATAGGAGAAAGAGATATTCTTGAATAACTTTTTTTGTGAAGGTCGGAGAGACTTGGAAAGTGGTTGCATCTGGACTAATTTGGGTCCTGCGGATCGATTGGTACCATCCCCGAGCTTGTACGACCTTCGGAAGAGGTCGACCGACGAAATTCCCCCAAATCTGAGGAGATATTCTTGAATAACTTTTTTTGTGAAGGTCGGAGAGACTTGCAAGTAGGCTCTACCCCCACTAAATGGGGTAGCGCGCATCGATCGGTACCATCCTTGAGCTTCTCCGACTTTCGGAAGGGTTAGGGTTAGGGATGAAAGCACATAGGAGAAAGAGATATTCTTGAATAACTTTTTTTGTGAAGGTCGGAGAGACTTGGAAAGTGGTTGCATCTGGACTAATTCGGGTCCTGCGGATCGATTGGTACCATCCCCGAGCTTGTACGACCTTCGGAAGAGGTCGACCGACGAAATTCCCCCAAATCTGAGGAGATATTCTTGAATAACTTTTTTTGTGAAGGTCGGAGAGACTTGCAAGTAGGCTCTACCCCCACTAAATGGGGTTGCGCGCATCGATCAGTACCATCCTTGAGCTTCTCCGACTTTCGGAAGGGTTAGGGTTAGGGTTAGGGATGAAAGCACATAGGAGAAAGAGATATTCTTGAATAACTTTTTTTGTGAAGGTCGGAGAGACTTGCAAGTAGGCTCTACCCCCACTAAATGGGGTAGCGCGCATCGATCGGTACCATCCTTGAGCTTTTCCGACTTTCGGAAGGGTTAGGGTTAGGGTTAGGGATGAAAGCACATAGGAGAAAGAGATATTCTTGAATAACTTTTTTTGTGAAGGTCGGAGAGACTTGCAAGTAGGCTCTACCCCCACTAAATGGGGTAGCGCGCATCGATCGGTACCATTCTTGAGCTTCTCCGACTTTCGGAAGGGTTAGGGTTAGGGTTAGGGATGAAAGCACATAGGAGAAAGAGATATTCTTGAATAACTTTTTTTGTGAAGGTCGGAGAGACTTGCAAGTAGGCTCTACCCCCACTAAATGGGGTAGCGCGCATCGATCGGTACCATCCTTGAGCTTCTCCGACTTTCGGAAGGGTTAGGGTTAGGGTTAGGGATGAAAGCACATAGGAGAAAGAGATATTCTTGAATAACTTTTTTTGTGAAGGTCGGAGAGACTTGGAAAGTGGTTGCATCTGGACTAATTTGGGTCCTGCGGATCGATTGGTACCATCCCCGAGCTTGTACGACCTTCGGAAGAGGTCGACCGACGAAATTCCCCCAAATCTGAGGAGATATTCTTGAATAACTTTTTTTGTGAAGGTCGGAGAGACTTGCAAGTAGGCTCTACCCCCACTAAATGGGGTTGCGCGCATCGATCGGTACCATCCTTGAGCTTCTCCGACTTTCGGAAGGGTTAGGGTTAGGGTTAGGGATGAAAGCACATAGGAGAAAGAGATATTCTTGAATAACTTTTTTTGTGAAGGTCGGAGAGACTTGCAAGTAGGCTCTACCCCCACTAAATGGGGTAGCGCGCATCGATCGGTACCATCCTTGAGCTTCTCCGACTTTCGGAAGGGTTAGGGTTAGGGTTAGGGATGAAAGCACATAGGAGAAAGAGATATTCTTGAATAACTTTTTTTGTGAAGGTCGGAGAGACTTGGAAAGTGGTTGCATCTGGACTAATTTGGGTCCTGCGGATCGATTGGTACCATCCCCGAGCTTGTACGACCTTCGGAAGAGGTCGACCGACGAAATTCCCCCAAATCTGAGGAGATATTCTTGAATAACTTTTTTTGTGAAGGTCGGAGAGACTTGCAAGTAGGCTCTACCCCCACTAAATGGGGTTGCGCGCATCGATCGGTACCATCCTTGAGCTTCTCCGACTTTCGGAAGGGTTAGGGTTAGGGTTAGGGATGAAAGCACATAGGAGAAAGAGATATTCTTGAATAACTTTTTTTGTGAAGGTCGGAGAGACTTGCAAGTAGGCTCTACCCCCACTAAATGGGGTAGCGCGCATCGATCGGTACCATCCTTGAGCTTCTCCGACTTTCGGAAGGGTTAGGGTTAGGGTTAGGGATGAAAGCACATAGGAGAAAGAGATATTCTTGAATAACTTTTTTTGTGAAGGTCGGAGAGACTTGGAAAGTGGTTGCATCTGGACTAATTTGGGTCCTGCAGATCGATTGGTACCATCCCCGAGCTTGTACGACCTTCGGAAGAGGTCGACCGACGAAATTCCCCCAAATCTGAGGAGATATTCTTGAATAACTTTTTTTGTGAAGGTCGGAGAGACTTGCAAGTAGGCTCTACCCCCACTAAATGGGGTTGCGCGCATCGATCAGTACCATCCTTGAGCTTCTCCGACTTTCGGAAGGGTTAGGGTTAGGGTTAGGGATGAAAGCACATAGGAGAAAGAGATATTCTTGAATAACTTTTTTTGTGAAGGTCGGAGAGACTTGGAAAGTGGTTGCATCTGGACTAATTTGGGTCCTGCGGATCGATTGGTACCATCCCCGAGCTTGTACGACCTTCGGAAGAGGTCGACCGACGAAATTCCCCCAAATCTGAGGAGATATTCTTGAATAACTTTTTTTGTGAAGGTCGGAGAGACTTGCAAGTAGGCTCTACCCCCACTAAATGGGGTTGCGCGCATCGATCGGTACCATCCTTGAGCTTCTCCGACTTTCGGAAGGGTTAGGGTTAGGGTTAGGGATGAAAGCACATAGGAGAAAGAGATATTCTTGAATAACTTTTTTTGTGAAGGTCGGAGAGACTTGCAAGTAGGCTCTACCCCCACTAAATGGGGTAGCGCGCATCGATCGGTACCATCCTTGAGCTTCTCCGACTTTCGGAAGGGTTAGGGTTAGGGTTAGGGATGAAAGCACATAGGAGAAAGAGATATTCTTGAATAACTTTTTTTGTGAAGGTCGGAGAGACTTGGAAAGTGGTTGCATCTGGACTAATTTGGGTCCTGCAGATCGATTGGTACCATCCCCGAGCTTGTACGACCTTCGGAAGAGGTCGACCGACGAAATTCCCCCAAATCTGAGGAGATATTCTTGAATAACTTTTTTTGTGAAGGTCGGAGAGACTTGCAAGTAGGCTCTACCCCCACTAAATGGGGTTGCGCGCATCGATCAGTACCATCCTTGAGCTTCTCCGACTTTCGGAAGGGTTAGGGTTAGGGTTAGGGATGAAAGCACATAGGAGAAAGAGATATTCTTGAATAACTTTTTTTGTGAAGGTCGGAGAGACTTGGAAAGTGGTTGCATCTGGACTAATTTGGGTCCTGCGGATCGATTGGTACCATCCCCGAGCTTGTACGACCTTCGGAAGAGGTCGACCGACGAAATTCCCCCAAATCTGAGGAGATATTCTTGAATAACTTTTTTTGTGAAGGTCGGAGAGACTTGCAAGTAGGCTCTACCCCCACTAAATGGGGTTGCGCGCATCGATCGGTACCATCCTTGAGCTTCTCCGACTTTCGGAAGGGTTAGGGTTAGGGTTAGGGATGAAAGCACATAGGAGAAAGAGATATTCTTGAATAACTTTTTTTGTGAAGGTCGGAGAGACTTGCAAGTAGGCTCTACCCCCACTAAATGGGGTAGCGCGCATCGATCGGTACCATCCTTGAGCTTCTCCGACTTTCGGAAGGGTTAGGGTTAGGGTTAGGGATGAAAGCACATAGGAGAAAGAGATATTCTTGAATAACTTTTTTTGTGAAGGTCGGAGAGACTTGGAAAGTGGTTGCATCTGGACTAATTTGGGTCCTGCAGATCGATTGGTACCATCCCCGAGCTTGTACGACCTTCGGAAGAGGTCGACCGACGAAATTCCCCCAAATCTGAGGAGATATTCTTGAATAACTTTTTTTGTGAAGGTCGGAGAGACTTGCAAGTAGGCTCTACCCCCACTAAATGGGGTTGCGCGCATCGATCAGTACCATCCTTGAGCTTCTCCGACTTTCGGAAGGGTTAGGGTTAGGGTTAGGGATGAAAGCACATAGGAGAAAGAGATATTCTTGAATAACTTTTTTTGTGAAGGTCGGAGAGACTTGGAAAGTGGTTGCATCTGGACTAATTTGGGTCCTGCGGATCGATTGGTACCATCCCCGAGCTTGTACGACCTTTGGAAGAGGTCGACCGACGAAATTCCCCCAAATCTGAGGAGATATTCTTGAATAACTTTTTTTGTGAAGGTCGGAGAGACTTGCAAGTAGGCTCTACCCCCACTAAATGGGGTTGCGCGCATCGATCGGTACCATCCTTGAGCTTCTCCGACTTTCGGAAGGGTTAGGGTTAGGGTTAGGGATGAAAGCACATAGGAGAAAGAGATATTCTTGAATAACTTTTTTTGTGAAGGTCGGAGAGACTTGCAAGTAGGCTCTACCCCCACTAAATGGGGTAGCGCGCATCGATCGGTACCATCCTTGAGCTTCTCCGACTTTCGGAAGGGTTAGGGTTAGGGTTAGGGATGAAAGCACATAGGAGAAAGAGATATTCTTGAATAACTTTTTTTGTGAAGGTCGGAGAGACTTGGAAAGTGGTTGCATCTGGACTAATTTGGGTCCTGCAGATCGATTGGTACCATCCCCGAGCTTGTACGACCTTCGGAAGAGGTCGACCGACGAAATTCCCCCAAATCTGAGGAGATATTCTTGAATAACTTTTTTTGTGAAGGTCGGAGAGACTTGCAAGTAGGCTCTACCCCCACTAAATGGGGTTGCGCGCATCGATCAGTACCATCCTTGAGCTTCTCCGACTTTCGGAAGGGTTAGGGTTAGGGTTAGGGATGAAAGCACATAGGAGAAAGAGATATTCTTGAATAACTTTTTTTGTGAAGGTCGGAGAGACTTGCAAGTAGGCTCTACCCCCACTAAATGGGGTAGCGCGCATCGATCGGTACCATCCTTGAGCTTCTCCGACTTTCGGAAGGGTTAGGGTTAGGGTTAGGGATGAAAGCACATAGGAGAAAGAGATATTCTTGAATAACTTTTTTTGTGAAGGTCGGAGAGACTTGGAAAGTGGTTGCATCTGGACTAATTTGGGTCCTGCAGATCGATTGGTACCATCCCCGAGCTTGTACGACCTTTGGAAGAGGTCGACCGACGAAATTCCCCCAAATCTGAGGAGATATTCTTGAATAACTTTTTTTGTGAAGGTCGGAGAGACTTGCAAGTAGGCTCTACCCCCACTAAATGGGGTTGCGCGCATCGATCAGTACCATCCTTGAGCTTCTCCGACTTTCGGAAGGGTTAGGGTTAGGGTTAGGGATGAAAGCACATAGGAGAAAGAGATATTCTTGAATAACTTTTTTTGTGAAGGTCGGAGAGACTTGGAAAGTGGTTGCATCTGGACTAATTTGGGTCCTGCGGATCGATTGGTACCATCCCCGAGCTTGTACGACCTTCGGAAGAGGTCGACCGACGAAATTCCCCCAAATCTGAGGAGATATTCTTGAATAACTTTTTTTGTGAAGGTCGGAGAGACTTGCAAGTAGGCTCTACCCCCACTAAATGGGGTTGCGCGCATCGATCGGTACCATCCTTGAGCTTCTCCGACTTTCGGAAGGGTTAGGGTTAGGGTTAGGGATGAAAGCACATAGGAGAAAGAGATATTCTTGAATAACTTTTTTTGTGAAGGTCGGAGAGACTTGCAAGTAGGCTCTACCCCCACTAAATGGGGTAGCGCGCATCGATCGGTACCATCTTTGAGCTTCTCCGACTTTCGGAAGGGTTAGGGTTAGGGATGAAAGCACATAGGAGAAAGAGATATTCTTGAATAACTTTTTTTGTGAAGGTCGGAGAGACTTGCAAGTAGGCTCTACCCCCACTAAATGGGGTAGCGCGCATCGATCGGTACCATCCTTGAGCTTCTCCGACTTTCGGAAGGGTTAGGGTTAGGGTTAGGGATGAAAGCACATAGGAGAAAGAGATATTCTTGAATAACTTTTTTTGTGAAGGTCGGAGAGACTTGCAAGTAGGCTCTACCCCCACTAAATGGGGTAGCGCGCATCGATCGGTACCATCCTTGAGCTTCTCCGACTTTCGGAAGGGTTAGGGTTAGGGTTAGGGATGAAAGCACATAGGAGAAAGAGATATTCTTGAATAACTTTTTTTGTGAAGGTCGGAGAGACTTGCAAGTAGGCTCTACCCCCACTAAATGGGGTAGCGCGCATCGATCGGTACCATCCTTGAGCTTCTCCGACTTTCGGAAGGGTTAGGGTTAGGGTTAGGGATGAAAGCACATAGGAGAAAGAGATATTCTTGAATAACTTTTTTTGTGAAGGTCGGAGAGACTTGGAAAGTGGTTGCATCTGGACTAATTTGGGTCCTGCGGATCGATTGGTACCATCCCCGAGCTTGTACGACCTTCGGAAGAGGTCGACCGACGAAATTCCCCCAAATCTGAGGAGATATTCTTGAATAACTTTTTTTGTGAAGGTCGGAGAGACTTGCAAGTAGGCTCTACCCCCACTAAATGGGGTAGCGCGCATCGATCGGTACCATCCTTGAGCTTCTCCGACTTTCGGAAGGGTTAGGGTTAGGGTTAGGGATGAAAGCACATAGGAGAAAGAGATATTCTTGAATAACTTTTTTTGTGAAGGTCGGAGAGACTTGGAAAGTGGTTGCATCTGGACTAATTTGGGTCCTGCGGATCGATTGGTACCATCCCCGAGCTTGTACGACCTTCGGAAGAGGTCGACCGACGAAATTCCCCCAAATCTGAGGAGATATTCTTGAATAACTTTTTTTGTGAAGGTCGGAGAGACTTGCAAGTAGGCTCTACCCCCACTAAATGGGGTTGCGCGCATCGATCAGTACCATCCTTGAGCTTCTCCGACTTTCGGAAGGGTTAGGGTTAGGGTTAGGGATGAAAGCACATAGGAGAAAGAGATATTCTTGAATAACTTTTTTTGTGAAGGTCGGAGAGACTTGCAAGTAGGCTCTACCCCCACTAAATGGGGTAGCGCGCATCGATCGGTACCATCCTTGAGCTTCTCCGACTTTCGGAAGGGTTAGGGTTAGGGTTAGGGATGAAAGCACATAGGAGAAAGAGATATTCTTGAATAACTTTTTTTGTGAAGGTCGGAGAGACTTGGAAAGTGGTTGCATCTGGACTAATTTGGGTCCTGCAGATCGATTGGTACCATCCCCGAGCTTGTACGACCTTCGGAAGAGGTCGACCGACGAAATTCCCCCAAATCTGAGGAGATATTCTTGAATAACTTTTTTTGTGAAGGTCGGAGAGACTTGCAAGTAGGCTCTACCCCCACTAAATGGGGTTGCGCGCATCGATCAGTACCATCCTTGAGCTTCTCCGACTTTCGGAAGGGTTAGGGTTAGGGTTAGGGATGAAAGCACATAGGAGAAAGAGATATTCTTGAATAACTTTTTTTGTGAAGGTCGGAGAGACTTGGAAAGTGGTTGCATCTGGACTAATTTGGGTCCTGCGGATCGATTGGTACCATCCCCGAGCTTGTACGACCTTCGGAAGAGGTCGACCGACGAAATTCCCCCAAATCTGAGGAGATATTCTTGAATAACTTTTTTTGTGAAGGTCGGAGAGACTTGCAAGTAGGCTCTACCCCCACTAAATGGGGTTGCGCGCATCGATCGGTACCATCCTTGAGCTTCTCCGACTTTCGGAAGGGTTAGGGTTAGGGTTAGGGATGAAAGCACATAGGAGAAAGAGATATTCTTGAATAACTTTTTTTGTGAAGGTCGGAGAGACTTGCAAGTAGGCTCTACCCCCACTAAATGGGGTAGCGCGCATCGATCGGTACCATCTTTGAGCTTCTCCGACTTTCGGAAGGGTTAGGGTTAGGGTTAGGGATGAAAGCACATAGGAGAAAGAGATATTCTTGAATAACTTTTTTTGTGAAGGTCGGAGAGACTTGGAAAGTGGTTGCATCTGGACTAATTTGGGTCCTGCAGATCGATTGGTACCATCCCCGAGCTTGTACGACCTTCGGAAGAGGTCGACCGACGAAATTCCCCCAAATCTGAGGAGATATTCTTGAATAACTTTTTTTGTGAAGGTCGGAGAGACTTGCAAGTAGGCTCTACCCCCACTAAATGGGGTTGCGCGCATCGATCAGTACCATCCTTGAGCTTCTCCGACTTTCGGAAGGGTTAGGGTTAGGGTTAGGGATGAAAGCACATAGGAGAAAGAGATATTCTTGAATAACTTTTTTTGTGAAGGTCGGAGAGACTTGGAAAGTGGTTGCATCTGGACTAATTTGGGTCCTGCGGATCGATTGGTACCATCCCCGAGCTTGTACAACCTTCGGAAGAGGTCGACCGACGAAATTCCCCCAAATCTGAGGAGATATTCTTGAATAACTTTTTTTGTGAAGGTCGGAGAGACTTGCAAGTAGGCTCTACCCCCACTAAATGGGGTTGCGCGCATCGATCGGTACCATCCTTGAGCTTCTCCGACTTTCGGAAGGGTTAGGGTTAGGGTTAGGGATGAAAGCACATAGGAGAAAGAGATATTCTTGAATAACTTTTTTTGTGAAGGTCGGAGAGACTTGCAAGTAGGCTCTACCCCCACTAAATGGGGTAGCGCGCATCGATCGGTACCATCCTTGAGCTTCTCCGACTTTCGGAAGGGTTAGGGTTAGGGTTAGGGATGAAAGCACATAGGAGAAAGAGATATTCTTGAATAACTTTTTTTGTGAAGGTCGGAGAGACTTGGAAAGTGGTTGCATCTGGCCTAATTTGGGTCCTGCAGATCGATTGGTACCATCCCCGAGCTTGTACGACCTTCGGAAGAGGTCGACCGACGAAATTCCCCCAAATCTGAGGAGATATTCTTGAATAACTTTTTTTGTGAAGGTCGGAGAGACTTGCAAGTAGGCTCTACCCCCACTAAATGGGGTTGCGCGCATCGATCAGTACCATCCTTGAGCTTCTCCGACTTTCGGAAGGGTTAGGGTTAGGGTTAGGGATGAAAGCACATAGGAGAAAGAGATATTCTTGAATAACTTTTTTTGTGAAGGTCGGAGAGACTTGGAAAGTGGTTGCATCTGGACTAATTTGGGTCCTGCGGATCGATTGGTACCATCCCCGAGCTTGTACGACCTTCGGAAGAGGTCGACCGACGAAATTCCCCCAAATCTGAGGAGATATTCTTGAATAACTTTTTTTGTGAAGGTCGGAGAGACTTGCAAGTAGGCTCTACCCCCACTAAATGGGGTTGCGCGCATCGATCAGTACCATCCTTGAGCTTCTCCGACTTTCGGAAGGGTTAGGGTTAGGGTTAGGGATGAAAGCACATAGGAGAAAGAGATATTCTTGAATAACTTTTTTTGTGAAGGTCGGAGAGACTTGCAAGTAGGCTCTACCCCCACTAAATGGGGTAGCGCGCATCGATCGGTACCATCCTTGAGCTTCTCCGACTTTCGGAAGGGTTAGGGTTAGGGTTAGGGATGAAAGCACATAGGAGAAAGAGATATTCTTGAATAACTTTTTTTGTGAAGGTCGGAGAGACTTGCAAGTAGGCTCTACCCCCACTAAATGGGGTAGCGCGCATCGATCGGTACCATCCTTGAGCTTCTCCGACTTTCGGAAGGGTTAGGGTTAGGGTTAGGGATGAAAGCACATAGGAGAAAGAGATATTCTTGAATAACTTTTTTTGTGAAGGTCGGAGAGACTTGCAAGTAGGCTCTACCCCCACTAAATGGGGTAGCGCGCATCGATCGGTACCATCCTTGAGCTTCTCCGACTTTCGGAAGGGTTAGGGTTAGGGTTAGGGATGAAAGCACATAGGAGAAAGAGATATTCTTGAATAACTTTTTTTGTGAAGGTCGGAGAGACTTGGAAAGTGGTTGCATCTGGACTAATTTGGGTCCTGCGGATCGATTGGTACCATCCCCGAGCTTGTACGACCTTCGGAAGAGGTCGACCGACGAAATTCCCCCAAATCTGAGGAGATATTCTTGAATAACTTTTTTTGTGAAGGTCGGAGAGACTTGCAAGTAGGCTCTACCCCCACTAAATGGGGTAGCGCGCATCGATCGGTACCATCCTTGAGCTTCTCCGACTTTCGGAAGGGTTAGGGTTAGGGTTAGGGATGAAAGCACATAGGAGAAAGAGATATTCTTGAATAACTTTTTTTGTGAAGGTCGGAGAGACTTGGAAAGTGGTTGCATCTGGACTAATTTGGGTCCTGCAGATCGATTGGTACCATCCCCGAGCTTGTACGACCTTCGGAAGAGGTCGACCGACGAAATTCCCCCAAATCTGAGGAGATATTCTTGAATAACTTTTTTTGTGAAGGTCGGAGAGACTTGCAAGTAGGCTCTACCCCCACTACATGGGGTTGCGCGCATCGATCAGTACCATCCTTGAGCTTCTCCGACTTTCGGAAGGGTTAGGGTTAGGGTTAGGGATGAAAGCACATAGGAGAAAGAGATATTCTTGAATAACTTTTTTTTTGAAGGTCGGAGAGACTTGCAAGTAGGCTCTACCCCCACTAAATGGGGTAGCGCGCATCGATCGGTACCATCCTTGAGCTTCTCCGACTTTCGGAAGGGTTAGGGTTAGGGTTAGGGATGAAAGCACATAGGAGAAAGAGATATTCTTGAATAACTTTTTTTGTGAAGGTCGGAGAGACTTGCAAGTAGGCTCTACCCCCACTAAATGGGGTAGCGCGCATCGATCGGTACCATCCCCGAGCTTCTCCGACTTTCGGAAGGGTTAGGGTTAGGGTTAGGGATGAAAGCACATAGGAGAAAGAGATATTCTTGAATAACTTTTTTTGTGAAGGTCGGAGAGACTTGCAAGTAGGCTCTACCCCCACTAAATGGGGTAGCGCGCATCGATCGGTACCATCCTTGAGCTTCTCCGACTTTCGGAAGGGTTAGGGTTAGGGTTAGGGATGAAAGCACATAGGAGAAAGAGATATTCTTGAATAACTTTTTTTGTGAAGGTCGGAGAGACTTGGAAAGTGGTTGCATCTGGACTAATTTGGGTCCTGCGGATCGATTGGTACCATCCCCGAGCTTGTACGACCTTCGGAAGAGGTCGACCGACGAAATTCCCCCAAATCTGAGGAGATATTCTTGAATAACTTTTTTTGTGAAGGTCGGAGAGACTTGCAAGTAGGCTCTACCCCCACTAAATGGGGTTGCGCGCATCGATCGGTACCATCCTTGAGCTTCTCCGACTTTCGGAAGGGTTAGGGTTAGGGTTAGGGATGAAAGCACATAGGAGAAAGAGATATTCTTGAATAACTTTTTTTGTGAAGGTCGGAGAGACTTGCAAGTAGGCTCTACCCCCACTAAATGGGGTAGCGCGCATCGATCGGTACCATCCTTGAGCTTCTCCGACTTTCGGAAGGGTTAGGGTTAGGGTTAGGGATGAAAGCACATAGGAGAAAGAGATATTCTTGAATAACTTTTTTTGTGAAGGTCGGAGAGACTTGCAAGTAGGCTCTACCCCCACTAAATGGGGTAGCGCGCATCGATCGGTACCATTCTTGAGCTTCTCCGACTTTCGGAAGGGTTAGGGTTAGGGTTAGGGATGAAAGCACATAGGAGAAAGAGATATTCTTGAATAACTTTTTTTGTGAAGGTCGGAGAGACTTGCAAGTAGGCTCTACCCCCACTAAATGGGGTAGCGCGCATCGATCGGTACCATCTTTGAGCTTCTCCGACTTTCGGAAGGGTTAGGGTTAGGGTTAGGGATGAAAGCACATAGGAGAAAGAGATATTCTTGAATAACTTTTTTTGTGAAGGTCGGAGAGACTTGGAAAGTGGTTGCATCTGGACTAATTTGGGTCCTGCGGATCGATTGGTACCATCCCCGAGCTTGTACGACCTTCGGAAGAGGTCGACCGACGAAATTCCCCCAAATCTGAGGAGATATTCTTGAATAACTTTTTTTGTGAAGGTCGGAGAGACTTGCAAGTAGGCTCTACCCCCACTAAATGGGGTTGCGCGCATCGATCGGTACCATCCTTGAGCTTCTCCGACTTTCGGAAGGGTTAGGGTTAGGGTTAGGGATGAAAGCACATAGGAGAAAGAGATATTCTTGAATAACTTTTTTTGTGAAGGTCGGAGAGACTTGCAAGTAGGCTCTACCCCCACTAAATGGGGTAGCGCGCATCGATCGGTACCATCTTTGAGCTTCTCCGACTTTCGGAAGGGTTAGGGTTAGGGTTAGGGATGAAAGCACATAGGAGAAAGAGATATTCTTGAATAACTTTTTTTGTGAAGGTCGGAGAGACTTGGAAAGTGGTTGCATCTGGACTAATTTGGGTCCTGCGGATCGATTGGTACCATCCCCGAGCTTGTACGACCTTCGGAAGAGGTCGACCGACGAAATTCCCCCAAATCTGAGGAGATATTCTTGAATAACTTTTTTTGTGAAGGTCGGAGAGACTTGCAAGTAGGCTCTACCCCCACTAAATGGGGTTGCGCGCATCGATCGGTACCATCCTTGAGCTTCTCCGACTTTCGGAAGGGTTAGGGTTAGGGTTAGGGATGAAAGCACATAGGAGAAAGAGATATTCTTGAATAACTTTTTTTGTGAAGGTCGGAGAGACTTGCAAGTAGGCTCTACCCCCACTAAATGGGGTAGCGCGCATCGATCGGTACCATCCTTGAGCTTCTCCGACTTTCGGAAGGGTTAGGGTTAGGGTTAGGGATGAAAGCACATAGGAGAAAGAGATATTCTTGAATAACTTTTTTTGTGAAGGTCGGAGAGACTTGGAAAGTGGTTGCATCTGGACTAATTTGGGTCCTGCAGATCGATTGGTACCATCCCCGAGCTTGTACGACCTTCGGAAGAGGTCGACCGACGAAATTCCCCCAAATCTGAGGAGATATTCTTGAATAACTTTTTTTGTGAAGGTCGGAGAGACTTGCAAGTAGGCTCTACCCCCACTAAATGGGGTTGCGCGCATCGATCAGTACCATCCTTGAGCTTCTCCGACTTTCGGAAGGGTTAGGGTTAGGGTTAGGGATGAAAGCACATAGGAGAAAGAGATATTCTTGAATAACGTTTTTTGTGAAGGTCGGAGAGACTTGCAAGTAGGCTCTACCCCCACTAAATGGGGTAGCGCGCATCGATCGGTACCATCCTTGAGCTTCTCCGACTTTCGGAAGGGTTAGGGTTAGGGTTAGGGATGAAAGCACATAGGAGAAAGAGATATTCTTGAATAACTTTTTTTGTGAAGGTCGGAGAGACTTGGAAAGTGGTTGCATCTGGACTAATTTGGGTCCTGCAGATCGATTGGTACCATCCCCGAGCTTGTACGACCTTCGGAAGAGGTCGACCGACGAAATTCCCCCAAATCTGAGGAGATATTCTTGAATAACTTTTTTTGTGAAGGTCGGAGAGACTTGCAAGTAGGCTCTACCCCCACTAAATGGGGTTGCGCGCATCGATCAGTACCATCCTTGAGCTTCTCCGACTTTCGGAAGGGTTAGGGTTAGGGTTAGGGATGAAAGCACATAGGAGAAAGAGATATTCTTGAATAACTTTTTTTGTGAAGGTCGGAGAGACTTGGAAAGTGGTTGCATCTGGACTAATTTGGGTCCTGCGGATCGATTGGTACCATCCCCGAGCTTGTACGACCTTCGGAAGAGGTCGACCGACGAAATTCCCCCAAATCTGAGGAGATATTCTTGAATAACTTTTTTTGTGAAGGTCGGAGAGACTTGCAAGTAGGCTCTACCCCCACTAAATGGGGTTGCGCGCATCGATCGGTACCATCCTTGAGCTTCTCCGACTTTCGGAAGGGTTAGGGTTAGGGTTAGGGATGAAAGCACATAGGAGAAAGAGATATTCTTGAATAACTTTTTTTGTGAAGGTCGGAGAGACTTGCAAGTAGGCTCTACCCCCACTAAATGGGGTAGCGCGCATCGATCGGTACCATCCTTGAGCTTCTCCGACTTTCGGAAGGGTTAGGGTTAGGGTTAGGGATGAAAGCACATAGGAGAAAGAGATATTCTTGAATAACTTTTTTTGTGAAGGTCGGAGAGACTTGGAAAGTGGTTGCATCTGGACTAATTTGGGTCCTGCAGATCGATTGGTACCATCCCCGAGCTTGTACGACCTTCGGAAGAGGTCGACCGACGAAATTCCCCCAAATCTGAGGAGATATTCTTGAATAACTTTTTTTGTGAAGGTCGGAGAGACTTGCAAGTAGGCTCTACCCCCACTAAATGGGGTTGCGCGCATCGATCAGTACCATCCTTGAGCTTCTCCGACTTTCGGAAGGGTTAGGGTTAGGGTTAGGGATGAAAGCACATAGGAGAAAGAGATATTCTTGAATAACTTTTTTTGTGAAGGTCGGAGAGACTTGGAAAGTGGTTGCATCTGGACTAATTTGGGTCCTGCGGATCGATTGGTACCATCCCCGAGCTTGTACGACCTTCGGAAGAGGTCGACCGACGAAATTCCCCCAAATCTGAGGAGATATTCTTGAATAACTTTTTTTGTGAAGGTCGGAGAGACTTGCAAGTAGGCTCTACCCCCACTAAATGGGGTTGCGCGCATCGATCAGTACCATCCTTGAGCTTCTCCGACTTTCGGAAGGGTTAGGGTTAGGGTTAGGGATGAAAGCACATAGGAGAAAGAGATATTCTTGAATAACTTTTTTTGTGAAGGTCGGAGAGACTTGCAAGTAGGCTCTACCCCCACTAAATGGGGTAGCGCGCATCGATCGGTACCATCCTTGAGCTTCTCCGACTTTCGGAAGGGTTAGGGTTAGGGTTAGGGATGAAAGCACATAGGAGAAAGAGATATTCTTGAATAACTTTTTTTGTGAAGGTCGGAGAGACTTGCAAGTAGGCTCTACCCCCACTAAATGGGGTAGCGCACATCGATCGGTACCATCCTTGAGCTTCTCCGACTTTCGGAAGGGTTAGGGTTAGGGTTAGGGATGAAAGCACATAGGAGAAAGAGATATTCTTGAATAACTTTTTTTGTGAAGGTCGGAGAGACTTGCAAGTAGGCTCTACCCCCACTAAATGGGGTAGCGCGCATCGATCGGTACCATCCTTGAGCTTCTCCGACTTTCGGAAGGGTTAGGGTTAGGGTTAGGGATGAAAGCACATAGGAGAAAGAGATATTCTTGAATAACTTTTTTTGTGAAGGTCGGAGAGACTTGCAAGTAGGCTCTACCCCCACTAAATGGGGTAGCGCGCATCGATCGGTACCATCCTTGAGCTTCTCCGACTTTCGGAAGGGTTAGGGTTAGGGTTAGGGATGAAAGCACATAGGAGAAAGAGATATTCTTGAATAACTTTTTTTGTGAAGGTCGGAGAGACTTGGAAAGTGGTTGCATCTGGACTAATTTGGGTCCTGCGGATCGATTGGTACCATCCCCGAGCTTGTACGACCTTCGGAAGAGGTCGACCGACGAAATTCCCCCAAATCTGAGGAGATATTCTTGAATAACTTTTTTTGTGAAGGTCGGAGAGACTTGCAAGTAGGCTCTACCCCCACTAAATGGGGTAGCGCGCATCGATCGGTACCATCCTTGAGCTTCTCCGACTTTCGGAAGGGTTAGGGTTAGGGTTAGGGATGAAAGCACATAGGAGAAAGAGATATTCTTGAATAACTTTTTTTGTGAAGGTCGGAGAGACTTGGAAAGTGGTTGCATCTGGACTAATTTGGGTCCTGCGGATCGATTGGTACCATCCCCGAGCTTGTACGACCTTCGGAAGAGGTCGACCGACGAAATTCCCCCAAATCTGAGGAGATATTCTTGAATAACTTTTTTTGTGAAGGTCGGAGAGACTTGCAAGTAGGCTCTACCCCCACTAAATGGGGTTGCGCGCATTGATCAGTACCATCCTTGAGCTTCTCCGACTTTCGGAAGGGTTAGGGTTAGGGTTAGGGATGAAAGCACATAGGAGAAAGAGATATTCTTGAATAACTTTTTTTTTGAAGGTCGGAGAGACTTGCAAGTAGGCTCTACCCCCACTAAATGGGGTAGCGCGCATCGATCGGTACCATCTTTGAGCTTCTCCGACTTTCGGAAGGGTTAGGGTTAGGGTTAGGGATGAAAGCACATAGGAGAAAGAGATATTCTTGAATAACTTTTTTTGTGAAGGTCGGAGAGACTTGCAAGTAGGCTCTACCCCCACTAAATGGGGTAGCGCGCATCGATCGGTACCATCCTTGAGCTTCTCCGACTTTCGGAAGGGTTAGGGTTAGGGTTAGGGATGAAAGCACATAGGAGAAAGAGATATTCTTGAATAACTTTTTTTGTGAAGGTCGGAGAGACTTGCAAGTAGGCTCTACCCCCACTAAATGGGGTAGCGCGCATCGATCGGTACCATCCTTGAGCTTCTCCGACTTTCGGAAGGGTTAGGGTTAGGGTTAGGGATGAAAGCACATAGGAGAAAGAGATATTCTTGAATAACTTTTTTTGTGAAGGTCGGAGAGACTTGGAAAGTGGTTGCATCTGGACTAATTTGGGTCCTGCGGATCGATTGGTACCATCCCCGAGCTTGTACGACCTTCGGAAGAGGTCGACCGACGAAATTCCCCCAAATCTGAGGAGATATTCTTGAATAACTTTTTTTGTGAAGGTCGGAGAGACTTGCAAGTAGGCTCTACCCCCACTAAATGGGGTTGCGCGCATCGATCGGTACCATCCTTGAGCTTCTCCGACTTTCGGAAGGGTTAGGGTTAGGGTTAGGGATGAAAGCACATAGGAGAAAGAGATATTCTTGAATAACTTTTTTTGTGAAGGTCGGAGAGACTTGCAAGTAGGCTCTACCCCCACTAAATGGGGTAGCGCGCATCGATCGGTACCATCCTTGAGCTTCTCCGACTTTCGGAAGGGTTAGGGTTAGGGTTAGGGATGAAAGCACATAGGAGAAAGAGATATTCTTGAATAACTTTTTTTGTGAAGGTCGGAGAGACTTGCAAGTAGGCTCTACCCCCACTAAATGGGGTAGCGCGCATCGATCGGTACCATTCTTGAGCTTCTCCGACTTTCGGAAGGGTTAGGGTTAGGGTTAGGGATGAAAGCACATAGGAGAAAGAGATATTCTTGAATAACTTTTTTTGTGAAGGTCGGAGAGACTTGCAAGTAGGCTCTACCCCCACTAAATGGGGTAGCGCGCATCGATCGGTACCATCCTTGAGCTTCTCCGACTTTCGGAAGGGTTAGGGTTAGGGTTAGGGATGAAAGCACATAGGAGAAAGAGATATTCTTGAATAACTTTTTTTGTGAAGGTCGGAGAGACTTGGAAAGTGGTTGCATCTGGACTAATTTGGGTCCTGCGGATCGATTGGTACCATCCCCGAGCTTGTACGACCTTCGGAAGAGGTCGACCGACGAAATTCCCCCAAATCTGAGGAGATATTCTTGAATAACTTTTTTTGTGAAGGTCGGAGAGACTTGCAAGTAGGCTCTACCCCCACTAAATGGGGTTGCGCGCATCGATCGGTACCATCCTTGAGCTTCTCCGACTTTCGGAAGGGTTAGGGTTAGGGTTAGGGATGAAAGCACATAGGAGAAAGAGATATTCTTGAATAACTTTTTTTGTGAAGGTCGGAGAGACTTGCAAGTAGGCTCTACCCCCACTAAATGGGGTAGCGCGCATCGATCGGTACCATCCTTGAGCTTCTCCGACTTTCGGAAGGGTTAGGGTTAGGGATGAAAGCACATAGGAGAAAGAGATATTCTTGAATAACTTTTTTTGTGAAGGTCGGAGAGACTTGGAAAGTGGTTGCATCTGGACTAATTTGGGTCCTGCGGATCGATTGGTACCATCCCCGAGCTTGTACGACCTTCGGAAGAGGTCGACCGACGAAATTCCCCCAAATCTGAGGAGATATTCTTGAATAACTTTTTTTGTGAAGGTCGGAGAGACTTGCAAGTAGGCTCTACCCCCACTAAATGGGGTTGCGCGCATCGATCGGTACCATCCTTGAGCTTCTCCGACTTTCGGAAGGGTTAGGGTTAGGGTTAGGGATGAAAGCACATAGGAGAAAGAGATATTCTTGAATAACTTTTTTTGTGAAGGTCGGAGAGACTTGCAAGTAGGCTCTACCCCCACTAAATGGGGTAGCGCGCATCGATCGGTACCATCCTTGAGCTTCTCCGACTTTCGGAAGGGTTAGGGTTAGGGTTAGGGATGAAAGCACATAGGAGAAAGAGATATTCTTGAATAACTTTTTTTGTGAAGGTCGGAGAGACTTGGAAAGTGGTTGCATCTGGACTAATTTGGGTCCTGCAGATCGATTGGTACCATCCCCGAGCTTGTACGACCTTCGGAAGAGGTCGACCGACGAAATTCCCCCAAATCTGAGGAGATATTCTTGAATAACTTTTTTTGTGAAGGTCGGAGAGACTTGCAAGTAGGCTCTACCCCCACTAAATGGGGTTGCGCGCATCGATCAGTACCATCCTTGAGCTTCTCCGACTTTCGGAAGGGTTAGGGTTAGGGTTAGGGATGAAAGCACATAGGAGAAAGAGATATTCTTGAATAACTTTTTTTGTGAAGGTCGGAGAGACTTGGAAAGTGGTTGCATCTGGACTAATTTGGGTCCTGCGGATCGATTGGTACCATCCCCGAGCTTGTACGACCTTCGGAAGAGGTCGACCGACGAAATTCCCCCAAATCTGAGGAGATATTCTTGAATAACTTTTTTTGTGAAGGTCGGAGAGACTTGCAAGTAGGCTCTACCCCCACTAAATGGGGTTGCGCGCATCGATCGGTACCATCCTTGAGCTTCTCCGACTTTCGGAAGGGTTAGGGTTAGGGATGAAAGCACATAGGAGAAAGAGATATTCTTGAATAACTTTTTTTGTGAAGGTCGGAGAGACTTGCAAGTAGGCTCTACCCCCACTAAATGGGGTAGCGCGCATCGATCGGTACCATCCTTGAGCTTCTCCGACTTTCGGAAGGGTTAGGGTTAGGGTTAGGGATGAAAGCACATAGGAGAAAGATATATTCTTGAATAACTTTTTTTGTGAAGGTTGGAGAGACTTGGAAAGTGGTTGCATCTGGACTAATTTGGGTCCTGCAGATCGATTGGTACCATCCCCGAGCTTGTACGACCTTCGGAAGAGGTCGACCGACGAAATTCCCCCAAATCTGAGGAGATATTCTTGAATAACTTTTTTTGTGAAGGTCGGAGAGACTTGCAAGTAGGCTCTACCCCCACTAAATGGGGTTGCGCGCATCGATCAGTACCATCCTTGAGCTTCTCCGACTTTTGGAAGGGTTAGGGTTAGGGTTAGGGATGAAAGCACATAGGAGAAAGAGATATTCTTGAATAACTTTTTTTGTGAAGGTCGGAGAGACTTGGAAAGTGGTTGCATCTGGACTAATTTGGGTCCTGCGGATCGATTGGTACCATCCCCGAGCTTGTACGACCTTCGGAAGAGGTCGACCGACGAAATTCCCCCAAATCTGAGGAGATATTCTTGAATAACTTTTTTTGTGAAGGTCGGAGAGACTTGCAAGTAGGCTCTACTCCCACTAAATGGGGTTGCGCGCATCGATCAGTACCATCCTTGAGCTTCTCCGACTTTCGGAAGGGTTAGGGTTAGGGTTAGGGATGAAAGCACATAGGAGAAAGAGATATTCTTGAATAACTTTTTTTGTGAAGGTCGGAGAGACTTGGAAAGTGGTTGCATCTGGACTAATTTGGGTCCTGCGGATCGATTGGTACCATCCCCGAGCTTGTACGACCTTCGGAAGAGGTCGACCGACGAAATTCCCCCAAATCTGAGGAGATATTCTTGAATAACTTTTTTTGTGAAGGTCGGAGAGACTTGCAAGTAGGCTCTACCCCCACTAAATGGGGTTGCGCGCATCGATCGGTACCATCCTTGAGCTTCTCCGACTTTCGGAAGGGTTAGGGTTAGGGTTAGGGATGAAAGCACATAGGAGAAAGAGATATTCTTGAATAACTTTTTTTGTGAAGGTCGGAGAGACTTGCAAGTAGGCTCTACCCCCACTAAATGGGGTAGCGCGCATCGATCGGTACCATCCTTGAGCTTCTCCGACTTTCGGAAGGGTTAGGGTTAGGGTTAGGGATGAAAGCACATAGGAGAAAGAGATATTCTTGAATAACTTTTTTTGTGAAGGTCGGAGAGACTTGCAAGTAGGCTCTACCCCCACTAAATGGGGTTGCGCGCATCGATCGGTACCATCCTTGAGCTTCTCCGACTTTCGGAAGGGTTAGGGTTAGGGTTAGGGATGAAAGCACATAGGAGAAAGAGATATTCTTGAATAACTTTTTTTGTGAAGGTCGGAGAGACTTGCAAGTAGGCTCTACCCCCACTAAATGGGGTAGCGCGCATCGATCGGTACCATCCTTGAGCTTCTCCGACTTTCGGAAGGGTTAGGGTTAGGGTTAGGGATGAAAGCACATAGGAGAAAGATATATTCTTGAATAACTTTTTTTGTGAAGGTTGGAGAGACTTGGAAAGTGGTTGCATCTGGACTAATTTGGGTCCTGCAGATCGATTGGTACCATCCCCGAGCTTGTACGACCTTCGGAAGAGGTCGACCGACGAAATTCCCCCAAATCTGAGGAGATATTCTTGAATAACTTTTTTTGTGAAGGTCGGAGAGACTTGCAAGTAGGCTCTACCCCCACTAAATGGGGTTGCGCGCATCGATCAGTACCATCCTTGAGCTTCTCCGACTTTTGGAAGGGTTAGGGTTAGGGTTAGGGATGAAAGCACATAGGAGAAAGAGATATTCTTGAATAACTTTTTTTGTGAAGGTCGGAGAGACTTGGAAAGTGGTTGCATCTGGACTAATTTGGGTCCTGCGGATCGATTGGTACCATCCCCGAGCTTGTACGACCTTCGGAAGAGGTCGACCGACGAAATTCCCCCAAATCTGAGGAGATATTCTTGAATAACTTTTTTTGTGAAGGTCGGAGAGACTTGCAAGTAGGCTCTACTCCCACTAAATGGGGTTGCGCGCATCGATCAGTACCATCCTTGAGCTTCTCCGACTTTCGGAAGGGTTAGGGTTAGGGTTAGGGATGAAAGCACATAGGAGAAAGAGATATTCTTGAATAACTTTTTTTGTGAAGGTCGGAGAGACTTGGAAAGTGGTTGCATCTGGACTAATTTGGGTCCTGCGGATCGATTGGTACCATCCCCGAGCTTGTACGACCTTCGGAAGAGGTCGACCGACGAAATTCCCCCAAATCTGAGGAGATATTCTTGAATAACTTTTTTTGTGAAGGTCGGAGAGACTTGCAAGTAGGCTCTACCCCCACTAAATGGGGTTGCGCGCATCGATCGGTACCATCCTTGAGCTTCTCCGACTTTCGGAAGGGTTAGGGTTAGGGTTAGGGATGAAAGCACATAGGAGAAAGAGATATTCTTGAATAACTTTTTTTGTGAAGGTCGGAGAGACTTGCAAGTAGGCTCTACCCCCACTAAATGGGGTAGCGCGCATCGATCGGTACCATCCTTGAGCTTCTCCGACTTTCGGAAGGGTTAGGGTTAGGGTTAGGGATGAAAGCACATAGGAGAAAGAGATATTCTTGAATAACTTTTTTTGTGAAGGTCGGAGAGACTTGCAAGTAGGCTCTACCCCCACTAAATGGGGTTGCGCGCATCGATCGGTACCATCCTTGAGCTTCTCCGACTTTCGGAAGGGTTAGGGTTAGGGTTAGGGATGAAAGCACATAGGAGAAAGAGATATTCTTGAATAACTTTTTTTGTGAAGGTCGGAGAGACTTGCAAGTAGGCTCTACCCCCACTAAATGGGGTAGCGCGCATCGATCGGTACCATCCTTGAGCTTCTCCGACTTTCGGAAGGGTTAGGGTTAGGGTTAGGGATGAAAGCACATAGGAGAAAGAGATATTCTTGAATAACTTTTTTTGTGAAGGTCGGAGAGACTTGGAAAGTGGTTGCATCTGGACTAATTTGGGTCCTGCAGATCGATTGGTACCATCCCCGAGCTTGTACGACCTTCGGAAGAGGTCGACCGACGAAATTCCCCCAAATCTGAGGAGATATTCTTGAATAACTTTTTTTGTGAAGGTCGGAGAGACTTGCAAGTAGGCTCTACCCCCTACTAAATGGGGTTGCGCGCATCGATCAGTACCATCCTTGAGCTTCTCCGACTTTCGGAAGGGTTAGGGTTAGGGTTAGGGATGAAAGCACATAGGAGAAAGAGATATTCTTGAATAACTTTTTTTGTGAAGGTCGGAGAGACTTGGAAAGTGGTTGCATCTGGACTAATTTGGGTCCTGCGGATCGATTGGTACCATCCCCGAGCTTGTACGACCTTCGGAAGAGGTCGACCGACGAAATTCCCCCAAATCTGAGGAGATATTCTTGAATAACTTTTTTTGTGAAGGTCGGAGAGACTTGCAAGTAGGCTCTACTCCCACTAAATGGGGTTGCGCGCATCGATCAGTACCATCCTTGAGCTTCTCCGACTTTCGGAAGGGTTAGGGTTAGGGTTAGGGATGAAAGCACATAGGAGAAAGAGATATTCTTGAATAACTTTTTTTGTGAAGGTCGGAGAGACTTGCAAGTAGGCTCTACCCCCACTAAATGGGGTAGCGCGCATCGATCGGTACCATCCTTGAGCTTCTCCGACTTTCGGAAGGGTTAGGGTTAGGGTTAGGGATGAAAGCACATAGGAGAAAGAGATATTCTTGAATAACTTTTTTTGTGAAGGTCGGAGAGACTTGCAAGTAGGCTCTACCCCCACTAAATGGGGTAGCGCGCATCGATCGGTACCATCCTTGAGCTTCTCCGACTTTCGGAAGGGTTAGGGTTAGGGTTAGGGATGAAAGCACATAGGAGAAAGAGATATTCTTGAATAACTTTTTTTGTGAAGGTCGGAGAGACTTGCAAGTAGGCTCTACCCCCACTAAATGGGGTAGCGCGCATCGATCGGTACCATCCTTGAGCTTCTCCGACTTTCGGAAGGGTTAGGGTTAGGGTTAGGGATGAAAGCACATAGGAGAAAGAGATATTCTTGAATAACTTTTTTTGTGAAGGTCGGAGAGACTTGCAAGTAGGCTCTACCCCCACTAAATGGGGTAGCGCGCATCGATCGGTACCATCCTTGAGCTTCTCCGACTTTCGGAAGGGTTAGGGTTAGGGTTAGGGATGAAAGCACATAGGAGAAAGAGATATTCTTGAATAACTTTTTTTGTGAAGGTCGGAGAGACTTGCAAGTAGGCTCTACCCCCACTAAATGGGGTAGCGCGCATCGATCGGTACCATCCTTGAGCTTCTCCGACTTTCGGAAGGGTTAGGGTTAGGGTTAGGGATGAAAGCACATAGGAGAAAGAGATATTCTTGAATAACTTTTTTTGTGAAGGTCGGAGAGACTTGGAAAGTGGTTGCATCTGGACTAATTTGGGTCCTGCAGATCGATTGGTACCATCCCCGAGCTTGTACGACCTTCGGAAGAGGTCGACCGACGAAATTCCCCCAAATCTGAGGAGATATTCTTGAATAACTTTTTTTGTGAAGGTCGGAGAGACTTGCAAGTAGGCTCTACCCCCACTAAATGGGGTTGCGCGCATCGATCGGTACCATCCTTGAGCTTCTCCGACTTTCGGAAGGGTTAGGGTTAGGGTTAGGGATGAAAGCACATAGGAGAAAGAGATATTCTTGAATAACTTTTTTTGTGAAGGTCGGAGAGACTTGCAAGTAGGCTCTACCCCCACTAAATGGGGTAGCGCGCATCGATCGGTACCATCCTTGAGCTTCTCCGACTTTCGGAAGGGTTAGGGTTAGGGTTAGGGATGAAAGCACATAGGAGAAAGAGATATTCTTGAATAACTTTTTTTGTGAAGGTCGGAGAGACTTGGAAAGTGGTTGCATCTGGACTAATTTGGGTCCTGCGGATCGATTGGTACCATCCCCGAGCTTGTACGACCTTCGGAAGAGGTCGACCGACGAAATTCCCCCAAATCTGAGGAGATATTCTTGAATAACTTTTTTTGTGAAGGTCGGAGAGACTTGCAAGTAGGCTCTACCCCCACTAAATGGGGTTGCGCGCATCGATCGGTACCATCCTTGAGCTTCTCCGACTTTCGGAAGGGTTAGGGTTAGGGTTAGGGATGAAAGCACATAGGAGAAAGAGATATTCTTGAATAACTTTTTTTGTGAAGGTCGGAGAGACTTGCAAGTAGGCTCTACCCCCACTAAATGGGGTAGCGCGCATCGATCGGTACCATCCTTGAGCTTCTCCGACTTTCGGAAGGGTTAGGGTTAGGGTTAGGGATGAAAGCACATAGGAGAAAGAGATATTCTTGAATAACTTTTGTTGTGAAGGTCGGAGAGACTTGGAAAGTGGTTGCATCTGGACTAATTTGGGTCCTGCAGATCGATTGGTACCATCCCCGAGCTTGTACGACCTTCGGAAGAGGTCGACCGACGAAATTCCCCCAAATCTGAGGAGATATTCTTGAATAACTTTTTTTGTGAAGGTCGGAGAGACTTGCAAGTAGGCTCTACCCCCACTAAATGGGGTTGCGCGCATCGATCAGTACCATCCTTGAGCTTCTCCGACTTTCGGAAGGGTTAGGGTTAGGGTTAGGGATGAAAGCACATAGGAGAAAGAGATATTCTTGAATAACTTTTTTTGTGAAGGTCGGAGAGACTTGGAAAGTGGTTGCATCTGGACTAATTTGGGTCCTGCGGATCGATTGGTACCATCCCCGAGCTTGTACGACCTTCGGAAGAGGTCGACCGACGAAATTCCCCCAAATCTGAGGAGATATTCTTGAATAACTTTTTTTGTGAAGGTCGGAGAGACTTGCAAGTAGGCTCTACCCCCACTAAATGGGGTTGCGCGCATCGATCGGTACCATCCTTGAGCTTCTCCGACTTTCGGAAGGGTTAGGGTTAGGGTTAGGGATGAAAGCACATAGGAGAAAGAGATATTCTTGAATAACTTTTTTTGTGAAGGTCGGAGAGACTTGCAAGTAGGCTCTACCCCCACTAAATGGGGTAGCGCGCATCGATCGGTACCATCCTTGAGCTTCTCCGACTTTCGGAAGGGTTAGGGTTAGGGTTAGGGATGAAAGCACATAGGAGAAAGAGATATTCTTGAATAACTTTTTTTGTGAAGGTCGGAGAGACTTGGAAAGTGGTTGCATCTGGACTAATTTGGGTCCTGCAGATCGATTGGTACCATCTCCGAGCTTGTACGACCTTCGGAAGAGGTCGACCGACGAAATTCCCCCAAATCTGAGGAGATATTCTTGAATAACTTTTTTTGTGAAGGTCGGAGAGACTTGCAAGTAGGCTCTACCCCCACTAAATGGGGTTGCGCGCATCGATCAGTACCATCCTTGAGCTTCTCCGACTTTCGGAAGGGTTAGGGTTAGGGTTAGGGATGAAAGCACATAGGAGAAAGAGATATTCTTGAATAACTTTTTTTGTGAAGGTCGGAGAGACTTGGAAAGTGGTTGCATCTGGACTAATTTGGGTCCTGCGGATCGATTGGTACCATCCCCGAGCTTGTACGACCTTCGGAAGAGGTCGACCGACGAAATTCCCCCAAATCTGAGGAGATATTCTTGAATAACTTTTTTTGTGAAGGTCGGAGAGACTTGCAAGTAGGCTCTACCCCCACTAAATGGGGTTGCGCGCATCGATCAGTACCATCCTTGAGCTTCTCCGACTTTCGGAAGGGTTAGGGTTAGGGTTAGGGATGAAAGCACATAGGAGAAAGAGATATTCTTGAATAACTTTTTTTGTGAAGGTCGGAGAGACTTGGAAAGTGGTTGCATCTGGACTAATTTGGGTCCTGCGGATCGATTGGTACCATCCCCGAGCTTGTACGACCTTCGGAAGAGGTCGACCGACGAAATTCCCCCAAATCTGAGGAGATATTCTTGAATAACTTTTTTTGTGAAGGTCGGAGAGACTTGCAAGTAGGCTCTACCCCCACTAAATGGGGTTGCGCGCATCGATCGGTACCATCCTTGAGCTTCTCCGACTTTCGGAAGGGTTAGGGTTAGGGTTAGGGATGAAAGCACATAGGAGAAAGAGATATTCTTGAATAACTTTTTTTGTGAAGGTCGGAGAGACTTGCAAGTAGGCTCTACCCCCACTAAATGGGGTAGCGCGCATCGATCGGTACCATCCTTGAGCTTCTCCGACTTTCGGAAGGGTTAGGGTTAGGGTTAGGGATGAAAGCACATAGGAGAAAGAGATATTCTTGAATAACTTTTTTTGTGAAGGTCGGAGAGACTTGGAAAGTGGTTGCATCTGGACTAATTTGGGTCCTGCGGATCGATTGGTACCATCCCCGAGCTTGTACGACCTTCGGAAGAGGTCGACCGACGAAATTCCCCCAAATCTGAGGAGATATTCTTGAATAACTTTTTTTGTGAAGGTCGGAGAGACTTGCAAGTAGGCTCTACCCCCACTAAATGGGGTTGCGCGCATCGATCGGTACCATCCTTGAGCTTCTCCGACTTTCGGAAGGGTTAGGGTTAGGGTTAGGGATGAAAGCACATAGGAGAAAGAGATATTCTTGAATAACTTTTTTTGTGAAGGTCGGAGAGACTTGCAAGTAGGCTCTACCCCCACTAAATGGGGTAGCGCGCATCGATCGGTACCATCCTTGAGCTTCTCCGACTTTCGGAAGGGTTAGGGTTAGGGTTAGGGATGAAAGCACATAGGAGAAAGAGATATTCTTGAATAACTTTTTTTGTGAAGGTCGGAGAGACTTGGAAAGTGGTTGCATCTGGACTAATTTGGGTCCTGCAGATCGATTGGTACCATCCCCGAGCTTGTACGACCTTCGGAAGAGGTCGACCGACGAAATTCCCCCAAATCTGAGGAGATATTCTTGAATAACTTTTTTTGTGAAGGTCGGAGAGACTTGCAAGTAGGCTCTACCCCCACTAAATGGGGTTGCGCGCATCGATCAGTACCATCCTTGAGCTTCTCCGACTTTCGGAAGGGTTAGGGTTAGGGTTAGGGATGAAAGCACATAGGAGAAAGAGATATTCTTGAATAACTTTTTTTGTGAAGGTCGGAGAGACTTGGAAAGTGGTTGCATCTGGACTAATTTGGGTCCTGCGGATCGATTGGTACCATCCCCGAGCTTGTACGACCTTCGGAAGAGGTCGACCGACGAAATTCCCCCAAATCTGAGGAGATATTCTTGAATAACTTTTTTTGTGAAGGTCGGAGAGACTTGCAAGTAGGCTCTACCCCCACTAAATGGGGTTGCGCGCATCGATCGGTACCATCCTTGAGCTTCTCCGACTTTCGGAAGGGTTAGGGTTAGGGTTAGGGATGAAAGCACATAGGAGAAAGAGATATTCTTGAATAACTTTTTTTGTGAAGGTCGGAGAGACTTGCAAGTAGGCTCTACCCCCACTAAATGGGGTAGCGCGCATCGATCGGTACCATCCTTGAGCTTCTCCGACTTTCGGAAGGGTTAGGGTTAGGGTTAGGGATGAAAGCACATAGGAGAAAGAGATATTCTTGAATAACTTTTTTTGTGAAGGTCGGAGAGACTTGGAAAGTGGTTGCATCTGGACTAATTTGGGTCCTGCAGATCGATTGGTACCATCTCCGAGCTTGTACGACCTTCGGAAGAGGTCGACCGACGAAATTCCCCCAAATCTGAGGAGATATTCTTGAATAACTTTTTTTGTGAAGGTCGGAGAGACTTGCAAGTAGGCTCTACCCCCACTAAATGGGGTTGCGCGCATCGATCAGTACCATCCTTGAGCTTCTCCGACTTTCGGAAGGGTTAGGGTTAGGGTTAGGGATGAAAGCACATAGGAGAAAGAGATATTCTTGAATAACTTTTTTTGTGAAGGTCGGAGAGACTTGGAAAGTGGTTGCATCTGGACTAATTTGGGTCCTGCGGATCGATTGGTACCATCCCCGAGCTTGTACGACCTTCGGAAGAGGTCGACCGACGAAATTCCCCCAAATCTGAGGAGATATTCTTGAATAACTTTTTTTGTGAAGGTCGGAGAGACTTGCAAGTAGGCTTTACCCCCACTAAATGGGGTTGCGCGCATCGATCAGTACCATCCTTGAGCTTCTCCGACTTTCGGAAGGGTTAGGGTTAGGGTTAGGGATGAAAGCACATAGGAGAAAGAGATATTCTTGAATAACTTTTTTTGTGAAGGTCGGAGAGACTTGCAAGTAGGCTCTACCCCCACTAAATGGGGTAGCGCACATCGATCGGTACCATCCTTGAGCTTCTCCGACTTTCGGAAGGGTTAGGGTTAGGGTTAGGGATGAAAGCACATAGGAGAAAGAGATATTCTTGAATAACTTTTTTTGTGAAGGTCGGAGAGACTTGCAAGTAGGCTCTACCCCCACTAAATGGGGTAGCGCGCATCGATCGGTACCATCCTTGAGCTTCTCCGACTTTCGGAAGGGTTAGGGTTAGGGTTAGGGATGAAAGCACATAGGAGAAAGAGATTTTCTTGAATAACTTTTTTTGTGAAGGTCGGAGAGACTTGCAAGTAGGCTCTACCCCCACTAAATGGGGTAGCGCGCATCGATCGGTACCATCCTTGAGCTTCTCCGACTTTCGGAAGGGTTAGGGTTAGGGTTAGGGATGAAAGCACATAGGAGAAAGAGATATTCTTGAATAACTTTTTTTGTGAAGGTCGGAGAGACTTGGAAAGTGGTTGCATCTGGACTAATTTGGGTCCTGCGGATCGATTGGTACCATCCTTGAGCTTGTACGACCTTCGGAAGAGGTCGACCGACGAAATTCCCCCAAATCTGAGGAGATATTCTTGAATAACTTTTTTTGTGAAGGTCGGAGAGACTTGCAAGTAGGCTCTACCCCCACTAAATGGGGTAGCGCGCATCGATCGGTACCATCCTTGAGCTTCTCCGACTTTCGGAAGGGTTAGGGTTAGGGTTAGGGATGAAAGCACATAGGAGAAAGAGATATTCTTGAATAACTTTTTTTGTGAAGGTCGGAGAGACTTGGAAAGTGGTTGCATCTGGACTAATTTGGGTCCTGCGGATCGATTGGTACCATCCCCGAGCTTGTACGACCTTCGGAAGAGGTCGACCGACGAAATTCCCCCAAATCTGAGGAGATATTCTTGAATAACTTTTTTTGTGAAGGTCGGAGAGACTTGCAAGTAGGCTCTACCCCCACTAAATGGGGTTGCGCGCATCGATCAGTACCATCCTTGAGCTTCTCCGACTTTCGGAAGGGTTAGGGTTAGGGTTAGGGATGAAAGCACATAGGAGAAAGAGATATTCTTGAATAACTTTTTTTTTGAAGGTCGGAGAGACTTGCAAGTAGGCTCTACCCCCACTAAATGGGGTAGCGCGCATCGATCGGTACCATCTTTGAGCTTCTCCGACTTTCGGAAGGGTTAGGGTTAGGGTTAGGGATGAAAGCACATAGGAGAAAGAGATATTCTTGAATAACTTTTTTTGTGAAGGTCGGAGAGACTTGCAAGTAGGCTCTACCCCCACTAAATGGGGTAGCGCGCATCGATCGGTACCATCCTTGAGCTTCTCCGACTTTCGGAAGGGTTAGGGTTAGGGTTAGGGATGAAAGCACATAGGAGAAAGAGATATTCTTGAATAACTTTTTTTGTGAAGGTCGGAGAGACTTGCAAGTAGGCTCTACCCCCACTAAATGGGGTAGCGCGCATCGATCGGTACCATCCTTGAGCTTCTCCGACTTTCGGAAGGGTTAGGGTTAGGGTTAGGGATGAAAGCACATAGGAGAAAGAGATATTCTTGAATAACTTTTTTTGTGAAGGTCGGAGAGACTTGGAAAGTGGTTGCATCTGGACTAATTTGGGTCCTGCGGATCGATTGGTACCATCCCCGAGCTTGTACGACCTTCGGAAGAGGTCGACCGACGAAATTCCCCCAAATCTGAGGAGATATTCTTGAATAACTTTTTTTGTGAAGGTCGGAGAGACTTGCAAGTAGGCTCTACCCCCACTAAATGGGGTTGCGCGCATCGATCGGTACCATCCTTGAGCTTCTCCGACTTTCGGAAGGGTTAGGGTTAGGGTTAGGGATGAAAGCACATAGGAGAAAGAGATATTCTTGAATAACTTTTTTTGTGAAGGTCGGAGAGACTTGCAAGTAGGCTCTACCCCCACTAAATGGGGTAGCGCGCATCGATCGGTACCATCCTTGAGCTTCTCCGACTTTCGGAAGGGTTAGGGTTAGGGTTAGGGATGAAAGCACATAGGAGAAAGAGATATTCTTGAATAACTTTTTTTGTGAAGGTCGGAGAGACTTGGAAAGTGGTTGCATCTGGACTAATTTGGGTCCTGCAGATCGATTGGTACCATCCCCGAGCTTGTACGACCTTCGGAAGAGGTCGACCGACGAAATTCCCCCAAATCTGAGGAGATATTCTTGAATAACTTTTTTTGTGAAGGTCGGAGAGACTTGCAAGTAGGCTCTACCCCCACTAAATGGGGTTGCGCGCATCGATCAGTACCATCCTTGAGCTTCTCCGACTTTCGGAAGGGTTAGGGTTAGGGTTAGGGATGAAAGCACATAGGAGAAAGAGATATTCTTGAATAACTTTTTTTGTGAAGGTCGGAGAGACTTGGAAAGTGGTTGAATCTGGACTAATTTGGGTCCTGCGGATCGATTGGTACCATCCCCGAGCTTGTACGACCTTCGGAAGAGGTCGACCGACGAAATTCCCCCAAATCTGAGGAGATATTCTTGAATAACTTTTTTTGTGAAGGTCGGAGAGACTTGCAAGTAGGCTCTACCCCCACTAAATGGGGTTGCGCGCATCGATCGGTACCATCCTTGAGCTTCTCCGACTTTCGGAAGGGTTAGGGTTAGGGTTAGGGATGAAAGCACATAGGAGAAAGAGATATTCTTGAATAACTTTTTTTGTGAAGGTCGGAGAGACTTGCAAGTAGGCTCTACCCCCACTAAATGGGGTAGCGCGCATCGATCGGTACCATCCTTGAGCTTCTCCGACTTTCGGAAGGGTTAGGGTTAGGGTTAGGGATGAAAGCACATAGGAGAAAGAGATATTCTTGAATAACTTTTTTTGTGAAGGTCGGAGAGACTTGGAAAGTGGTTGCATCTGGACTAATTTGGGTCCTGCAGATCGATTGGTACCATCCCCGAGCTTGTACGACCTTCGGAAGAGGTCGACCGACGAAATTCCCCCAAATCTGAGGAGATATTCTTGAATAACTTTTTTTGTGAAGGTCGGAGAGACTTGCAAGTAGGCTCTACCCCCACTAAATGGGGTTGCGCGCATCGATCAGTACCATCCTTGAGCTTCTCCGACTTTCGGAAGGGTTAGGGTTAGGGTTAGGGATGAAAGCACATAGGAGAAAGAGATATTCTTGAATAACTTTTTTTGTGAAGGTCGGAGAGACTTGGAAAGTGGTTGCATCTGGACTAATTTGGGTCCTGCGGATCGATTGGTACCATCCCCGAGCTTGTACGACCTTCGGAAGAGGTCGACCGACGAAATTCCCCCAAATCTGAGGAGATATTCTTGAATAACTTTTTTTGTGAAGGTCGGAGAGACTTGCAAGTAGGCTCTACCCCCACTAAATGGGGTTGCGCGCATCGATCGGTACCATCCTTGAGCTTCTCCGACTTTCGGAAGGGTTAGGGTTAGGGTTAGGGATGAAAGCACATAGGAGAAAGAGATATTCTTGAATAACTTTTTTTGTGAAGGTCGGAGAGACTTGCAAGTAGGCTCTACCCCCACTAAATGGGGTAGCGCGCATCGATCGGTACCATCCTTGAGCTTCTCCGACTTTCGGAAGGGTTAGGGTTAGGGTTAGGGATGAAAGCACATAGGAGAAAGAGATATTCTTGAATAACTTTTTTTGTGAAGGTCGGAGAGACTTGCAAGTAGGCTCTACCCCCACTAAATGGGGTAGCGCGCATCGATCGGTACCATCCTTGAGCTTCTCCGACTTTCGGAAGGGTTAGGGTTAGGGTTAGGGATGAAAGCACATAGGAGAAAGAGATATTCTTGAATAACTTTTTTTGTGAAGGTCGGAGAGACTTGCAAGTAGGCTCTACCCCCACTAAATGGGGTAGCGCGCATCGATCGGTACCATCCTTGAGCTTCTCCGACTTTCGGAAGGGTTAGGGTTAGGGTTAGGGATGAAAGCACATAGGAGAAAGAGATATTCTTGAATAACTTTTTTTGTGAAGGTCGGAGAGACTTGCAAGTAGGCTCTACCCCCACTAAATGGGGTAGCGCGCATCGATCGGTACCATCCTTGAGCTTCTCCGACTTTCGGAAGGGTTAGGGTTAGGGTTAGGGATGAAAGCACATAGGAGAAAGAGATATTCTTGAATAACTTTTTTTGTGAAGGTCGGAGAGACTTGCAAGTAGGCTCTACCCCCACTAAATGGGGTAGCGCGCATCGATCGGTACCATCCTTGAGCTTCTCCGACTTTCGGAAGGGTTAGGGTTAGGGTTAGGGATGAAAGCACATAGGAGAAAGAGATATTCTTGAATAACTTTTTTTGTGAAGGTCGGAGAGACTTGCAAGTAGGCTCTACCCCCACTAAATGGGGTAGCGCGCATCGATCGGTACCATCCTTGAGCTTCTCCGACTTTCGGAAGGGTTAGGGTTAGGGTTAGGGATGAAAGCACATAGGAGAAAGAGATATTCTTGAATAACTTTTTTTGTGAAGGTCGGAGAGACTTGCAAGTAGGCTCTACCCCCACTAAATGGGGTAGCGCGCATCGATCGGTACCATCCTTGAGCTTCTCCGACTTTCGGAAGGGTTAGGGTTAGGGTTAGGGATGAAAGCACATAGGAGAAAGAGATATTCTTGAATAACTTTTTTTGTGAAGGTCGGAGAGACTTGCAAGTAGGCTCTACCCCCACTAAATGGGGTAGCGCGCATCGATCGGTACCATCCTTGAGCTTCTCCGACTTTCGGAAGGGTTAGGGTTAGGGTTAGGGATGAAAGCACATAGGAGAAAGAGATATTCTTGAATAACTTTTTTTGTGAAGGTCGGAGAGACTTGCAAGTAGGCTCTACCCCCACTAAATGGGGTAGCGCGCATCGATCGGTACCATCCTTGAGCTTCTCCGACTTTCGGAAGGGTTAGGGTTAGGGTTAGGGATGAAAGCACATAGGAGAAAGAGATATTCTTGAATAACTTTTTTTGTGAAGGTCGGAGAGACTTGCAAGTAGGCTCTACCCCCACTAAATGGGGTAGCGCGCATCGATCGGTACCATCCTTGAGCTTCTCCGACTTTCGGAAGGGTTAGGGTTAGGGTTAGGGATGAAAGCACATAGGAGAAAGAGATATTCTTGAATAACTTTTTTTGTGAAGGTCGGAGAGACTTGGAAAGTGGTTGCATCTGGACTAATTTGGGTCCTGCGGATCGATTGGTACCATCCCCGAGCTTGTACGACCTTCGGAAGAGGTCGACCGACGAAATTCCCCCAAATCTGAGGAGATATTCTTGAATAACTTTTTTTGTGAAGGTCGGAGAGACTTGCAAGTAGGCTCTACCCCCACTAAATGGGGTTGCGCGCATCGATCGGTACCATCCTTGAGCTTCTCCGACTTTCGGAAGGGTTAGGGTTAGGGTTAGGGATGAAAGCACATAGGAGAAAGAGATATTCTTGAATAACTTTTTTTGTGAAGGTCGGAGAGACTTGCAAGTAGGCTCTACCCCCACTAAATGGGGTAGCGCGCATCGATCGGTACCATCCTTGAGCTTCTCCGACTTTCGGAAGGGTTAGGGTTAGGGTTAGGGATGAAAGCACATAGGAGAAAGAGATATTCTTGAATAACTTTTTTTGTGAAGGTCGGAGAGACTTGGAAAGTGGTTGCATCTGGACTAATTTGGGTCCTGCGGATCGATTGGTACCATCCCCGAGCTTGTACGACCTTCGGAAGAGGTCGACCGACGAAATTCCCCCAAATCTGAGGAGATATTCTTGAATAACTTTTTTTTTGAAGGTCGGAGAGACTTGCAAGTAGGCTCTACCCCCACTAAATGGGGTTGCGCGCATCGATCGGTACCATCCTTGAGCTTCTCCGACTTTCGGAAGGGTTAGGGTTAGGGTTAGGGATGAAAGCACATAGGAGAAAGAGATATTCTTGAATAACTTTTTTTGTGAAGGTCGGAGAGACTTGGAAAGTGGTTGCATCTGGACTAATTTGGGTCCTGCAGATCGATTGGTACCATCCCCGAGCTTGTACGACCTTCGGAAGAGGTCGACCGACGAAATTCCCCCAAATCTGAGGAGATATTCTTGAATAACTTTTTTTGTGAAGGTCGGAGAGACTTGCAAGTAGGCTCTACCCCCACTAAATGGGGTTGCGCGCATCGATCAGTACCATCCTTGAGCTTCTCCGACTTTCGGAAGGGTTAGGGTTAGGGTTAGGGATGAAAGCACATAGGAGAAAGAGATATTCTTGAATAACTTTTTTTGTGAAGGTCGGAGAGACTTGGAAAGTGGTTGCATCTGGACTAATTTGGGTCCTGCGGATCGATTGGTACCATCCCCGAGCTTGTACGACCTTCGGAAGAGGTCGACCGACGAAATTCCCCCAAATCTGAGGAGATATTCTTGAATAACTTTTTTTGTGAAGGTCGGAGAGACTTGCAAGTAGGCTCTACCCCCACTAAATGGGGTTGCGCGCATCGATCGGTACCATCCTTGAGCTTCTCCGACTTTCGGAAGGGTTAGGGTTAGGGTTAGGGATGAAAGCACATAGGAGAAAGAGATATTCTTGAATAACTTTTTTTGTGAAGGTCGGAGAGACTTGCAAGTAGGCTCTACCCCCACTAAATGGGGTAGCGCGCATCGATCGGTACCATCCTTGAGCTTCTCCGACTTTCGGAAGGGTTAGGGTTAGGGTTAGGGATGAAAGCACATAGGAGAAAGAGATATTCTTGAATAACTTTTTTTGTGAAGGTCGGAGAGACTTGGAAAGTGGTTGCATCTGGACTAATTTGGGTCCTGCAGATCGATTGGTACCATCTCCGAGCTTGTACGACCTTCGGAAGAGGTCGACCGACGAAATTCCCCCAAATCTGAGGAGATATTCTTGAATAACTTTTTTTGTGAAGGTCGGAGAGACTTGCAAGTAGGCTCTACCCCCACTAAATGGGGTTGCGCGCATCGATCAGTACCATCCTTGAGCTTCTCCGACTTTCGGAAGGGTTAGGGTTAGGGTTAGGGATGAAAGCACATAGGAGAAAGAGATATTCTTGAATAACTTTTTTTGTGAAGGTCGGAGAGACTTGGAAAGTGGTTGCATCTGGACTAATTTGGGTCCTGCGGATCGATTGGTACCATCCCCGAGCTTGTACGACCTTCGGAAGAGGTCGACCGACGAAATTCCCCCAAATCTGAGGAGATATTCTTGAATAACTTTTTTTGTGAAGGTCGGAGAGACTTGCAAGTAGGCTTTACCCCCACTAAATGGGGTTGCGCGCATCGATCAGTACCATCCTTGAGCTTCTCCGACTTTCGGAAGGGTTAGGGTTAGGGTTAGGGATGAAAGCACATAGGAGAAAGAGATATTCTTGAATAACTTTTTTTGTGAAGGTCGGAGAGACTTGCAAGTAGGCTCTACCCCCACTAAATGGGGTAGCGCGCATCGATCGGTACCATCCTTGAGCTTCTCCGACTTTCGGAAGGGTTAGGGTTAGGGTTAGGGATGAAAGCACATAGGAGAAAGAGATTTTCTTGAATAACTTTTTTTGTGAAGGTCGGAGAGACTTGCAAGTAGGCTCTACCCCCACTAAATGGGGTAGCGCGCATCGATCGGTACCATCCTTGAGCTTCTCCGACTTTCGGAAGGGTTAGGGTTAGGGTTAGGGATGAAAGCACATAGGAGAAAGAGATATTCTTGAATAACTTTTTTTGTGAAGGTCGGAGAGACTTGGAAAGTGGTTGCATCTGGACTAATTTGGGTCCTGCGGATCGATTGGTACCATCCTTGAGCTTGTACGACCTTCGGAAGAGGTCGACCGACGAAATTCCCCCAAATCTGAGGAGATATTCTTGAATAACTTTTTTTGTGAAGGTCGGAGAGACTTGCAAGTAGGCTCTACCCCCACTAAATGGGGTAGCGCGCATCGATCGGTACCATCCTTGAGCTTCTCCGACTTTCGGAAGGGTTAGGGTTAGGGTTAGGGATGAAAGCACATAGGAGAAAGAGATATTCTTGAATAACTTTTTTTGTGAAGGTCGGAGAGACTTGGAAAGTGGTTGCATCTGGACTAATTTGGGTCCTGCGGATCGATTGGTACCATCCCCGAGCTTGTACGACCTTCGGAAGAGGTCGACCGACGAAATTCCCCCAAATCTGAGGAGATATTCTTGAATAACTTTTTTTGTGAAGGTCGGAGAGACTTGCAAGTAGGCTCTACCCCCACTAAATGGGGTTGCGCGCATCGATCAGTACCATCCTTGAGCTTCTCCGACTTTCGGAAGGGTTAGGGTTAGGGTTAGGGATGAAAGCACATAGGAGAAAGAGATATTCTTGAATAACTTTTTTTTTGAAGGTCGGAGAGACTTGCAAGTAGGCTCTACCCCCACTAAATGGGGTAGCGCGCATCGATCGGTACCATCTTTGAGCTTCTCCGACTTTCGGAAGGGTTAGGGTTAGGGTTAGGGATGAAAGCACATAGGAGAAAGAGATATTCTTGAATAACTTTTTTTGTGAAGGTCGGAGAGACTTGCAAGTAGGCTCTACCCCCACTAAATGGGGTAGCGCGCATCGATCGGTACCATCCTTGAGCTTCTCCGACTTTCGGAAGGGTTAGGGTTAGGGTTAGGGATGAAAGCACATAGGAGAAAGAGATATTCTTGAATAACTTTTTTTGTGAAGGTCGGAGAGACTTGCAAGTAGGCTCTACCCCCACTAAATGGGGTAGCGCGCATCGATCGGTACCATCCTTGAGCTTCTCCGACTTTCGGAAGGGTTAGGGTTAGGGTTAGGGATGAAAGCACATAGGAGAAAGAGATATTCTTGAATAACTTTTTTTGTGAAGGTCGGAGAGACTTGGAAAGTGGTTGCATCTGGACTAATTTGGGTCCTGCGGATCGATTGGTACCATCCCCGAGCTTGTACGACCTTCGGAAGAGGTCGACCGACGAAATTCCCCCAAATCTGAGGAGATATTCTTGAATAACTTTTTTTGTGAAGGTCGGAGAGACTTGCAAGTAGGCTCTACCCCCACTAAATGGGGTTGCGCGCATCGATCGGTACCATCCTTGAGCTTCTCCGACTTTCGGAAGGGTTAGGGTTAGGGTTAGGGATGAAAGCACATAGGAGAAAGAGATATTCTTGAATAACTTTTTTTGTGAAGGTCGGAGAGACTTGCAAGTAGGCTCTACCCCCACTAAATGGGGTAGCGCGCATCGATCGGTACCATCCTTGAGCTTCTCCGACTTTCGGAAGGGTTAGGGTTAGGGTTAGGGATGAAAGCACATAGGAGAAAGAGATATTCTTGAATAACTTTTTTTGTGAAGGTCGGAGAGACTTGGAAAGTGGTTGCATCTGGACTAATTTGGGTCCTGCAGATCGATTGGTACCATCCCCGAGCTTGTACGACCTTCGGAAGAGGTCGACCGACGAAATTCCCCCAAATCTGAGGAGATATTCTTGAATAACTTTTTTTGTGAAGGTCGGAGAGACTTGCAAGTAGGCTCTACCCCCACTAAATGGGGTTGCGCGCATCGATCAGTACCATCCTTGAGCTTCTCCGACTTTCGGAAGGGTTAGGGTTAGGGTTAGGGATGAAAGCACATAGGAGAAAGAGATATTCTTGAATAACTTTTTTTGTGAAGGTCGGAGAGACTTGGAAAGTGGTTGCATCTGGACTAATTTGGGTCCTGCGGATCGATTGGTACCATCCCCGAGCTTGTACGACCTTCGGAAGAGGTCGACCGACGAAATTCCCCCAAATCTGAGGAGATATTCTTGAATAACTTTTTTTGTGAAGGTCGGAGAGACTTGCAAGTAGGCTCTACCCCCACTAAATGGGGTTGCGCGCATCGATCGGTACCATCCTTGAGCTTCTCCGACTTTCGGAAGGGTTAGGGTTAGGGTTAGGGATGAAAGCACATAGGAGAAAGAGATATTCTTGAATAACTTTTTTTGTGAAGGTCGGAGAGACTTGCAAGTAGGCTCTACCCCCACTAAATGGGGTAGCGCGCATCGATCAGTACCATCCTTGAGCTTCTCCGACTTTCGGAAGGGTTAGGGTTAGGGTTAGGGATGAAAGCACATAGGAGAAAGAGATATTCTTGAATAACTTTTTTTGTGAAGGTCGGAGAGACTTGGAAAGTGGTTGCATCTGGACTAATTTGGGTCCTGCAGATCGATTGGTACCATCCCCGAGCTTGTACGACCTTCGGAAGAGGTCGACCGACGAAATTCCCCCAAATCTGAGGAGATATTCTTGAATAACTTTTTTTGTGAAGGTCGGAGAGACTTGCAAGTAGGCTCTACCCCCACTAAATGGGGTTGCGCGCATCGATCAGTACCATCCTTGAGCTTCTCCGACTTTCGGAAGGGTTAGGGTTAGGGTTAGGGATGAAAGCACATAGGAGAAAGAGATATTCTTGAATAACTTTTTTTGTGAAGGTCGGAGAGACTTGAAAAGTGGTTGCATCTGGACTAATTTGGGTCCTGCGGATCGATTGGTACCATCCCCGAGCTTGTACGACCTTCGGAAGAGGTCGACCGACGAAATTCCCCCAAATCTGAGGAGATATTCTTGAATAACTTTTTTTGTGAAGGTCGGAGAGACTTGCAAGTAGGCTCTACCCCCACTAAATGGGGTTGCGCGCATCGATCGGTACCATCCTTGAGCTTCTCCGACTTTCGGAAGGGTTAGGGTTAGGGTTAGGGATGAAAGCACATAGGAGAAAGAGATATTCTTGAATAACTTTTTTTGTGAAGGTCGGAGAGACTTGCAAGTAGGCTCTACCCCCACTAAATGGGGTAGCGCGCATCGATCAGTACCATCCTTGAGCTTCTCCGACTTTCGGAAGGGTTAGGGTTAGGGTTAGGGATGAAAGCACATAGGAGAAAGAGATATTCTTGAATAACTTTTTTTGTGAAGGTCGGAGAGACTTGGAAAGTGGTTGCATCTGGACTAATTTGGGTCCTGCAGATCGATTGGTACCATCCCCGAGCTTGTACGACCTTCGGAAGAGGTCGACCGACGAAATTCCCCCAAATCTGAGGAGATATTCTTGAATAACTTTTTTTGTGAAGGTCGGAGAGACTTGCAAGTAGGCTCTACCCCCACTAAATGGGGTTGCGCGCATCGATCAGTACCATCCTTGAGCTTCTCCGACTTTCGGAAGGGTTAGGGTTAGGGTTAGGGATGAAAGCACATAGGAGAAAGAGATATTCTTGAATAACTTTTTTTGTGAAGGTCGGAGAGACTTGGAAAGTGGTTGCATCTGGACTAATTTGGGTCCTGCGGATCGATTGGTACCATCCCCGAGCTTGTACGACCTTCGGAAGAGGTCGACCGACGAAATTCCCCCAAATCTGAGGAGATATTCTTGAATAACTTTTTTTGTGAAGGTCGGAGAGACTTGCAAGTAGGCTCTACCCCCACTAAATGGGGTTGCGCGCATCGATCAGTACCATCCTTGAGCTTCTCCGACTTTCGGAAGGGTTAGGGTTAGGGTTAGGGATGAAAGCACATAGGAGAAAGAGATATTCTTGAATAACTTTTTTTGTGAAGGTCGGAGAGACTTGCAAGTAGGCTCTACCCCCACTAAATGGGGTAGCGCGCATCGATCGGTACCATCCTTGAGCTTCTCCGACTTTCGGAAGGGTTAGGGTTAGGGTTAGGGATGAAAGCACATAGGAGAAAGAGATATTCTTGAATAACTTTTTTTGTGAAGGTCGGAGAGACTTGCAAGTAGGCTCTACCCCCACTAAATGGGGTAGCGCGCATCGATCGGTACCATCCTTGAGCTTCTCCGACTTTCGGAAGGGTTAGGGTTAGGGTTAGGGATGAAAGCACATAGGAGAAAGAGATATTCTTGAATAACTTTTTTTGTGAAGGTCGGAGAGACTTGCAAGTAGGCTCTACCCCCACTAAATGGGGTAGCGCGCATCGATCGGTACCATCCTTGAGCTTCTCCGACTTTCGGAAGGGTTAGGGTTAGGGTTAGGGATGAAAGCACATAGGAGAAAGAGATATTCTTGAATAACTTTTTTTGTGAAGGTCGGAGAGACTTGCAAGTAGGCTCTACCCCCACTAAATGGGGTAGCGCGCATCGATCGGTACCATCCTTGAGCTTCTCCGACTTTCGGAAGGGTTAGGGTTAGGGATGAAAGCACATAGGAGAAAGAGATATTCTTGAATAACTTTTTTTGTGAAGGTCGGAGAGACTTGGAAAGTGGTTGCATCTGGACTAATTTGGGTCCTGCGGATCGATTGGTACCATCCCCGAGCTTGTACGACCTTCGGAAGAGGTCGACCGACGAAATTCCCCCAAATCTGAGGAGATATTCTTGAATAACTTTTTTTGTGAAGGTCGGAGAGACTTGCAAGTAGGCTCTACCCCCACTAAATGGGGTTGCGCGCATCGATCGGTACCATCCTTGAGCTTCTCCGACTTTCGGAAGGGTTAGGGTTAGGGTTAGGGATGAAAGCACATAGGAGAAAGAGATATTCTTGAATAACTTTTTTTGTGAAGGTCGGAGAGACTTGCAAGTAGGCTCTACCCCCACTAAATGGGGTAGCGCGCATCGATCGGTACCATCCTTGAGCTTCTCCGACTTTCGGAAGGGTTAGGGTTAGGGTTAGGGATGAAAGCACATAGGAGAAAGAGATATTCTTGAATAACTTTTTTTGTGAAGGTCGGAGAGACTTGGAAAGTGGTTGCATCTGGACTAATTTGGGTCCTGCAGATCGATTGGTACCATCCCCGAGCTTGTACGACCTTCGGAAGAGGTCGACCGACGAAATTCCCCCAAATCTGAGGAGATATTCTTGAATAACTTTTTTTGTGAAGGTCGGAGAGACTTGCAAGTAGGCTCTACCCCCACTAAATGGGGTTGCGCGCATCGATCAGTACCATCCTTGAGCTTCTCCGACTTTCGGAAGGGTTAGGGTTAGGGATGAAAGCACATAGGAGAAAGAGATATTCTTGAATAACTTTTTTTGTGAAGGTCGGAGAGACTTGGAAAGTGGTTGCATCTGGACTAATTTGGGTCCTGCGGATCGATTGGTACCATCCCCGAGCTTTTACGACCTTCGGAAGAGGTCGACCGACGAAATTCCCCCAAATCTGAGGAGATATTCTTGAATAACTTTTTTTGTGAAGGTCGGAGAGACTTGCAAGTAGGCTCTACCCCCACTAAATAGGGTTGCGCGCATCGATCGGTACCATCCTTGAGCTTCTCCGACTTTCGGAAGGGTTAGGGTTAGGGTTAGGGATGAAAGCACATAGGAGAAAGAGATATTCTTGAATAACTTTTTTTGTGAAGGTCGGAGAGACTTGCAAGTAGGCTCTACCCCCACTAAATGGGGTAGCGCGCATCGATCGGTACCATCCTTGAGCTTCTCCGACTTTCGGAAGGGTTAGGGTTAGGGTTAGGGATGAAAGCACATAGGAGAAAGAGATATTCTTGAATAACTTTTTTTGTGAAGGTCGGAGAGACTTGGAAAGTGGTTGCATCTGGACTAATTTGGGTCCTGCAGATCGATTGGTACCATCCCCGAGCTTGTACGACCTTCGGAAGAGGTCGACCGACGAAATTCCCCCAAATCTGAGGAGATATTCTTGAATAACTTTTTTTGTGAAGGTCGGAGAGACTTGCAAGTAGGCTCTACCCCCACTAAATGGGGTTGCGCGCATCGATCAGTACCATCCTTGAGCTTCTCCGACTTTCGGAAGGGTTAGGGTTAGGGTTAGGGATGAAAGCACATAGGAGAAAGAGATATTCTTGAATAACTTTTTTTGTGAAGGTCGGAGAGACTTGGAAAGTGGTTGCATCTGGACTAATTTGGGTCCTGCGGATCGATTGGTACCATCCCCGAGCTTGTACGACCTTCGGAAGAGGTCGACCGACGAAATTCCCCCAAATCTGAGGAGATATTCTTGAATAACTTTTTTTGTGAAGGTCGGAGAGACTTGCAAGTAGGCTCTACCCCCACTAAATGGGGTTGCGCGCATCGATCGGTACCATCCTTGAGCTTCTCCGACTTTCGGAAGGGTTAGGGTTAGGGTTAGGGATGAAAGCACATAGGAGAAAGAGATATTCTTGAATAACTTTTTTTGTGAAGGTCGGAGAGACTTGCAAGTAGGCTCTACCCCCACTAAATGGGGTAGCGCGCATCGATCGGTACCATCCTTGAGCTTCTCCGACTTTCGGAAGGGTTAGGGTTAGGGTTAGGGATGAAAGCACATAGGAGAAAGAGATATTCTTGAATAACTTTTTTTGTGAAGGTCGGAGAGACTTGCAAGTAGGCTCTACCCCCACTAAATGGGGTAGCGCGCATCGATCGGTACCATCCTTGAGCTTCTCCGACTTTCGGAAGGGTTAGGGTTAGGGTTAGGGATGAAAGCACATAGGAGAAAGAGATATTCTTGAATAACTTTTTTTGTGAAGGTCGGAGAGACTTGCAAGTAGGCTCTACCCCCACTAAATGGGGTAGCGCGCATCGATCGGTACCATCCTTGAGCTTCTCCGACTTTCGGAAGGGTTAGGGTTAGGGTTAGGGATGAAAGCACATAGGAGAAAGAGATATTCTTGAATAACTTTTTTTGTGAAGGTCGGAGAGACTTGCAAGTAGGCTCTACCCCCACTAAATGGGGTAGCGCGCATCGATCGGTACCATCCTTGAGCTTCTCCGACTTTCGGAAGGGTTAGGGTTAGGGATGAAAGCACATAGGAGAAAGAGATATTCTTGAATAACTTTTTTTGTGAAGGTCGGAGAGACTTGGAAAGTGGTTGCATCTGGACTAATTTGGGTCCTGCGGATCGATTGGTACCATCCCCGAGCTTGTACGACCTTCGGAAGAGGTCGACCGACGAAATTCCCCCAAATCTGAGGAGATATTCTTGAATAACTTTTTTTGTGAAGGTCGGAGAGACTTGCAAGTAGGCTCTACCCCCACTAAATGGGGTTGCGCGCATCGATCGGTACCATCCTTGAGCTTCTCCGACTTTCGGAAGGGTTAGGGTCAGGGTTAGGGATGAAAGCACATAGGAGAAAGAGATATTCTTGAATAACTTTTTTTGTGAAGGTCGGAGAGACTTGCAAGTAGGCTCTACCCCCACTAAATGGGGTAGCGCGCATCGATTGGTACCATCCTTGAGCTTCTCCGACTTTCGGAAGGGTTAGGGTTAGGGTTAGGGATGAAAGCACATAGGAGAAAGAGATATTCTTGAATAACTTTTTTTGTGAAGGTCGGAGAGACTTGGAAAGTGGTTGCATCTGGACTAATTTGGGTCCTGCAGATCGATTGGTACCATCCCCGAGCTTGTACGACCTTCGGAAGAGGTCGACCGACGAAATTCCCCCAAATCTGAGGAGATATTCTTGAATAACTTTTTTTGTGAAGGTCGGAGAGACTTGCAAGTAGGCTCTACCCCCACTAAATGGGGTTGCGCGCATCGATCAGTACCATCCTTGAGCTTCTCCGACTTTCGGAAGGGTTAGGGTTAGGGTTAGGGATGAAAGCACATAGGAGAAAGAGATATTCTTGAATAACTTTTTTTGTGAAGGTCGGAGAGACTTGGAAAGTGGTTGCATCTGGACTAATTTGGGTCCTGCGGATCGATTGGTACCATCCCCGAGCTTGTACGACCTTCGGAAGAGGTCGACCGACGAAATTCCCCCAAATCTGAGGAGATATTCTTGAATAACTTTTTTTGTGAAGGTCGGAGAGACTTGCAAGTAGGCTCTACCCCCACTAAATGGGGTTGCGCGCATCGATCGGTACCATCCTTGAGCTTCTCCGACTTTCGGAAGGGTTAGGGTTAGGGTTAGGGATGAAAGCACATAGGAGAAAGAGATATTCTTGAATAACTTTTTTTGTGAAGGTCGGAGAGACTTGCAAGTAGGCTCTACCCCCACTAAATGGGGTAGCGCGCATCGATCGGTACCATCCTTGAGCTTCTCCGACTTTCGGAAGGGTTAGGGTTAGGGTTAGGGATGAAAGCACATAGGAGAAAGAGATATTCTTGAATAACTTTTTTTGTGAAGGTCGGAGAGACTTGGAAAGTGGTTGCATCTGGACTAATTTGGGTCCTGCAGATCGATTGGTACCATCCCCGAGCTTGTACGACCTTCGGAAGAGGTCGACCGACGAAATTCCCCCAAATCTGAGGAGATATTCTTGAATAACTTTTTTTGTGAAGGTCGGAGAGACTTGCAAGTAGGCTCTACCCCCACTAAATGGGGTTGCGCGCATCGATCAGTACCATCCTTGAGCTTCTCCGACTTTCGGAAGGGTTAGGGTTAGGGTTAGGGATGAAAGCACATAGGAGAAAGAGATATTCTTGAATAACTTTTTTTGTGAAGGTCGGAGAGACTTGGAAAGTGGTTGCATCTGGACTAATTTGGGTCCTGCGGATCGATTGGTACCATCCCCGAGCTTGTACGACCTTCGGAAGAGGTCGACCGACGAAATTCCCCCAAATCTGAGGAGATATTCTTGAATAACTTTTTTTGTGAAGGTCGGAGAGACTTGCAAGTAGGCTCTACCCCCACTAAATGGGGTTGCGCGCATCGATCGGTTCCATCCTTGAGCTTCTCCGACTTTCGGAAGGGTTAGGGTTAGGGTTAGGGATGAAAGCACATAGGAGAAAGAGATATTCTTGAATAACTTTTTTTGTGAAGGTCGGAGAGACTTGGAAAGTGGTTGCATCTGGACTAATTTGGGTCCTGCAGATCGATTGGTACCATCCCCGAGCTTGTACGACCTTCGGAAGAGGTCGACCGACGAAATTCCCCCAAATCTGAGGAGATATTCTTGAATAACTTTTTTTGTGAAGGTCGGAGAGACTTGCAAGTAGGCTCTACCCCCACTAAATGGGGTTGCGCGCATCGATCAGTACCATCCTTGAGCTTCTCCGACTTTCGGAAGGGTTAGGGTTAGGGTTAGGGATGAAAGCACATAGGAGAAAGAGATATTCTTGAATAACTTTTTTTGTGAAGGTCGGAGAGACTTGGAAAGTGGTTGCATCTGGACTAATTTGGGTCCTGCGGATCGATTGGTACCATCCCCGAGCTTGTACGACCTTCGGAAGAGGTCGACCGACGAAATTCCCCCAAATCTGAGGAGATATTCTTGAATAACTTTTTTTGTGAAGGTCGGAGAGACTTGCAAGTAGGCTCTACCCCCACTAAATGGGGTTGCGCGCATCGATCGGTTCCATCCTTGAGCTTCTCCGACTTTCGGAAGGGTTAGGGTTAGGGTTAGGGATGAAAGCACATAGGAGAAAGAGATATTCTTGAATAACTTTTTTTGTGAAGGTCGGAGAGACTTGCAAGTAGGCTCTACCCCCACTAAATGGGGTAGCGCGCATCGATCGGTACCATCCTTGAGCTTCTCCGACTTTCGGAAGGGTTAGGGTTAGGGTTAGGGATGAAAGCACATAGGAGAAAGAGATATTCTTGAATAACTTTTTTTGTGAAGGTCGGAGAGACTTGGAAAGTGGTTGCATCTGGACTAATTTGGGTCCTGCAGATCGATTGGTACCATCCCCGAGCTTGTACGACCTTCGGAAGAGGTCGACCGACGAAATTCCCCCAAATCTGAGGAGATATTCTTGAATAACTTTTTTTGTGAAGGTCGGAGAGACTTGCAAGTAGGCTCTACCCCCACTAAATGGGGTTGCGCGCATCGATCAGTACCATCCTTGAGCTTCTCCGACTTTCGGAAGGGTTAGGGTTAGGGTTAGGGATGAAAGCACATAGGAGAAAGAGATATTCTTGAATAACTTTTTTTGTGAAGGTCGGAGAGACTTGGAAAGTGGTTGCATCTGGACTAATTTGGGTCCTGCGGATCGATTGGTACCATCCCCGAGCTTGTACGACCTTCGGAAGAGGTCGACCGACGAAATTCCCCCAAATCTGAGGAGATATTCTTGAATAACTTTTTTTGTGAAGGTCGGAGAGACTTGCAAGTAGGCTCTACCCCCACTAAATGGGGTTGCGCGCATCGATCAGTACCATCCTTGAGCTTCTCCGACTTTCGGAAGGGTTAGGGTTAGGGTTAGGGATGAAAGCACATAGGAGAAAGAGATATTCTTGAATAACTTTTTTTGTGAAGGTCGGAGAGACTTGCAAGTAGGCTTTACCCCCACTAAATGGGGTAGCGCGCATCGATCGGTACCATCCTTGAGCTTCTCCAACTTTCGGAAGGGTTAGGGTTAGGGTTAGGGATGAAAGCACATAGGAGAAAGAGATATTCTTGAATAACTTTTTTTGTGAAGGTCGGAGAGACTTGCAAGTAGGCTCTACCCCCACTAAATGGGGTAGCGCGCATCGATCGGTACCATCCTTGAGCTTCTCCGACTTTCGGAAGGGTTAGGGTTAGGGTTAGGGATGAAAGCACATAGGAGAAAGAGATATTCTTGAATAACTTTTTTTGTGAAGGTCGGAGAGACTTGCAAGTAGGCTCTACCCCCACTAAATGGGGTAGCGCGCATCGATCGGTACCATCCTTGAGCTTCTCCGACTTTCGGAAGGGTTAGGGTTAGGGTTAGGGATGAAAGCACATAGGAGAAAGAGATATTCTTGAATAACTTTTTTTGTGAAGGTCGGAGAGACTTGCAAGTAGGCTCTACCCCCACTAAATGGGGTAGCGCGCATCGATCGGTACCATCCTTGAGCTTCTCCGACTTTCGGAAGGGTTAGGGTTAGGGTTAGGGATGAAAGCACATAGGAGAAAGAGATATTCTTGAATAACTTTTTTTGTGAAGGTCGGAGAGACTTGGAAAGTGGTTGCATCTGGACTAATTTGGGTCCTGCAGATCGATTGGTACCATCCCCGAGCTTGTACGACCTTCGGAAGAGGTCGACCGACGAAATTCCCCCAAATCTGAGGAGATATTCTTGAATAACTTTTTTTGTGAAGGTCGGAGAGACTTGCAAGTAGGCTCTACCCCCACTAAATGGGGTAGCGCGCATCGATCGGTACCATCCTTGAGCTTCTCCGACTTTCGGAAGGGTTAGGGTTAGGGATGAAAGCACATAGGAGAAAGAGATATTCTTGAATAACTTTTTTTGTGAAGGTCGGAGAGACTTGGAAAGTGGTTGCATCTGGACTAATTTGGGTCCTGCGGATCGATTGGTACCATCCCCGAGCTTGTACGACCTTCGGAAGAGGTCGACCGACGAAATTCCCCCAAATCTGAGGAGATATTCTTGAATAACTTTTTTTGTGAAGGTCGGAGAGACTTGCAAGTAGGCTATACCCCCACTAAATGGGGTTGCGCGCATCGATCGGTACCATCCTTGAGCTTCTCCGACTTTCGGAAGGGTTAGGGTTAGGGTTAGGGATGAAAGCACATAGGAGAAAGAGATATTCTTGAATAACTTTTTTTGTGAAGGTCGGAGAGACTTGGAAAGTGGTTGCATCTGGACTAATTTGGGTCCTGCGGATCGATTGGTACCATCCCCGAGCTTGTACGACCTTCGGAAGAGGTCGACCGACGAAATTCCCCCAAATCTGAGGAGATATTCTTGAATAACTTTTTTTGTGAAGGTCGGAGAGACTTGCAAGTAGGCTCTACCCCCACTAAATGGGGTTGCGCGCATCGATCGGTACCATCCTTGAGCTTCTCCGACTTTCGGAAGGGTTAGGGTTAGGGTTAGGGATGAAAGCACATAGGAGAAAGAGATATTCTTGAATAAATTTTTTTGTGAAGGTCGGAGAGACTTGCAAGTAGGCTCTACCCCCACTAAATGGGGTAGCGCGCATCGATCGGTACCATCCTTGAGCTTCTCCGACTTTCGGAAGGGTTAGGGTTAGGGTTAGGGATGAAAGCACATAGGAGAAAGAGATATTCTTGAATAACTTTTTTTGTGAAGGTCGGAGAGACTTGGAAAGTGGTTGCATCTGGACTAATTTGGGTCCTGCAGATCGATTGGTACCATCCCCGAGCTTGTACGACCTTCGGAAGAGGTCGACCGACGAAATTCCCCCAAATCTGAGGAGATATTCTTGAATAACTTTTTTTGTGAAGGTCGGAGAGACTTGCAAGTAGGCTCTACCCCCACTAAATGGGGTTGCGCGCATCGATCAGTACCATCCTTGAGCTTCTCCGACTTTCGGAAGGGTTAGGGTTAGGGTTAGGGATGAAAGCACATAGGAGAAAGAGATATTCTTGAATAACTTTTTTTGTGAAGGTCGGAGAGACTTGGAAAGTGGTTGCATCTGGACTAATTTGGGTCCTGCGGATCGATTGGTACCATCCCCGAGCTTGTACGACCTTCGGAAGAGGTCGACCGACGAAATTCCCCCAAATCTGAGGAGATATTCTTGAATAACTTTTTTTGTGAAGGTCGGAGAGACTTGCAAGTAGGCTCTACCCCCACTAAATGGGGTTGCGCGCATCGATCAGTACCATCCTTGAGCTTCTCCGACTTTCGGAAGGGTTAGGGTTAGGGTTAGGGATGAAAGCACATAGGAGAAAGAGATATTCTTGAATAACTTTTTTTGTGAAGGTCGGAGAGACTTGCAAGTAGGCTCTACCCCCACTAAATGGGGTAGCGCGCATCGATCGGTACCATCCTTGAGCTTCTCCGACTTTCGGAAGGGTTAGGGTTAGGGTTAGGGATGAAAGCACATAGGAGAAAGAGATATTCTTGAATAACTTTTTTTGTGAAGGTCGGAGAGACTTGCAAGTAGGCTCTACCCCCACTAAATGGGGTAGCGCGCATCGATCGGTACCATCCTTGAGCTTCTCCGACTTTCGGAAGGGTTAGGGTTAGGGTTAGGGATGAAAGCACATAGGAGAAAGAGATATTCTTGAATAACTTTTTTTGTGAAGGTCGGAGAGACTTGCAAGTAGGCTCTACCCCCACTAAATGGGGTAGCGCGCATCGATCGGTACCATCCTTGAGCTTCTCCGACTTTCGGAAGGGTTAGGGTTAGGGTTAGGGATGAAAGCACATAGGAGAAAGAGATATTCTTGAATAACTTTTTTTGTGAAGGTCGGAGAGACTTGGAAAGTGGTTGCATCTGGACTAATTTGGGTCCTGCGGATCGATTGGTACCATCCCCGAGCTTGTACGACCTTCGGAAGAGGTCGACCGACGAAATTCCCCCAAATCTGAGGAGATATTCTTGAATAACTTTTTTTGTGAAGGTCGGAGAGACTTGCAAGTAGGCTCTACCCCCACTAAATGGGGTAGCGCGCATCGATCGGTACCATCCTTGAGCTTCTCCGACTTTCGGAAGGGTTAGGGTTAGGGTTAGGGATGAAAGCACATAGGAGAAAGAGATATTCTTGAATAACTTTTTTTGTGAAGGTCGGAGAGACTTGGAAAGTGGTTGCATCTGGACTAATTTGGGTCCTGCAGATCGATTGGTACCATCCCCGAGCTTGTACGACCTTCGGAAGAGGTCGACCGACGAAATTCCCCCAAATCTGAGGAGATATTCTTGAATAACTTTTTTTGTGAAGGTCGGAGAGACTTGCAAGTAGGCTCTACCCCCACTAAATGGGGTTGCGCGCATCGATCAGTACCATCCTTGAGCTTCTCCGACTTTCGGAAGGGTTAGGGTTAGGGTTAGGGATGAAAGCACATAGGAGAAAGAGATATTCTTGAATAACTTTTTTTTTGAAGGTCGGAGAGACTTGCAAGTAGGCTCTACCCCCACTAAATGGGGTAGCGCGCATCGATCGGTACCATCTTTGAGCTTCTCCGACTTTCGGAAGGGTTAGGGTTAGGGTTAGGGATGAAAGCACATAGGAGAAAGAGATATTCTTGAATAACTTTTTTTGTGAAGGTCGGAGAGACTTGCAAGTAGGCTCTACCCCCACTAAATGGGGTAGCGCGCATCGATCGGTACCATCCTTGAGCTTCTCCGACTTTCGGAAGGGTTAGGGTTAGGGTTAGGGATGAAAGCACATAGGAGAAAGAGATATTCTTGAATAACTTTTTTTGTGAAGGTCGGAGAGACTTGCAAGTAGGCTCTACCCCCACTAAATGGGGTAGCGCGCATCGATCAGTACCATCCTTGAGCTTCTCCGACTTTCGGAAGGGTTAGGGTTAGGGTTAGGGATGAAAGCACATAGGAGAAAGAGATATTCTTGAATAACTTTTTTTGTGAAGGTCGGAGAGACTTGGAAAGTGGTTGCATCTGGACTAATTTGGGTCCTGCGGATCGATTGGTACCATCCCCGAGCTTGTACGACCTTCGGAAGAGGTCGACCGACGAAATTCCCCCAAATCTGAGGAGATATTCTTGAATAACTTTTTTTGTGAAGGTCGGAGAGACTTGCAAGTAGGCTCTACCCCCACTAAATGGGGTAGCGCGCATCGATCGGTACCATCCTTGAGCTTCTCCGACTTTCGGAAGGGTTAGGGTTAGGGATGAAAGCACATAGGAGAAAGAGATATTCTTGAATAACTTTTTTTGTGAAGGTCGGAGAGACTTGGAAAGTGGTTGCATCTGGACTAATTTGGGTCCTGCGGATCGATTGGTACCATCCCCGAGCTTGTACGACCTTCGGAAGAGGTCGACCGACGAAATTCCCCCAAATCTGAGGAGATATTCTTGAATAACTTTTTTTGTGAAGGTCGGAGAGACTTGCAAGTAGGCTCTACCCCCACTAAATGGGGTTGCGCGCATCGATCGGTACCATCCTTGAGCTTCTCCGACTTTCGGAAGGGTTAGGGTTAGGGTTAGGGATGAAAGCACATAGGAGAAAGAGATATTCTTGAATAACTTTTTTTTTGAAGGTCGGAGAGACTTGCAAGTAGGCTTTACCCCCACTAAATGGGGTAGCGCGCATCGATCGGTACCATCCTTGAGCTTCTCCGACTTTCGGAAGGGTTAGGGTTAGGGTTAGGGATGAAAGCACATAGGAGAAAGAGATATTCTTGAATAACTTTTTTTGTGAAGGTCGGAGAGACTTGGAAAGTGGTTGCATCTGGACTAATTTGGGTCCTGCGGATCGATTGGTACCATCCCCGAGCTTGTACGACCTTCGGAAGAGGTCGACCGACGAAATTCCCCCAAATCTGAGGAGATATTCTTGAATAACTTTTTTTGTGAAGGTCGGAGAGACTTGCAAGTAGGCTCTACCCCCACTAAATGGGGTAGCGCGCATCGATCGGTACCATCCTTGAGCTTCTCCGACTTTCGGAAGGGTTAGGGTTAGGGTTAGGGATGAAAGCACATAGGAGAAAGAGATATTCTTGAATAACTTTTTTTGTGAAGGTCGGAGAGACTTGCAAGTAGGCTCTACCCCCACTAAATGGGGTAGCGCGCATCGATCGGTACCATCCTTGAGCTTCTCCGACTTTCGGAAGGGTTAGGGTTAGGGTTAGGGATGAAAGCACATAGGAGAAAGAGATATTCTTGAATAACTTTTTTTGTGAAGGTCGGAGAGACTTGGAAAGTGGTTGCATCTGGACTAATTTGGGTCCTGCGGATCGATTGGTACCATCCCCGAGCTTGTACGACCTTCGGAAGAGGTCGACCGACGAAATTCCCCCAAATCTGAGGAGATATTCTTGAATAACTTTTTTTGTGAAGGTCGGAGAGACTTGCAAGTAGGCTCTACCCCCACTAAATGGGGTAGCGCGCATCGATCGGTACCATCCTTGAGCTTCTCCGACTTTCGGAAGGGTTAGGGTTAGGGTTAGGGATGAAAGCACATAGGAGAAAGAGATATTCTTGAATAACTTTTTTTGTGAAGGTCGGAGAGACTTGCAAGTAGGCTCTACCCCCACTAAATGGGGTAGCGCGCATCGATCAGTACCATCCTTGAGCTTCTCCGACTTTCGGAAGGGTTAGGGTTAGGGTTAGGGATGAAAGCACATAGGAGAAAGAGATATTCTTGAATAACTTTTTTTGTGAAGGTCGGAGAGACTTGGAAAGTGGTTGCATCTGGACTAATTTGGGTCCTGCGGATCGGTTGGTACCATCCCCGAGCTTGTACGACCTTCGGAAGAGGTCGACCGACGAAATTCCCCCAAATCTGAGGAGATATTCTTGAATAACTTTTTTTGTGAAGGTCGGAGAGACTTGCAAGTAGGCTCTACCCCCACTAAATGGGGTAGCGCGCATCGATCGGTACCATCCTTGAGCTTCTCCGACTTTCGGAAGGGTTAGGGTTAGGGATGAAAGCACATAGGAGAAAGAGATATTCTTGAATAACTTTTTTTGTGAAGGTCGGAGAGACTTGGAAAGTGGTTGCATCTGGACTAATTTGGGTCCTGCGGATCGATTGGTACCATCCCCGAGCTTGTACGACCTTCGGAAGAGGTCGACCGACGAAATTCCCCCAAATCTGAGGAGATATTCTTGAATAACTTTTTTTGTGAAGGTCGGAGAGACTTGCAAGTAGGCTCTACCCCCACTAAATGGGGTTGCGCGCATCGATCGGTACCATCCTTGAGCTTCTCCGACTTTCGGAAGGGTTAGGGTTAGGGTTAGGGATGAAAGCACATAGGAGAAAGAGATATTCTTGAATAACTTTTTTTTTGAAGGTCGGAGAGACTTGCAAGTAGGCTTTACCCCCACTAAATGGGGTAGCGCGCATCGATCGGTACCATCCTTGAGCTTCTCCGACTTTCGGAAGGGTTAGGGTTAGGGTTAGGGATGAAAGCACATAGGAGAAAGAGATATTCTTGAATAACTTTTTTTGTGAAGGTCGGAGAGACTTGGAAAGTGGTTGCATCTGGACTAATTTGGGTCCTGCGGATCGATTGGTACCATCCCCGAGCTTGTACGACCTTCGGAAGAGGTCGACCGACGAAATTCCCCCAAATCTGAGGAGATATTCTTGAATAACTTTTTTTGTGAAGGTCGGAGAGACTTGCAAGTAGGCTCTACCCCCACTAAATGGGGTAGCGCGCATCGATCGGTACCATCCTTGAGCTTCTCCGACTTTCGGAAGGGTTAGGGTTAGGGTTAGGGATGAAAGCACATAGGAGAAAGAGATATTCTTGAATAACTTTTTTTGTGAAGGTCGGAGAGACTTGCAAGTAGGCTCTACCCCCACTAAATGGGGTAGCGCGCATCGATCGGTACCATCCTTGAGCTTCTCCGACTTTCGGAAGGGTTAGGGTTAGGGTTAGGGATGAAAGCACATAGGAGAAAGAGATATTCTTGAATAACTTTTTTTGTGAAGGTCGGAGAGACTTGGAAAGTGGTTGCATCTGGACTAATTTGGGTCCTGCGGATCGATTGGTACCATCCCCGAGCTTGTACGACCTTCGGAAGAGGTCGACCGACGAAATTCCCCCAAATCTGAGGAGATATTCTTGAATAACTTTTTTTGTGAAGGTCGGAGAGACTTGCAAGTAGGCTCTACCCCCACTAAATGGGGTTGCGCGCATCGATCAGTACCATCCTTGAGCTTCTCCGACTTTCGGAAGGGTTAGGGTTAGGGTTAGGGATGAAAGCACATAGGAGAAAGAGATATTCTTGAATAACTTTTTTTGTGAAGGTCGGAGAGACTTGGAAAGTGGTTGCATCTGGACTAATTTGGGTCCTGCGGATCGATCGGTACCATCCTTGAGCTTCTCCGACTTTCGGAAGGGTTAGGGTTAGGGTTAGGGATGAAAGCACATAGGAGAAAGAGATATTCTTGAATAACTTTTTTTGTGAAGGTCGGAGAGACTTGGAAAGTGGTTGCATCTGGACTAATTTGGGTCCTGCAGATCGATTGGTACCATCCCCGAGCTTGTACGACCTTCGGAAGAGGTCGACCGACGAAATTCCCCCAAATCTGAGGAGATATTCTTGAATAACTTTTTTTGTGAAGGTCGGAGAGACTTGCAAGTAGGCTCTACCCCCACTAAATGGGGTTGCGCGCATCGATCAGTACCATCCTTGAGCTTCTCCGACTTTCGGAAGGGTTAGGGTTAGGGTTAGGGTTAGGGATGAAAGCACATAGGAGAAAGAGATATTCTTGAATAACTTTTTTTGTGAAGGTCGGAGAGACTTGGAAAGTGGTTGCATCTGGACTAATTTGGGTCCTGCGGATCGATTGGTACCATCCCCGAGCTTGTACGACCTTCGGAAGAGGTCGACCGACGAAATTCCCCCAAATCTGAGGAGATATTCTTGAATAACTTTTTTTGTGAAGGTCGGAGAGACTTGCAAGTAGGCTCTACCCCCACTAAATGGGGTTGCGCGCATCGATCAGTACCATCCTTGAGCTTCTCCGACTTTCGGAAGGGTTAGGGTTAGGGTTAGGGATGAAAGCACATAGGAGAAAGAGATATTCTTGAATAACTTTTTTTGTGAAGGTCGGAGAGACTTGCAAGTAGGCTCTACCCCCACTAAATGGGGTAGCGCGCATCGATCGGTACCATCCTTGAGCTTCTCCGACTTTCGGAAGGGTTAGGGTTAGGGTTAGGGATGAAAGCACATAGGAGAAAGAGATATTCTTGAATAACTTTTTTTGTGAAGGTCGGAGAGACTTGCAAGTAGGCTCTACCCCCACTAAATGGGGTAGCGCGCATCGATCGGTACCATCCTTGAGCTTCTCCGACTTTCGGAAGGGTTAGGGTTAGGGTTAGGGATGAAAGCACATAGGAGAAAGAGATATTCTTGAATAACTTTTTTTGTGAAGGTCGGAGAGACTTGCAAGTAGGCTCTACCCCCACTAAATGGGGTAGCGCGCATCGATCGGTACCATCCTTGAGCTTCTCCGACTTTCGGAAGGGTTAGGGTTAGGGTTAGGGATGAAAGCACATAGGAGAAAGAGATATTCTTGAATAACTTTTTTTGTGAAGGTCGGAGAGACTTGGAAAGTGGTTGCATCTGGACTAATTTGGGTCCTGCGGATCGATTGGTACCATCCCCGAGCTTGTACGACCTTCGGAAGAGGTCGACCGACGAAATTCCCCCAAATCTGAGGAGATATTCTTGAATAACTTTTTTTGTGAAGGTCGGAGAGACTTGCAAGTAGGCTCTACCCCCACTAAATGGGGTTGCGCGCATCGATCAGTACCATCCTTGAGCTTCTCCGACTTTCGGAAGGGTTAGGGTTAGGGTTAGGGATGAAAGCACATAGGAGAAAGAGATATTCTTGAATAACTTTTTTTTTGAAGGTCGGAGAGACTTGCAAGTAGGCTCTACCCCCACTAAATGGGGTAGCGCGCATCGATCGGTACCATCTTTGAGCTTCTCCGACTTTCGGAAGGGTTAGGGTTAGGGTTAGGGATGAAAGCACATAGGAGAAAGAGATATTCTTGAATAACTTTTTTTGTGAAGGTCGGAGAGACTTGCAAGTAGGCTCTACCCCCACTAAATGGGGTAGCACGCATCGATCGGTACCATCCTTGAGCTTCTCCGACTTTCGGAAGGGTTAGGGTTAGGGTTAGGGATGAAAGCACATAGGAGAAAGAGATATTCTTGAATAACTTTTTTTGTGAAGGTCGGAGAGACTTGCAAGTAGGCTCTACCCCCACTAAATGGGGTAGCGCGCATCGATCGGTACCATCCTTGAGCTTCTCCGACTTTCGGAAGGGTTAGGGTTAGGGTTAGGGATGAAAGCACATAGGAGAAAGAGATATTCTTGAATAACTTTTTTTGTGAAGGTCGGAGAGACTTGGAAAGTGGTTGCATCTGGACTAATTTGGGTCCTGCGGATCGATTGGTACCATCCCCGAGCTTGTACGACCTTCGGAAGAGGTCGACCGACGAAATTCCCCCAAATCTGAGGAGATATTCTTGAATAACTTTTTTTGTGAAGGTCGGAGAGACTTGCAAGTAGGCTCTACCCCCACTAAATGGGGTAGCGCGCATCGATCGGTACCATCCTTGAGCTTCTCCGACTTTCGGAAGGGTTAGGGTTAGGGATGAAAGCACATAGGAGAAAGAGATATTCTTGAATAACTTTTTTTGTGAAGGTCGGAGAGACTTGGAAAGTGGTTGCATCTGGACTAATTTGGGTCCTGCGGATCGATTGGTACCATCCCCGAGCTTGTACGACCTTCGGAAGAGGTCGACCGACGAAATTCCCCCAAATCTGAGGAGATATTCTTGAATAACTTTTTTTGTGAAGGTCGGAGAGACTTGCAAGTAGGCTCTACCCCCACTAAATGGGGTTGCGCGCATCGATCGGTACCATCCTTGAGCTTCTCCGACTTTCGGAAGGGTTAGGGTTAGGGTTAGGGATGAAAGCACATAGGAGAAAGAGATATTCTTGAATAACTTTTTTTGTGAAGGTCGGAGAGACTTGCAAGTAGGCTTTACCCCCACTAAATGGGGTAGCGCGCATCGATCGGTACCATCCTTGAGCTTCTCCGACTTTCGGAAGGGTTAGGGTTAGGGTTAGGGATGAAAGCACATAGGAGAAAGAGATATTCTTGAATAACTTTTTTTGTGAAGGTCGGAGAGACTTGGAAAGTGGTTGCATCTGGACTAATTTGGGTCCTGCAGATCGATTGGTACCATCCCCGAGCTTGTACGACCTTCGGAAGAGGTCGACCGACGAAATTCCCCCAAATCTGAGGAGATATTCTTGAATAACTTTTTTTGTGAAGGTCGGAGAGACTTGCAAGTAGGCTCTACCCCCACTAAATGGGGTAGCGCGCATCGATCGGTACCATCCTTGAGCTTCTCCGACTTTCGGAAGGGTTAGGGTTAGGGTTAGGGATGAAAGCACATAGGAGAAAGAGATATTCTTGAATAACTTTTTTTGTGAAGGTCGGAGAGACTTGCAAGTAGGCTCTACCCCCACTAAATGGGGTAGCGCACATCGATCGGTACCATCCTTGAGCTTCTCCGACTTTCGGAAGGGTTAGGGTTAGGGTTAGGGATGAAAGCACATAGGAGAAAGAGATATTCTTGAATAACTTTTTTTGTGAAGGTCGGAGAGACTTGGAAAGTGGTTGCATCTGGACTAATTTGGGTCCTGCGGATCGATTGGTACCATCCCCGAGCTTGTACGACCTTCGGAAGAGGTCGACCGACGAAATTCCCCCAAATCTGAGGAGATATTCTTGAATAACTTTTTTTGTGAAGGTCGGAGAGACTTGCAAGTAGGCTCTACCCCCACTAAATGGGGTTACGCGCATCGATCGGTACCATCCTTGAGCTTCTCCGACTTTCGGAAGGGTTAGGGTTAGGGATGAAAGCACATAGGAGAAAGAGATATTCTTGAATAACTTTTTTTGTGAAGGTCGGAGAGACTTGCAAGTAGGCTCTACCCCCACTAAATGGGGTAGCGCGCATCGATCGGTACCATCTTTGAGCTTCTCCGACTTTCGGAAGGGTTAGGGTTAGGGTTAGGGATGAAAGCACATAGGAGAAAGAGATATTCTTGAATAACTTTTTTTGTGAAGGTCGGAGAGACTTGCAAGTAGGCTCTACCCCCACTAAATGGGGTAGCACGCATCGATCGGTACCATCCTTGAGCTTCTCCGACTTTCGGAAGGGTTAGGGTTAGGGTTAGGGATGAAAGCACATAGGAGAAAGAGATATTCTTGAATAACTTTTTTTGTGAAGGTCGGAGAGACTTGCAAGTAGGCTCTACCCCCACTAAATGGGGTAGCGCACATCGATCGGTACCATCCTTGAGCTTCTCCGACTTTCGGAAGGGTTAGGGTTAGGGTTAGGGATGAAAGCACATAGGAGAAAGAGATATTCTTGAATAACTTTTTTTGTGAAGGTCGGAGAGACTTGGAAAGTGGTTGCATCTGGACTAATTTGGGTCCTGCGGATCGATTGGTACCATCCCCGAGCTTGTACGACCTTCGGAAGTGGTCGACCGACGAAATTCCCCCAAATCTGAGGAGATATTCTTGAATAACTTTTTTTGTGAAGGTCGGAGAGACTTGCAAGTAGGCTCTACCCCCACTAAATGGGGTTACGCGCATCGATCGGTACCATCCTTGAGCTTCTCCGACTTTCGGAAGGGTTAGGGTTAGGGATGAAAGCACATAGGAGAAAGAGATATTCTTGAATAACTTTTTTTGTGAAGGTCGGAGAGACTTGCAAGTAGGCTCTACCCCCACTAAATGGGGTAGCGCGCATCGATCGGTACCATCCTTGAGCTTCTCCGACTTTCGGAAGGGTTAGGGTTAGGGTTAGGGATGAAAGCACATAGGAGAAAGAGATATTCTTGAATAACTTTTTTTGTGAAGGTCGGAGAGACTTGAAAAGTGGTTGCATCTGGACTAATTTGGGTCCTGCGGATCGATTGGTACCATCCCCGAGCTTGTACGACCTTCGGAAGAGGTCGACCGACGAAATTCCCCCAAATCTGAGGAGATATTCTTGAATAACTTTTTTTGTGAAGGTCGGAGAGACTTGCAAGTAGGCTGTACCCCCACTAAATGGGGTTGCGCGCATCGATCGGTACCATCCTTGAGCTTCTCCGACTTTCGGAAGGGTTAGGGTTAGGGTTAGGGATGAAAGCACATAGGAGAAAGAGATATTCTTGAATAACTTTTTTTGTGAAGGTCGGAGAGACTTGGAAAGTGGTTGCATCTGGACTAATTTGGGTCCTGCGGATCGATTGGTACCATCCCCGAGCTTGTACGACCTTCGGAAGAGGTCGACCGACGAAATTCCCCCAAATCTGAGGAGATATTCTTGAATAACTTTTTTTGTGAAGGTCGGAGAGACTTGCAAGTAGGCTGTACCCCCACTAAATGGGGTTGCGCGCATCGATCGGTACCATCCTTGAGCTTCTCCGACTTTCGGAAGGGTTAGGGTTAGGGTTAGGGATGAAAGCACATAGGAGAAAGAGATATTCTTGAATAACTTTTTTTGTGAAGGTCGGAGAGACTTGGAAAGTGGTTGCATCTGGACTAATTTGGGTCCTGCGGATCGATTGGTACCATCCCCGAGCTTGTACGACCTTCGGAAGAGGTCGACCGACGAAATTCCCCCAAATCTGAGGAGATATTCTTGAATAACTTTTTTTTTGAAGGTCGGAGAGACTTGCAAGTAGGCTCTACCCCCACTAAATGGGGTTGCGCGCATCGATCGGTACCATCCTTGAGCTTCTCCGACTTTCGGAAGGGTTAGGGTTAGGGTTAGGGATGAAAGCACATAGGAGAAAGAGATATTCTTGAATAACTTTTTTTGTGAAGGTCGGAGAGACTTGCAAGTAGGCTCTACCCCCACTAAATGGGGTAGCGCGCATCGATCGGTACCATCCTTGAGCTTCTCCGACTTTCGGAAGGGTTAGGGTTAGGGTTAGGGATGAAAGCACATAGGAGAAAGAGATATTCTTGAATAACTTTTTTTGTGAAGGTCGGAGAGACTTGGAAAGTGGTTGCATCTGGACTAATTTGGGTCCTGCGGATCGATTGGTACCATCCCCGAGCTTGTACGACCTTCGGAAGAGGTCGACCGACGAAATTCCCCCAAATCTGAGGAGATATTCTTGAATAACTTTTTTTGTGAAGGTCGGAGAGACTTGCAAGTAGGCTCTACCCCCACTAAATGGGGTTGCGCGCATCGATCGGTACCATCCTTGAGCTTCTCCGACTTTCGGAAGGGTTAGGGTTAGGGTTAGGGATGAAAGCACATAGGAGAAAGAGATATTCTTGAATAACTTTTTTTGTGAAGGTCGGAGAGACTTGGAAAGTGGTTGCATCTGGACTAATTTGGGTCCTGCGGATCGATTGGTACCATCCCCGAGCTTGTACGACCTTCGGAAGAGGTCGACCGACGAAATTCCCCCAAATCTGAGGAGATATTCTTGAATAACTTTTTTTTTGAAGGTCGGAGAGACTTGCAAGTAGGCTCTACCCCCACTAAATGGGGTTGCGCGCATCGATCGGTACCATCCTTGAGCTTCTCCGACTTTCGGAAGGGTTAGGGTTAGGGTTAGGGATGAAAGCACATAGGAGAAAGAGATATTCTTGAATAACTTTTTTTGTGAAGGTCGGAGAGACTTGGAAAGTGGTTGCATCTGGACTAATTTGGGTCCTGCGGATCGATTGGTACCATCCCCGAGCTTGTACGACCTTCGGAAGAGGTCGACCGACGAAATTCCCCCAAATCTGAGGAGATATTCTTGAATAACTTTTTTTTTGAAGGTCGGAGAGACTTGCAAGTAGGCTCTACCCCCACTAAATGGGGTTGCGCGCATCGATCGGTACCATCCTTGAGCTTCTCCGACTTTCGGAAGGGTTAGGGTTAGGGTTAGGGATGAAAGCACATAGGAGAAAGAGATATTCTTGAATAACTTTTTTTGTGAAGGTCGGAGAGACTTGCAAGTAGGCTCTACCCCCACTAAATGGGGTAGCGCGCATCGATCGGTACCATCCTTGAGCTTCTCCGACTTTCGGAAGGGTTAGGGTTAGGGTTAGGGATGAAAGCACATAGGAGAAAGAGATATTCTTGAATAACTTTTTTTGTGAAGGTCGGAGAGACTTGGAAAGTGGTTGCATCTGGACTAATTTGGGTCCTGCGGATCGATTGGTACCATCCCCGAGCTTGTACGACCTTCGGAAGAGGTCGACCGACGAAATTCCCCCAAATCTGAGGAGATATTCTTGAATAACTTTTTTTGTGAAGGTCGGAGAGACTTGCAAGTAGGCTCTACCCCCACTAAATGGGGTTGCGCGCATCGATCGGTACCATCCTTGAGCTTCTCCGACTTTCGGAAGGGTTAGGGTTAGGGTTAGGGATGAAAGCACATAGGAGAAAGAGATATTCTTGAATAACTTTTTTTGTGAAGGTCGGAGAGACTTGGAAAGTGGTTGCATCTGGACTAATTTGGGTCCTGCAGATCGATTGGTACCATCCCCGAGCTTGTACGACCTTCGGAAGAGGTCGACCGACGAAATTCCCCCAAATCTGAGGAGATATTCTTGAATAACTTTTTTTTTGAAGGTCGGAGAGACTTGCAAGTAGGCTCTACCCCCACTAAATGGGGTTGCGCGCATCGATCGGTACCATCCTTGAGCTTCTCCGACTTTCGGAAGGGTTAGGGTTAGGGTTAGGGATGAAAGCACATAGGAGAAAGAGATATTCTTGAATAACTTTTTTTGTGAAGGTCGGAGAGACTTGCAAGTAGGCTCTACCCCCACTAAATGGGGTAGCGCGCATCGATCGGTACCATCCTTGAGCTTCTCCGACTTTCGGAAGGGTTAGGGTTAGGGATGAAAGCACATAGGAGAAAGAGATATTCTTGAATAACTTTTTTTGTGAAGGTCGGAGAGACTTGGAAAGTGGTTGCATCTGGACTAATTTGGGTCCTGCGGATCGATTGGTACCATCCCCGAGCTTGTACGACCTTCGAGAGAGGTCGACCGACGAAATTCCCCCAAATCTGAGGAGATATTCTTGAATAACTTTTTTTGTGAAGGTCGGAGAGACTTGCAAGTAGGCTCTACCCCCACTAAATGGGGTTGCGCGCATCGATCGGTACCATCCTTGAGCTTCTCCGACTTTCGGAAGGGTTAGGGTTAGGGTTAGGGATGAAAGCACATAGGAGAAAGAGATATTCTTGAATAACTTTTTTTGTGAAGGTCGGAGAGACTTGCAAGTAGGCTCTACCCCCACTAAATGGGGTTGCGCGCATCGATCAGTACCATCCTTGAGCTTCTCCGACTTTCGGAAGGGTTAGGGTTAGGGTTAGGGATGAAAGCACATAGGAGAAAGAGATATTCTTGAATAACTTTTTTTTTGAAGGTCGGAGAGACTTGCAAGTAGGCTCTACCCCCACTAAATGGGGTAGCACGCATCGATCGGTACCATCTTTGAGCTTCTCCGACTTTCGGAAGGGTTAGGGTTAGGGTTAGGGATGAAAGCACATAGGAGAAAGAGATATTCTTGAATAACTTTTTTTGTGAAGGTCGGAAAGACTTGCAAGTAGGCTCTACCCCCACTAAATGGGGTAGCACGCATCGATCGGTACCATCCTTGAGCTTCTCCGACTTTCGGAAGGGTTAGGGTTAGGGTTAGGGATGAAAGCACATAGGAGAAAGAGATATTCTTGAATAACTTTTTTTGTGAAGGTCGGAGAGACTTGCAAGTAGGCTCTACCCCCACTAAATGGGGTAGCGCGCATCGATCGGTACCATCCTTGAGCTTCTCCGACTTTCGGAAGGGTTAGGGTTAGGGTTAGGGATGAAAGCACATAGGAGAAAGAGATATTCTTGAATAACTTTTTTTGTGAAGGTCGGAGAGACTTGGAAAGTGGTTGCATCTGGACTAATTTGGGTCCTGCGGATCGATTGGTACCATCCCCGAGCTTGTACGACCTTCGGAAGAGGTCGACCGACGAAATTCCCCCAAATCTGAGGAGATATTCTTGAATAACTTTTTTTGTGAAGGTCGGAGAGACTTGCAAGTAGGCTCTACCCCCACTAAATGGGGTAGCGCGCATCGATCGGTACCATCCTTGAGCTTCTCCGACTTTCGGAAGGGTTAGGGTTAGGGATGAAAGCACATAGGAGAAAGAGATATTCTTGAATAACTTTTTTTGTGAAGGTCGGAGAGACTTGGAAAGTGGTTGCATCTGGACTAATTTGGGTCCTGCGGATCGATTGGTACCATCCCCGAGCTTGTACGACCTTCGGAAGAGGTCGACCGACGAAATTCCCCCAAATCTGAGGAGATATTCTTGAATAACTTTTTTTGTGAAGGTCGGAGAGACTTGCAAGTAGGCTCTACCCCCACTAAATGGGGTTGCGCGCATCGATCGGTACCATCCTTGAGCTTCTCCGACTTTCGGAAGGGTTAGGGTTAGGGTTAGGGATGAAAGCACATAGGAGAAAGAGATATTCTTGAATAACTTTTTTTGTGAAGGTCGGAGAGACTTGCAAGTAGGCTTTACCCCCACTAAATGGGGTAGCGCGCATCGATCGGTACCATCCTTGAGCTTCTCCGACTTTCGGAAGGGTTAGGGTTAGGGTTAGGGATGAAAGCACATAGGAGAAAGAGATATTCTTGAATAACTTTTTTTGTGAAGGTCGGAGAGACTTGGAAAGTGGTTGCATCTGGACTAATTTGGGTCCTGCAGATCGATTGGTACCATCCCCGAGCTTGTACGACCTTCGGAAGAGGTCGACCGACGAAATTCCCCCAAATCTGAGGAGATATTCTTGAATAACTTTTTTTGTGAAGGTCGGAGAGACTTGCAAGTAGGCTCTACCCCCACTAAATGGGGTAGCGCGCATCGATCGGTACCATCCTTGAGCTTCTCCGACTTTCGGAAGGGTTAGGGTTAGGGTTAGGGATGAAAGCACATAGGAGAAAGAGATATTCTTGAATAACTTTTTTTGTGAAGGTCGGAGAGACTTGCAAGTAGGCTCTACCCCCACTAAATGGGGTAGCGCACATCGATCGGTACCATCCTTGAGCTTCTCCGACTTTCGGAAGGGTTAGGGTTAGGGTTAGGGATGAAAGCACATAGGAGAAAGAGATATTCTTGAATAACTTTTTTTGTGAAGGTCGGAGAGACTTGGAAAGTGGTTGCATCTGGACTAATTTGGGTCCTGCGGATCGATTGGTACCATCCCCGAGCTTGTACGACCTTCGGAAGAGGTCGACCGACGAAATTCCCCCAAATCTGAGGAGATATTCTTGAATAACTTTTTTTGTGAAGGTCGGAGAGACTTGCAAGTAGGCTCTACCCCCACTAAATGGGGTTACGCGCATCGATCGGTACCATCCTTGAGCTTCTCCGACTTTCGGAAGGGTTAGGGTTAGGGATGAAAGCACATAGGAGAAAGAGATATTCTTGAATAACTTTTTTTGTGAAGGTCGGAGAGACTTGCAAGTAGGCTCTACCCCCACTAAATGGGGTAGCGCGCATCGATCGGTACCATCCTTGAGCTTCTCCGACTTTCGGAAGGGTTAGGGTTAGGGTTAGGGATGAAAGCACATAGGAGAAAGAGATATTCTTGAATAACTTTTTTTGTGAAGGTCGGAGAGACTTGAAAAGTGGTTGCATCTGGACTAATTTGGGTCCTGCGGATCGATTGGTACCATCCCCGAGCTTGTACGACCTTCGGAAGAGGTCGACCGACGAAATTCCCCCAAATCTGAGGAGATATTCTTGAATAACTTTTTTTGTGAAGGTCGGAGAGACTTGCAAGTAGGCTGTACCCCCACTAAATGGGGTTGCGCGCATCGATCGGTACCATCCTTGAGCTTCTCCGACTTTCGGAAGGGTTAGGGTTAGGGTTAGGGATGAAAGCACATAGGAGAAAGAGATATTCTTGAATAACTTTTTTTGTGAAGGTCGGAGAGACTTGGAAAGTGGTTGCATCTGGACTAATTTGGGTCCTGCGGATCGATTGGTACCATCCCCGAGCTTGTACGACCTTCGGAAGAGGTCGACCGACGAAATTCCCCCAAATCTGAGGAGATATTCTTGAATAACTTTTTTTGTGAAGGTCGGAGAGACTTGCAAGTAGGCTGTACCCCCACTAAATGGGGTTGCGCGCATCGATCGGTACCATCCTTGAGCTTCTCCGACTTTCGGAAGGGTTAGGGTTAGGGTTAGGGATGAAAGCACATAGGAGAAAGAGATATTCTTGAATAACTTTTTTTGTGAAGGTCGGAGAGACTTGGAAAGTGGTTGCATCTGGACTAATTTGGGTCCTGCGGATCGATTGGTACCATCCCCGAGCTTGTACGACCTTCGGAAGAGGTCGACCGACGAAATTCCCCCAAATCTGAGGAGATATTCTTGAATAACTTTTTTTTTGAAGGTCGGAGAGACTTGCAAGTAGGCTCTACCCCCACTAAATGGGGTTGCGCGCATCGATCGGTACCATCCTTGAGCTTCTCCGACTTTTGGAAGGGTTAGGGTTAGGGTTAGGGATGAAAGCACATAGGAGAAAGAGATATTCTTGAATAACTTTTTTTGTGAAGGTCGGAGAGACTTGCAAGTAGGCTCTACCCCCACTAAATGGGGTAGCGCGCATCGATCGGTACCATCCTTGAGCTTCTCCGACTTTCGGAAGGGTTAGGGTTAGGGTTAGGGATGAAAGCACATAGGAGAAAGAGATATTCTTGAATAACTTTTTTTGTGAAGGTCGGAGAGACTTGGAAAGTGGTTGCATCTGGACTAATTTGGGTCCTGCGGATCGATTGGTACCATCCCCGAGCTTGTACGACCTTCGGAAGAGGTCGACCGACGAAATTCCCCCAAATCTGAGGAGATATTCTTGAATAACTTTTTTTGTGAAGGTCGGAGAGACTTGCAAGTAGGCTCTACCCCCACTAAATGGGGTTGCGCGCATCGATCGGTACCATCCTTGAGCTTCTCCGACTTTCGGAAGGGTTAGGGTTAGGGTTAGGGATGAAAGCACATAGGAGAAAGAGATATTCTTGAATAACTTTTTTTGTGAAGGTCGGAGAGACTTGGAAAGTGGTTGCATCTGGACTAATTTGGGTCCTGCGGATCGATTGGTACCATCCCCGAGCTTGTACGACCTTCGGAAGAGGTCGACCGACGAAATTCCCCCAAATCTGAGGAGATATTCTTGAATAACTTTTTTTTTGAAGGTCGGAGAGACTTGCAAGTAGGCTCTACCCCCACTAAATGGGGTTGCGCGCATCGATCGGTACCATCCTTGAGCTTCTCCGACTTTCGGAAGGGTTAGGGTTAGGGTTAGGGATGAAAGCACATAGGAGAAAGAGATATTCTTGAATAACTTTTTTTGTGAAGGTCGGAGAGACTTGCAAGTAGGCTCTACCCCCACTAAATGGGGTAGCGCGCATCGATCGGTACCATCCTTGAGCTTCTCCGACTTTCGGAAGGGTTAGGGTTAGGGATGAAAGCACATAGGAGAAAGAGATATTCTTGAATAACTTTTTTTGTGAAGGTCGGAGAGACTTGGAAAGTGGTTGCATCTGGACTAATTTGGGTCCTGCGGATCGATTGGTACCATCCCCGAGCTTGTACGACCTTCGAGAGAGGTCGACCGACGAAATTCCCCCAAATCTGAGGAGATATTCTTGAATAACTTTTTTTGTGAAGGTCGGAGAGACTTGCAAGTAGGCTCTACCCCCACTAAATGGGGTTGCGCGCATCGATCGGTACCATCCTTGAGCTTCTCCGACTTTCGGAAGGGTTAGGGTTAGGGTTAGGGATGAAAGCACATAGGAGAAAGAGATATTCTTGAATAACTTTTTTTGTGAAGGTCGGAGAGACTTGCAAGTAGGCTTTACCCCCACTAAATGGGGTAGCGCGCATCGATCGGTACCATCCTTGAGCTTCTCCGACTTTCGGAAGGGTTAGGGTTAGGGTTAGGGATGAAAGCACATAGGAGAAAGAGATATTCTTGAATAACTTTTTTTGTGAAGGTCGGAGAGACTTGAAAAGTGGTTGCATCTGGACTAATTTGGGTCCTGCGGATCGATTGGTACCATCCCCGAGCTTGTACGACCTTCGGAAGAGGTCGACCGACGAAATTCCCCCAAATCTGAGGAGATATTCTTGAATAACTTTTTTTGTGAAGGTCGGAGAGACTTGCAAGTAGGCTGTACCCCCACTAAATGGGGTTGCGCGCATCGATCGGTACCATCCTTGAGCTTCTCCGACTTTCGGAAGGGTTAGGGTTAGGGTTAGGGATGAAAGCACATAGGAGAAAGAGATATTCTTGAATAACTTTTTTTGTGAAGGTCGGAGAGACTTGGAAAGTGGTTGCATCTGGACTAATTTGGGTCCTGCGGATCGATTGGTACCATCCCCGAGCTTGTACGACCTTCGGAAGAGGTCGACCGACGAAATTCCCCCAAATCTGAGGAGATATTCTTGAATAACTTTTTTTGTGAAGGTCGGAGAGACTTGCAAGTAGGCTGTACCCCCACTAAATGGGGTTGCGCGCATCGATCGGTACCATCCTTGAGCTTCTCCGACTTTCGGAAGGGTTAGGGTTAGGGTTAGGGATGAAAGCACATAGGAGAAAGAGATATTCTTGAATAACTTTTTTTGTGAAGGTCGGAGAGACTTGGAAAGTGGTTGCATCTGGACTAATTTGGGTCCTGCGGATCGATTGGTACCATCCCCGAGCTTGTACGACCTTCGGAAGAGGTCGACCGACGAAATTCCCCCAAATCTGAGGAGATATTCTTGAATAACTTTTTTTTTGAAGGTCGGAGAGACTTGCAAGTAGGCTCTACCCCCACTAAATGGGGTTGCGCGCATCGATCGGTACCATCCTTGAGCTTCTCCGACTTTTGGAAGGGTTAGGGTTAGGGTTAGGGATGAAAGCACATAGGAGAAAGAGATATTCTTGAATAACTTTTTTTGTGAAGGTCGGAGAGACTTGCAAGTAGGCTCTACCCCCACTAAATGGGGTAGCGCGCATCGATCGGTACCATCCTTGAGCTTCTCCGACTTTCGGAAGGGTTAGGGTTAGGGTTAGGGATGAAAGCACATAGGAGAAAGAGATATTCTTGAATAACTTTTTTTGTGAAGGTCGGAGAGACTTGGAAAGTGGTTGCATCTGGACTAATTTGGGTCCTGCGGATCGATTGGTACCATCCCCGAGCTTGTACGACCTTCGGAAGAGGTCGACCGACGAAATTCCCCCAAATCTGAGGAGATATTCTTGAATAACTTTTTTTGTGAAGGTCGGAGAGACTTGCAAGTAGGCTCTACCCCCACTAAATGGGGTTGCGCGCATCGATCGGTACCATCCTTGAGCTTCTCCGACTTTCGGAAGGGTTAGGGTTAGGGTTAGGGATGAAAGCACATAGGAGAAAGAGATATTCTTGAATAACTTTTTTTGTGAAGGTCGGAGAGACTTGGAAAGTGGTTGCATCTGGACTAATTTGGGTCCTGCGGATCGATTGGTACCATCCCCGAGCTTGTACGACCTTCGGAAGAGGTCGACCGACGAAATTCCCCCAAATCTGAGGAGATATTCTTGAATAACTTTTTTTTTGAAGGTCGGAGAGACTTGCAAGTAGGCTCTACCCCCACTAAATGGGGTTGCGCGCATCGATCGGTACCATCCTTGAGCTTCTCCGACTTTCGGAAGGGTTAGGGTTAGGGTTAGGGATGAAAGCACATAGGAGAAAGAGATATTCTTGAATAACTTTTTTTGTGAAGGTCGGAGAGACTTGCAAGTAGGCTCTACCCCCACTAAATGGGGTAGCGCGCATCGATCGGTACCATCCTTGAGCTTCTCCGACTTTCGGAAGGGTTAGGGTTAGGGATGAAAGCACATAGGAGAAAGAGATATTCTTGAATAACTTTTTTTGTGAAGGTCGGAGAGACTTGGAAAGTGGTTGCATCTGGACTAATTTGGGTCCTGCGGATCGATTGGTACCATCCCCGAGCTTGTACGACCTTCGAGAGAGGTCGACCGACGAAATTCCCCCAAATCTGAGGAGATATTCTTGAATAACTTTTTTTGTGAAGGTCGGAGAGACTTGCAAGTAGGCTCTACCCCCACTAAATGGGGTTGCGCGCATCGATCGGTACCATCCTTGAGCTTCTCCGACTTTCGGAAGGGTTAGGGTTAGGGTTAGGGATGAAAGCACATAGGAGAAAGAGATATTCTTGAATAACTTTTTTTGTGAAGGTCGGAGAGACTTGCAAGTAGGCTTTACCCCCACTAAATGGGGTAGCGCGCATCGATCGGTACCATCCTTGAGCTTCTCCGACTTTCGGAAGGGTTAGGGTTAGGGTTAGGGATGAAAGCACATAGGAGAAAGAGATATTCTTGAATAACTTTTTTTGTGAAGGTCGGAGAGACTTGAAAAGTGGTTGCATCTGGACTAATTTGGGTCCTGCGGATCGATTGGTACCATCCCCGAGCTTGTACGACCTTCGGAAGAGGTCGACCGACGAAATTCCCCCAAATCTGAGGAGATATTCTTGAATAACTTTTTTTGTGAAGGTCGGAGAGACTTGCAAGTAGGCTGTACCCCCACTAAATGGGGTTGCGCGCATCGATCGGTACCATCCTTGAGCTTCTCCGACTTTCGGAAGGGTTAGGGTTAGGGTTAGGGATGAAAGCACATAGGAGAAAGAGATATTCTTGAATAACTTTTTTTGTGAAGGTCGGAGAGACTTGGAAAGTGGTTGCATCTGGACTAATTTGGGTCCTGCGGATCGATTGGTACCATCCCCGAGCTTGTACGACCTTCGGAAGAGGTCGACCGACGAAATTCCCCCAAATCTGAGGAGATATTCTTGAATAACTTTTTTTGTGAAGGTCGGAGAGACTTGCAAGTAGGCTGTACCCCCACTAAATGGGGTTGCGCGCATCGATCGGTACCATCCTTGAGCTTCTCCGACTTTCGGAAGGGTTAGGGTTAGGGTTAGGGATGAAAGCACATAGGAGAAAGAGATATTCTTGAATAACTTTTTTTGTGAAGGTCGGAGAGACTTGGAAAGTGGTTGCATCTGGACTAATTTGGGTCCTGCGGATCGATTGGTACCATCCCCGAGCTTGTACGACCTTCGGAAGAGGTCGACCGACGAAATTCCCCCAAATCTGAGGAGATATTCTTGAATAACTTTTTTTTTGAAGGTCGGAGAGACTTGCAAGTAGGCTCTACCCCCACTAAATGGGGTTGCGCGCATCGATCGGTACCATCCTTGAGCTTCTCCGACTTTCGGAAGGGTTAGGGTTAGGGTTAGGGATGAAAGCACATAGGAGAAAGAGATATTCTTGAATAACTTTTTTTGTGAAGGTCGGAGAGACTTGCAAGTAGGCTCTACCCCCACTAAATGGGGTAGCGCGCATCGATCGGTACCATCCTTGAGCTTCTCCGACTTTCGGAAGGGTTAGGGTTAGGGTTAGGGATGAAAGCACATAGGAGAAAGAGATATTCTTGAATAACTTTTTTTGTGAAGGTCGGAGAGACTTGGAAAGTGGTTGCATCTGGACTAATTTGGGTCCTGCGGATCGATTGGTACCATCCCCGAGCTTGTACGACCTTCGGAAGAGGTCGACCGACGAAATTCCCCCAAATCTGAGGAGATATTCTTGAATAACTTTTTTTGTGAAGGTCGGAGAGACTTGCAAGTAGGCTCTACCCCCACTAAATGGGGTTGCGCGCATCGATCGGTACCATCCTTGAGCTTCTCCGACTTTCGGAAGGGTTAGGGTTAGGGTTAGGGATGAAAGCACATAGGAGAAAGAGATATTCTTGAATAACTTTTTTTGTGAAGGTCGGAGAGACTTGGAAAGTGGTTGCATCTGGACTAATTTGGGTCCTGCAGATCGATTGGTACCATCCCCGAGCTTGTACGACCTTCGGAAGAGGTCGACCGACGAAATTCCCCCAAATCTGAGGAGATATTCTTGAATAACTTTTTTTTTGAAGGTCGGAGAGACTTGCAAGTAGGCTCTACCCCCACTAAATGGGGTTGCGCGCATCGATCGGTACCATCCTTGAGCTTCTCCGACTTTCGGAAGGGTTAGGGTTAGGGTTAGGGATGAAAGCACATAGGAGAAAGAGATATTCTTGAATAACTTTTTTTGTGAAGGTCGGAGAGACTTGCAAGTAGGCTCTACCCCCACTAAATGGGGTAGCGCGCATCGATCGGTACCATCCTTGAGCTTCTCCGACTTTCGGAAGGGTTAGGGTTAGGGTTAGGGATGAAAGCACATAGGAGAAAGAGATATTCTTGAATAACTTTTTTTGTGAAGGTCGGAGAGACTTGGAAAGTGGTTGCATCTGGACTAATTTGGGTCCTGCGGATCGATTGGTACCATCCCCGAGCTTGTACGACCTTCGGAAGAGGTCGACCGACGAAATTCCCCCAAATCTGAGGAGATATTCTTGAATAACTTTTTTTGTGAAGGTCGGAGAGACTTGCAAGTAGGCTCTACCCCCACTAAATGGGGTTGCGCGCATCGATCGGTACCATCCTTGAGCTTCTCCGACTTTCGGAAGGGTTAGGGTTAGGGTTAGGGATGAAAGCACATAGGAGAAAGAGATATTCTTGAATAACTTTTTTTCTGAAGGTCGGAGAGACTTGGAAAGTGGTTGCATCTGGACTAATTTGGGTCCTGCGGATCGATTGGTACCATCCCCGAGCTTGTACGACCTTCGGAAGAGGTCGACCGACGAAATTCCCCCAAATCTGAGGAGATATTCTTGAATAACTTTTTTTTTGAAGGTCGGAGAGACTTGCAAGTAGGCTCTACCCCCACTAAATGGGGTTGCGCGCATCGATCGGTACCATCCTTGAGCTTCTCCGACTTTCGGAAGGGTTAGGGTTAGGGTTAGGGATGAAAGCACATAGGAGAAAGAGATATTCTTGAATAACTTTTTTTGTGAAGGTCGGAAAGACTTGCAAGTAGGCTCTACCCCCACTAAATGGGGTAGCGCGCATCGATCGGTACCATCCTTGAGCTTCTCCGACTTTCGGAAGGGTTAGGGTTAGGGTTAGGGATGAAAGCACATAGGAGAAAGAGATATTCTTGAATAACTTTTTTTGTGAAGGTCGGAGAGACTTGGAAAGTGGTTGCATCTGGACTAATTTGGGTCCTGCGGATCGATTGGTACCATCCCCGAGCTTGTACGACCTTCGGAAGAGGTCGACCGACGAAATTCCCCCAAATCTGAGGAGATATTCTTGAATAACTTTTTTTGTGAAGGTCGGAGAGACTTGCAAGTAGGCTCTACCCCCACTAAATGGGGTAGCGCGCATCGATCGGTACCATCCTTGAGCTTCTCCGACTTTCGGAAGGGTTAGGGTTAGGGTTAGGGATGAAAGCACATAGGAGAAAGAGATATTCTTGAATAACTTTTTTTGTGAAGGTCGGAGAGACTTGCAAGTAGGCTCTACCCCCACTAAATGGGGTAGCGCGCATCGATCAGTACCATCCTTGAGCTTCTCCGACTTTCGGAAGGGTTAGGGTTAGGGTTAGGGATGAAAGCACATAGGAGAAAGAGATATTCTTGAATAACTTTTTTTGTGAAGGTCGGAGAGACTTGGAAAGTGGTTGCATCTGGACTAATTTGGGTCCTGCGGATCGATTGGTACCATCCCCGAGCTTGTACGACCTTCGGAAGAGGTCGACCGACGAAATTCCCCCAAATCTGAGGAGATATTCTTGAATAACTTTTTTTGTGAAGGTCGGAGAGACTCTCAAGTAGGCTCTACCCCCACTAAATGGGGTTGCGCGCATCGATCGGTACCATCCTTGAGCTTCTCCGAGTTTCGGAAGGGTTAGGGTTAGGGTTAGGGATGAAAGCACATAGGAGAAAGAGATATTCTTGAATAACTTTTTTTGTGAAGGTCGGAGAGACTTGCAAGTAGGCTCTACCCCCACTAAATGGGGTAGCGCGCATCGATCGGTACCATCCTTGAGCTTCTCCGACTTTCGGAAGGGTTAGGGTTAGGGTTAGGGATGAAAGCACATAGGAGAAAGAGATATTCTTGAATAACTTTTTTTGTGAAGGTCGGAGAGACTTGCAAGTAGGCTCTACCCCCACTAAATGGGGTAGCGCGCATCGATCGGTACCATCCTTGAGCTTCTCCGACTTTCGGAAGGGTTAGGGTTAGGGTTAGGGATGAAAGCACATAGGAGAAAGAGATATTCTTGAATAACTTTTTTTGTGAAGGTCGGAGAGACTTGGAAAGTGGTTGCATCTGGACTAATTTGGGTCCTGCGGATCGATTGGTACCATCCCCGAGCTTGTACGACCTTCGGAAGAGGTCGACCGACGAAATTCCCCCAAATCTGAGGAGATATTCTTGAATAACTTTTTTTGTGAAGGTCGGAGAGACTTGCAAGTAGGCTCTACTCCCACTAAATGGGGTTGCGCGCATCGATCAGTACCATCCTTGAGCTTCTCCGACTTTCGGAAGGGTTAGGGTTAGGGTTAGGGATGAAAGCACATAGGAGAAAGAGATATTCTTGAATAACTTTTTTTGTGAAGGTCGGAGAGACTTGGAAAGTGGTTGCATCTGGACTAATTTGGGTCCTGCGGATCGATCGGTACCATCCTTGAGCTTCTCCGACTTTCGGAAGGGTTAGGGTTAGGGTTAGGGATGAAAGCACATAGGAGAAAGAGATATTCTTGAATAACTTTTTTTGTGAAGGTCGGAGAGACTTGGAAAGTGGTTGCATCTGGACTAATTTGGGTCCTGCAGATCGATTGGTACCATCCCCGAGCTTGTACGACCTTCGGAAGAGGTCGACCGACGAAATTCCCCCAAATCTGAGGAGATATTCTTGAATAACTTTTTTTGTGAAGGTCGGAGAGACTTGCAAGTAGGCTCTACCCCCACTAAATGGGGTTGCGCGCATCGATCAGTACCATCCTTGAGCTTCTCCGACTTTCGGAAGGGTTAGGGTTAGGGTTAGGGTTAGGGATGAAAGCACATAGGAGAAAGAGATATTCTTGAATAACTTTTTTTGTGAAGGTCGGAGAGACTTGGAAAGTGGTTGCATCTGGACTAATTTGGGTCCTGCGGATCGATTGGTACCATCCCCGAGCTTGTACGACCTTCGGAAGAGGTCGACCGACGAAATTCCCCCAAATCTGAGGAGATATTCTTGAATAACTTTTTTTGTGAAGGTCGGAGAGACTTGCAAGTAGGCTCTACCCCCACTAAATGGGGTTGCGCGCATCGATCAGTACCATCCTTGAGCTTCTCCGACTTTCGGAAGGGTTAGGGTTAGGGTTAGGGATGAAAGCACATAGGAGAAAGAGATATTCTTGAATAACTTTTTTTGTGAAGGTCGGAGAGACTTGCAAGTAGGCTCTACCCCCACTAAATGGGGTAGCGCGCATCGATCGGTACCATCCTTGAGCTTCTCCGACTTTCGGAAGGGTTAGGGTTAGGGTTAGGGATGAAAGCACATAGGAGAAAGAGATATTCTTGAATAACTTTTTTTGTGAAGGTCGGAGAGACTTGCAAGTAGGCTCTACCCCCACTAAATGGGGTAGCGCGCATCGATCGGTACCATCCTTGAGCTTCTCCGACTTTCGGAAGGGTTAGGGTTAGGGTTAGGGATGAAAGCACATAGGAGAAAGAGATATTCTTGAATAACTTTTTTTGTGAAGGTCGGAGAGACTTGCAAGTAGGCTCTACCCCCACTAAATGGGGTAGCGCGCATCGATCGGTACCATCCTTGAGCTTCTCCGACTTTCGGAAGGGTTAGGGTTAGGGTTAGGGATGAAAGCACATAGGAGAAAGAGATATTCTTGAATAACTTTTTTTGTGAAGGTCGGAGAGACTTGGAAAGTGGTTGCATCTGGACTAATTTGGGTCCTGCGGATCGATTGGTACCATCCCCGAGCTTGTACGACCTTCGGAAGATGTCGACCGACGAAATTCCCCCAAATCTGAGGAGATATTCTTGAATAACTTTTTTTGTGAAGGTCGGAGAGACTTGCAAGTAGGCTCTACCCCCACTAAATGGGGTAGCGCGCATCGATCGGTACCATCCTTGAGCTTCTCCGACTTTCGGAAGGGTTAGGGTTAGGGTTAGGGATGAAAGCACATAGGAGAAAGAGATATTCTTGAATAACTTTTTTTGTGAAGGTCGGAGAGACTTGGAAAGTGGTTGCATCTGGACTAATTTGGGTCCTGCGGATCGATTGGTACCATCCCCGAGCTTGTACGACTTTCGGAAGAGGTCGACCGACGAAATTCCCCCAAATCTGAGGAGATATTCTTGAATAACTTTTTTTGTGAAGGTCGGAGAGACTTGCAAGTAGGCTCTACCCCCACTAAATGGGGTTGCGCGCATCGATCAGTACCATCCTTGAGCTTCTCCGACTTTCGGAAGGGTTAGGGTTAGGGATGAAAGCACATAGGAGAAAGAGATATTCTTGAATAACTTTTTTTTTGAAGGTCGGAGAGACTTGCAAGTAGGCTCTACCCCCACTAAATGGGGTAGCGCGCATCGATCGGTACCATCCTTGAGCTTCTCCGACTTTCGGAAGGGTTAGGGTTAGGGTTAGGGATGAAAGCACATAGGAGAAAGAGATATTCTTGAATAACTTTTTTTGTGAAGGTCGGAGAGACTTGCAAGTAGGCTCTACCCCCACTAAATGGGGTAGCGCGCATCGATCGGTACCATCCTTGAGCTTCTCCGACTTTCGGAAGGGTTAGGGTTAGGGTTAGGGATGAAAGCACATAGGAGAAAGAGATATTCTTGAATAACTTTTTTTGTGAAGGTCGGAGAGACTTGGAAAGTGGTTGCATCTGGACTAATTTGGGTCCTGCGGATCGATTGGTACCATCCCCGAGCTTGTACGACCTTCGGAAGAGGTCGACCGACGAAATTCCCCCAAATCTGAGGAGATATTCTTGAATAACTTTTTTTGTGAAGGTCGGAGAGACTTGCAAGTAGGCTCTACCCCCACTAAATGGGGTAGCGCGCATCGATCGGTACCATCCTTGAGCTTCTCCGACTTTCGGAAGGGTTAGGGTTAGGGATGAAAGCACATAGGAGAAAGAGATATTCTTGAATAACTTTTTTTGTGAAGGTCGGAGAGACTTGGAAAGTGGTTGCATCTGGACTAATTTGGGTCCTGCGGATCGATTGGTACCATCCCCGAGCTTGTACGACCTTCGAGAGAGGTCGACCGACGAAATTCCCCCAAATCTGAGGAGATATTCTTGAATAACTTTTTTTGTGAAGGTCGGAGAGACTTGCAAGTAGGCTCTACCCCCACTAAATGGGGTTGCGCGCATCGATCGGTACCATCCTTGAGCTTCTCCGACTTTCGGAAGGGTTAGGGTTAGGGTTAGGGATGAAAGCACATAGGAGAAAGAGATATTCTTGAATAACTTTTTTTGTGAAGGTCGGAGAGACTTGCAAGTAGGCTTTACCCCCACTAAATGGGGTAGCGCGCATCGATCGGTACCATCCTTGAGCTTCTCCGACTTTCGGAAGGGTTAGGGTTAGGGTTAGGGATGAAAGCACATAGGAGAAAGAGATATTCTTGAATAACTTTTTTTGTGAAGGTCGGAGAGACTTGGAAAGTGGTTGCATCTGGACTAATTTGGGTCCTGCGGATCGATTGGTACCATCCCCGAGCTTGTACGACCTTCGGAAGAGGTCGACCGACGAAATTCCCCCAAATCTGAGGAGATATTCTTGAATAACTTTTTTTGTGAAGGTCGGAGAGACTTGCAAGTAGGCTCTACCCCCACTAAATGGGGTAGCGCGCATCGATCGGTACCATCCTTGAGCTTCTCCGACTTTCGGAAGGGTTAGGGTTAGGGATGAAAGCACATAGGAGAAAGAGATATTCTTGAATAACTTTTTTTGTGAAGGTCGGAGAGACTTGCAAGTAGGCTCTACCCCCACTAAATGGGGTAGCGCACATCGATCGGTACCATCCTTGAGCTTCTCCGACTTTCGGAAGGGTTAGGGTTAGGGTTAGGGATGAAAGCACATAGGAGAAAGAGATATTCTTGAATAACTTTTTTTGTGAAGGTCGGAGAGACTTGGAAAGTGGTTGCATCTGGACTAATTTGGGTCCTGCGGATCGATTGGTACCATCCCCGAGCTTGTACGACCTTCGGAAGAGGTCGACCGACGAAATTCCCCCAAATCTGAGGAGATATTCTTGAATAACTTTTTTTGTGAAGGTCGGAGAGACTTGCAAGTAGGCTCTACCCCCACTAAATGGGGTTACGCGCATCGATCGGTACCATCCTTGAGCTTCTCCGACTTTCGGAAGGGTTAGGGTTAGGGATGAAAGCACATAGGAGAAAGAGATATTCTTGAATAACTTTTTTTGTGAAGGTCGGAGAGACTTGCAAGTAGGCTCTACCCCCACTAAATGGGGTAGCGCGCATCGATCGGTACCATCCTTGAGCTTCTCCGACTTTCGGAAGGGTTAGGGTTAGGGTTAGGGATGAAAGCACATAGGAGAAAGAGATATTCTTGAATAACTTTTTTTGTGAAGGTCGGAGAGACTTGAAAAGTGGTTGCATCTGGACTAATTTGGGTCCTGCGGATCGATTGGTACCATCCCCGAGCTTGTACGACCTTCGGAAGAGGTCGACCGACGAAATTCCCCCAAATCTGAGGAGATATTCTTGAATAACTTTTTTTGTGAAGGTCGGAGAGACTTGCAAGTAGGCTGTACCCCCACTAAATGGGGTTGCGCGCATCGATCGGTACCATCCTTGAGCTTCTCCGACTTTCGGAAGGGTTAGGGTTAGGGTTAGGGATGAAAGCACATAGGAGAAAGAGATATTCTTGAATAACTTTTTTTGTGAAGGTCGGAGAGACTTGGAAAGTGGTTGCATCTGGACTAATTTGGGTCCTGCGGATCGATTGGTACCATCCCCGAGCTTGTACGACCTTCGGAAGAGGTCGACCGACGAAATTCCCCCAAATCTGAGGAGATATTCTTGAATAACTTTTTTTTTGAAGGTCGGAGAGACTTGCAAGTAGGCTCTACCCCCACTAAATGGGGTTGCGCGCATCGATCGGTACCATCCTTGAGCTTCTCCGACTTTCGGAAGGGTTAGGGTTAGGGTTAGGGATGAAAGCACATAGGAGAAAGAGATATTCTTGAATAACTTTTTTTGTGAAGGTCGGAGAGACTTGCAAGTAGGCTCTACCCCCACTAAATGGGGTAGCGCGCATCGATCGGTACCATCCTTGAGCTTCTCCGACTTTCGGAAGGGTTAGGGTTAGGGTTAGGGATGAAAGCACATAGGAGAAAGAGATATTCTTGAATAACTTTTTTTGTGAAGGTCGGAGAGACTTGAAAAGTGGTTGCATCTGGACTAATTTGGGTCCTGCGGATCGATTGGTACCATCCCCGAGCTTGTACGACCTTCGGAAGAGGTCGACCGACGAAATTCCCCCAAATCTGAGGAGATATTCTTGAATAACTTTTTTTGTGAAGGTCGGAGAGACTTGCAAGTAGGCTGTACCCCCACTAAATGGGGTTGCGCGCATCGATCGGTACCATCCTTGAGCTTCTCCGACTTTCGGAAGGGTTAGGGTTAGGGTTAGGGATGAAAGCACATAGGAGAAAGAGATATTCTTGAATAACTTTTTTTGTGAAGGTCGGAGAGACTTGGAAAGTGGTTGCATCTGGACTAATTTGGGTCCTGCGGATCGATTGGTACCATCCCCGAGCTTGTACGACCTTCGGAAGAGGTCGACCGACGAAATTCCCCCAAATCTGAGGAGATATTCTTGAATAACTTTTTTTTTGAAGGTCGGAGAGACTTGCAAGTAGGCTCTACCCCCACTAAATGGGGTTGCGCGCATCGATCGGTACCATCCTTGAGCTTCTCCGACTTTCGGAAGGGTTAGGGTTAGGGTTAGGGATGAAAGCACATAGGAGAAAGAGATATTCTTGAATAACTTTTTTTGTGAAGGTCGGAGAGACTTGCAAGTAGGCTCTAACCCCACTAAATGGGGTAGCGCGCATCGATCGGTACCATCCTTGAGCTTCTCCGACTTTCGGAAGGGTTAGGGATGAAAGCACATAGGAGAAAGAGATATTCTTGAATAACTTTTTTTGTGAAGGTCGGAGAGACTTGGAAAGTGGTTGCATCTGGACTAATTTGGGTCCTGCGGATCGATTGGTACCATCCCCGAGCTTGTACGACCTTCGGAAGAGGTCGACCGACGAAATTCCCCCAAATCTGAGGAGATATTCTTGAATAACTTTTTTTGTGAAGGTCGGAGAGACTTGCAAGTAGGCTCTACCCCCACTAAATGGGGTTGCGCGCATCGATCGGTACCATCCTTGAGCTTCTCCGACTTTCGGAAGGGTTAGGGTTAGGGTTAGGGATGAAAGCACATAGGAGAAAGAGATATTCTTGAATAACTTTTTTTGTGAAGGTCGGAGAGACTTGGAAAGTGGTTGCATCTGGACTAATTTGGGTCCTGCGGATCGATTGGTACCATCCCCGAGCTTGTACGACCTTCGGAAGAGGTCGACCGACGAAATTCCCCCAAATCTGAGGAGATATTCTTGAATAACTTTTTTTTTGAAGGTCGGAGAGACTTGCAAGTAGGCTCTACCCCCACTAAATGGGGTTGCGCACATCGATCGGTACCATCCTTGAGCTTCTCCGACTTTCGGAAGGGTTAGGGTTAGGGTTAGGGATGAAAGCACATAGGAGAAAGAGATATTCTTGAATAACTTTTTTTGTGAAGGTCGGAGAGACTTGGAAAGTGGTTGCATCTGGACTAATTTGGGTCCTGCGGATCGATTGGTACCATCCCCGAGCTTGTACGACCTTCGGAAGAGGTCGACCGACGAAATTCCCCCAAATCTGAGGAGATATTCTTGAATAACTTTTTTTTTGAAGGTCGGAGAGACTTGCAAGTAGGCTCTACCCCCACTAAATGGGGTAGCGCGCATCGATCGGTACCATCCTTGAGCTTCTCCGACTTTCGGAAGGGTTAGGGTTAGGGTTAGGGATGAAAGCACATAGGAGAAAGAGATATTCTTGAATAACTTTTTTTGTGAAGGTCGGAGAGACTTGGAAAGTGGTTGCATCTGGACTAATTTGGGTCCTGCGGATCGATTGGTACCATCCCCGAGCTTGTACGACCTTCGGAAGAGGTCGACCGACGAAATTCCCCCAAATCTGAGGAGATATTCTTGAATAACTTTTTTTGTGAAGGTCGGAGAGACTTGCAAGTAGGCTCTACTCCCACTAAATGGGGTTGCGCGCATCGATCAGTACCATCCTTGAGCTTCTCCGACTTTCGGAAGGGTTAGGGTTAGGGTTAGGGATGAAAGCACATAGGAGAAAGAGATATTCTTGAATAACTTTTTTTGTGAAGGTCGGAGAGACTTGGAAAGTGGTTGCATCTGGACTAATTTGGGTCCTGCGGATCGATCGGTACCATCCTTGAGCTTCTCCGACTTTCGGAAGGGTTAGGGTTAGGGTTAGGGATGAAAGCACATAGGAGAAAGAGATATTCTTGAATAACTTTTTTTGTGAAGGTCGGAGAGACTTGGAAAGTGGTTGCATCTGGACTAATTTGGGTCCTGCAGATCGATTGGTACCATCCCCGAGCTTGTACGACCTTCGGAAGAGGTCGACCGACGAAATTCCCCCAAATCTGAGGAGATATTCTTGAATAACTTTTTTTGTGAAGGTCGGAGAGACTTGCAAGTAGGCTCTACCCCCACTAAATGGGGTTGCGCGCATCGATCAGTACCATCCTTGAGCTTCTCCGACTTTCGGAAGGGTTAGGGTTAGGGTTAGGGTTAGGGATGAAAGCACATAGGAGAAAGAGATATTCTTGAATAACTTTTTTTGTGAAGGTCGGAGAGACTTGGAAAGTGGTTGCATCTGGACTAATTTGGGTCCTGCGGATCGATTGGTACCATCCCCGAGCTTGTACGACCTTCGGAAGAGGTCGACCGACGAAATTCCCCCAAATCTGAGGAGATATTCTTGAATAACTTTTTTTGTGAAGGTCGGAGAGACTTGCAAGTAGGCTCTACCCCCACTAAATGGGGTTGCGCGCATCGATCAGTACCATCCTTGAGCTTCTCCGACTTTCGGAAGGGTTAGGGTTAGGGTTAGGGATGAAAGCACATAGGAGAAAGACATATTCTTGAATAACTTTTTTTGTGAAGGTCGGAGAGACTTGCAAGTAGGCTCTACCCCCACTAAATGGGGTAGCGCGCATCGATCGGTACCATCCTTGAGCTTCTCCGACTTTCGGAAGGGTTAGGGTTAGGGTTAGGGATGAAAGCACATAGGAGAAAGAGATATTCTTGAATAACTTTTTTTGTGAAGGTCGGAGAGACTTGCAAGTAGGCTCTACCCCCACTAAATGGGGTAGCGCGCATCGATCGGTACCATCCTTGAGCTTCTCCGACTTTCGGAAGGGTTAGGGTTAGGGTTAGGGATGAAAGCACATAGGAGAAAGAGATATTCTTGAATAACTTTTTTTGTGAAGGTCGGAGAGACTTGCAAGTAGGCTCTACCCCCACTAAATGGGGTAGCGCGCATCGATCGGTACCATCCTTGAGCTTCTCCGACTTTCGGAAGGGTTAGGGTTAGGGTTAGGGATGAAAGCACATAGGAGAAAGAGATATTCTTGAATAACTTTTTTTGTGAAGGTCGGAGAGACTTGGAAAGTGGTTGCATCTGGACTAATTTGGGTCCTGCGGATCGATTGGTACCATCCCCGAGCTTGTACGACCTTCGGAAGAGGTCGACCGACGAAATTCCCCCAAATCTGAGGAGATATTCTTGAATAACTTTTTTTGTGAAGGTCGGAGAGACTTGCAAGTAGGCTCTACCCCCACTAAATGGGGTAGCGCGCATCGATCGGTACCATCCTTGAGCTTCTCCGACTTTCGGAAGGGTTAGGGTTAGGGTTAGGGATGAAAGCACATAGGAGAAAGAGATATTCTTGAATAACTTTTTTTGTGAAGGTCGGAGAGACTTGGAAAGTGGTTGCATCTGGACTAATTTGGGTCCTGCGGATCGATTGGTACCATCCCCGAGCTTGTACGACTTTCGGAAGAGGTCGACCGACGAAATTCCCCCAAATCTGAGGAGATATTCTTGAATAACTTTTTTTGTGAAGGTCGGAGAGACTTGCAAGTAGGCTCTACCCCCACTAAATGGGGTTGCGCGCATCGATCAGTACCATCCTTGAGCTTCTCCGACTTTCGGAAGGGTTAGGGTTAGGGATGAAAGCACATAGGAGAAAGAGATATTCTTGAATAACTTTTTTTTTGAAGGTCGGAGAGACTTGCAAGTAGGCTCTACCCCCACTAAATGGGGTAGCGCGCATCGATCGGTACCATCCTTGAGCTTCTCCGACTTTCGGAAGGGTTAGGGTTAGGGTTAGGGATGAAAGCACATAGGAGAAAGAGATATTCTTGAATAACTTTTTTTGTGAAGGTCGGAGAGACTTGCAAGTAGGCTCTACCCCCACTAAATGGGGTAACGCGCATCGATCGGTACCATCCTTGAGCTTCTCCGACTTTCGGAAGGGTTAGGGTTAGGGTTAGGGATGAAAGCACATAGGAGAAAGAGATATTCTTGAATAACTTTTTTTGTGAAGGTCGGAGAGACTTGGAAAGTGGTTGCATCTGGACTAATTTGGGTCCTGCGGATCGATTGGTACCATCCCCGAGCTTGTACGACCTTCGGAAGAGGTCGACCGACGAAATTCCCCCAAATCTGAGGAGATATTCTTGAATAACTTTTTTTGTGAAGGTCGGAGAGACTTGCAAGTAGGCTCTACCCCCACTAAATGGGGTAGCGCGCATCGATCGGTACCATCCTTGAGCTTCTCCGACTTTCGGAAGGGTTAGGGTTAGGGATGAAAGCACATAGGAGAAAGAGATATTCTTGAATAACTTTTTTTGTGAAGGTCGGAGAGACTTGGAAAGTGGTTGCATCTGGACTAATTTGGGTCCTGCGGATCGATTGGTACCATCCCCGAGCTTGTACGACCTTCGAGAGAGGTCGACCGACGAAATTCCCCCAAATCTGAGGAGATATTCTTGAATAACTTTTTTTGTGAAGGTCGGAGAGACTTGCAAGTAGGCTCTACCCCCACTAAATGGGGTTGCGCGCATCGATCGGTACCATCCTTGAGCTTCTCCGACTTTCGGAAGGGTTAGGGTTAGGGTTAGGGATGAAAGCACATAGGAGAAAGAGATATTCTTGAATAACTTTTTTTGTGAAGGTCGGAGAGACTTGGAAAGTGGTTGCATCTGGACTAATTTGGGTCCTGCGGATCGATTGGTACCATCCCCGAGCTTGTACGACCTTCGGAAGAGGTCGACCGACGAAATTCCCCCAAATCTGAGGAGATATTCTTGAATAACTTTTTTTGTGAAGGTCGGAGAGACTTGCAAGTAGGCTCTACCCCCACTAAATGGGGTAGCGCGCATCGATCGGTACCATCCTTGAGCTTCTCCGACTTTCGGAAGGGTTAGGGTTAGGGATGAAAGCACATAGGAGAAAGAGATATTCTTGAATAACTTTTTTTGTGAAGGTCGGAGAGACTTGCAAGTAGGCTCTACCCCCACTAAATGGGGTAGCGCACATCGATCGGTACCATCCTTGAGCTTCTCCGACTTTCGGAAGGGTTAGGGTTAGGGTTAGGGATGAAAGCACATAGGAGAAAGAGATATTCTTGAATAACTTTTTTTGTGAAGGTCGGAGAGACTTGGAAAGTGGTTGCATCTGGACTAATTTGGGTCCTGCGGATCGATTGGTACCATCCCCGAGCTTGTACGACCTTCGGAAGAGGTCGACCGACGAAATTCCCCCAAATCTGAGGAGATATTCTTGAATAACTTTTTTTGTGAAGGTCGGAGAGACTTGCAAGTAGGCTCTACCCCCACTAAATGGGGTTACGCGCATCGATCGGTACCATCCTTGAGCTTCTCCGACTTTCGGAAGGGTTAGGGTTAGGGATGAAAGCACATAGGAGAAAGAGATATTCTTGAATAACTTTTTTTGTGAAGGTCGGAGAGACTTGCAAGTAGGCTCTACCCCCACTAAATGGGGTAGCGCGCATCGATCGGTACCATCCTTGAGCTTCTCCGACTTTCGGAAGGGTTAGGGTTAGGGTTAGGGATGAAAGCACATAGGAGAAAGAGATATTCTTGAATAACTTTTTTTGTGAAGGTCGGAGAGACTTGAAAAGTGGTTGCATCTGGACTAATTTGGGTCCTGCGGATCGATTGGTACCATCCCCGAGCTTGTACGACCTTCGGAAGAGGTCGACCGACGAAATTCCCCCAAATCTGAGGAGATATTCTTGAATAACTTTTTTTGTGAAGGTCGGAGAGACTTGCAAGTAGGCTGTACCCCCACTAAATGGGGTTGCGCGCATCGATCGGTACCATCCTTGAGCTTCTCCGACTTTCGGAAGGGTTAGGGTTAGGGTTAGGGATGAAAGCACATAGGAGAAAGAGATATTCTTGAATAACTTTTTTTGTGAAGGTCGGAGAGACTTGGAAAGTGGTTGCATCTGGACTAATTTGGGTCCTGCGGATCGATTGGTACCATCCCCGAGCTTGTACGACCTTCGGAAGAGGTCGACCGACGAAATTCCCCCAAATCTGAGGAGATATTCTTGAATAACTTTTTTTTTGAAGGTCGGAGAGACTTGCAAGTAGGCTCTACCCCCACTAAATGGGGTTGCGCGCATCGATCGGTACCATCCTTGAGCTTCTCCGACTTTCGGAAGGGTTAGGGTTAGGGATGAAAGCACATAGGAGAAAGAGATATTCTTGAATAACTTTTTTTGTGAAGGTCGGAGAGACTTGCAAGTAGGCTCTACCCCCACTAAATGGGGTAGCGCACATCGATCGGTACCATCCTTGAGCTTCTCCGACTTTCGGAAGGGTTAGGGTTAGGGTTAGGGATGAAAGCACATAGGAGAAAGAGATATTCTTGAATAACTTTTTTTGTGAAGGTCGGAGAGACTTGGAAAGTGGTTGCATCTGGACTAATTTGGGTCCTGCGGATCGATTGGTACCATCCCCGAGCTTGTACGACCTTCGGAAGAGGTCGACCGACGAAATTCCCCCAAATCTGAGGAGATATTCTTGAATAACTTTTTTTGTGAAGGTCGGAGAGACTTGCAAGTAGGCTCTACCCCCACTAAATGGGGTTACGCGCATCGATCGGTACCATCCTTGAGCTTCTCCGACTTTCGGAAGGGTTAGGGTTAGGGATGAAAGCACATAGGAGAAAGAGATATTCTTGAATAACTTTTTTTGTGAAGGTCGGAGAGACTTGCAAGTAGGCTCTACCCCCACTAAATGGGGTAGCGCGCATCGATCGGTACCATCCTTGAGCTTCTCCGACTTTCGGAAGGGTTAGGGTTAGGGTTAGGGATGAAAGCACATAGGAGAAAGAGATATTCTTGAATAACTTTTTTTGTGAAGGTCGGAGAGACTTGAAAAGTGGTTGCATCTGGACTAATTTGGGTCCTGCGGATCGATTGGTACCATCCCCGAGCTTGTACGACCTTCGGAAGAGGTCGACCGACGAAATTCCCCCAAATCTGAGGAGATATTCTTGAATAACTTTTTTTGTGAAGGTCGGAGAGACTTGCAAGTAGGCTGTACCCCCACTAAATGGGGTTGCGCGCATCGATCGGTACCATCCTTGAGCTTCTCCGACTTTCGGAAGGGTTAGGGTTAGGGTTAGGGATGAAAGCACATAGGAGAAAGAGATATTCTTGAATAACTTTTTTTGTGAAGGTCGGAGAGACTTGGAAAGTGGTTGCATCTGGACTAATTTGGGTCCTGCGGATCGATTGGTACCATCCCCGAGCTTGTACGACCTTCGGAAGAGGTCGACCGACGAAATTCCCCCAAATCTGAGGAGATATTCTTGAATAACTTTTTTTTTGAAGGTCGGAGAGACTTGCAAGTAGGCTCTACCCCCACTAAATGGGGTTGCGCGCATCGATCGGTACCATCCTTGAGCTTCTCCGACTTTCGGAAGGGTTAGGGTTAGGGTTAGGGATGAAAGCACATAGGAGAAAGAGATATTCTTGAATAACTTTTTTTGTGAAGGTCGGAGAGACTTGCAAGTAGGCTCTACCCCCACTAAATGGGGTAGCGCGCATCGATCGGTACCATCCTTGAGCTTCTCCGACTTTCGGAAGGGTTAGGGTTAGGGTTAGGGATGAAAGCACATAGGAGAAAGAGATATTCTTGAATAACTTTTTTTGTGAAGGTCGGAGAGACTTGAAAAGTGGTTGCATCTGGACTAATTTGGGTCCTGCGGATCGATTGGTACCATCCCCGAGCTTGTACGACCTTCGGAAGAGGTCGACCGACGAAATTCCCCCAAATCTGAGGAGATATTCTTGAATAACTTTTTTTGTGAAGGTCGGAGAGACTTGCAAGTAGGCTGTACCCCCACTAAATGGGGTTGCGCGCATCGATCGGTACCATCCTTGAGCTTCTCCGACTTTCGGAAGGGTTAGGGTTAGGGTTAGGGATGAAAGCACTTAGGAGAAAGAGATATTCTTGAATAACTTTTTTTGTGAAGGTCGGAGAGACTTGGAAAGTGGTTGCATCTGGACTAATTTGGGTCCTGCGGATCGATTGGTACCATCCCCGAGCTTGTACGACCTTCGGAAGAGGTCGACCGACGAAATTCCCCCAAATCTGAGGAGATATTCTTGAATAACTTTTTTTTTGAAGGTCGGAGAGACTTGCAAGTAGGCTCTACCCCCACTAAATGGGGTTGCGCGCATCGATCGGTACCATCCTTGAGCTTCTCCGACTTTCGGAAGGGTTAGGGTTAGGGTTAGGGATGAAAGCACATAGGAGAAAGAGATATTCTTGAATAACTTTTTTTGTGAAGGTCGGAGAGACTTGCAAGTAGGCTCTAACCCCACTAAATGGGGTAGCGCGCATCGATCGGTACCATCCTTGAGCTTCTCCGACTTTCGGAAGGGTTAGGGTTAGGGTTAGGGATGAAAGCACATAGGAGAAAGAGATATTCTTGAATAACTTTTTTTGTGAAGGTCGGAGAGACTTGGAAAGTGGTTGCATCTGGACTAATTTGGGTCCTGCGGATCGATTGGTACCATCCCCGAGCTTGTACGACCTTCGGAAGAGGTCGACCGACGAAATTCCCCCAAATCTGAGGAGATATTCTTGAATAACTTTTTTTGTGAAGGTCGGAGAGACTTGCAAGTAGGCTCTACCCCCACTAAATGGGGTTGCGCGCATCGATCGGTACCATCCTTGAGCTTCTCCGACTTTCGGAAGGGTTAGGGTTAGGGTTAGGGATGAAAGCACATAGGAGAAAGAGATATTCTTGAATAACTTTTTTTGTGAAGGTCGGAGAGACTTGGAAAGTGGTTGCATCTGGACTAATTTGGGTCCTGCGGATCGATTGGTACCATCCCCGAGCTTGTACGACCTTCGGAAGAGGTCGACCGACGAAATTCCCCCAAATCTGAGGAGATATTCTTGAATAACTTTTTTTTTGAAGGTCGGAGAGACTTGCAAGTAGGCTCTACCCCCACTAAATGGGGTTGCGCACATCGATCGGTACCATCCTTGAGCTTCTCCGACTTTCGGAAGGGTTAGGGTTAGGGTTAGGGATGAAAGCACATAGGAGAAAGAGATATTCTTGAATAACTTTTTTTGTGAAGGTCGGAGAGACTTGGAAAGTGGTTGCATCTGGACTAATTTGGGTCCTGCGGATCGATTGGTACCATCCCCGAGCTTGTACGACCTTCGGAAGAGGTCGACCGACGAAATTCCCCCAAATCTGAGGAGATATTCTTGAATAACTTTTTTTTTGAAGGTCGGAGAGACTTGCAAGTAGGCTCTACCCCCACTAAATGGGGTTGCGCGCATCGATCGGTACCATCCTTGAGCTTCTCCGACTTTCGGAAGGGTTAGGGTTAGGGTTAGGGATGAAAGCACATAGGAGAAAGAGATATTCTTGAATAACTTTTTTTGTGAAGGTCGGAGAGACTTGCAAGTAGGCTCTACCCCCACTAAATGGGGTAGCGCGCATCCATCGGTACCATCCTTGAGCTTCTCCGACTTTCGGAAGGGTTAGGGTTAGGGTTAGGGATGAAAGCACATAGGAGAAAGAGATATTCTTGAATAACTTTTTTTGTGAAGGTCGGAGAGACTTGGAAAGTGGTTGCATCTGGACTAATTTGGGTCCTGCGGATCGATTGGTACCATCCCCGAGCTTGTACGACCTTCGGAAGAGGTCGACCGACGAAATTCCCCCAAATCTGAGGAGATATTCTTGAATAACTTTTTTTGTGAAGGTCGGAGAGACTTGCAAGTAGGCTCTACCCCCACTAAATGGGGTTGCGCGCATCGATCGGTACCATCCTTGAGCTTCTCCGACTTTCGGAAGGGTTAGGGTTAGGGTTAGGGATGAAAGCACATAGGAGAAAGAGATATTCTTGAATAACTTTTTTTGTGAAGGTCGGAGAGACTTGGAAAGTGGTTGCATCTGGACTAATTTGGGTCCTGCGGATCGATTGGTACCATCCCCGAGCTTGTACGACCTTCGGAAGAGGTCGACCGACGAAATTCCCCCAAATCTGAGGAGATATTCTTGAATAACTTTTTTTTTGAAGGTCGGAGAGACTTTCAAGTGGGCTCTACCCCCACTAAATGGGGTTGCGCGCATCGATCGGTACCATCCTTGAGCTTCTCCGACTTTCGGAAGGGTTAGGGTTAGGGTTAGGGATGAAAGCACATAGGAGAAAGAGATATTCTTGAATAACTTTTTTTGTGAAGGTCGGAAAGACTTGCAAGTAGGCTCTACCCCCACTAAATGGGGTAGCGCGCATCGATCGGTACCATCCTTGAGCTTCTCCGACTTTCGAAAGGGTTAGGGTTAGGGTTAGGGATGAAAGCACATAGGAGAAAGAGATATTCTTGAATAACTTTTTTTGTGAAGGTCGGAGAGACTTGGAAAGTGGTTGCATCTGGACTAATTTGGGTCCTGCGGATCGATTGGTACCATCCCCGAGCTTGTACGACCTTCGGAAGAGGTCGACCGACGAAATTCCCCCAAATCTGAGGAGATATTCTTGAATAACTTTTTTTGTGAAGGTCGGAGAGACTTGCAAGTAGGCTCTACCCCCACTAAATGGGGTAGCGCGCATCGATCGGTACCATCCTTGAGCTTCTCCGACTTTCGGAAGGGTTAGGGTTAGGGTTAGGGATGAAAGCACATAGGAGAAAGAGATATTCTTGAATAACTTTTTTTGTGAAGGTCGGAGAGACTTGCAAGTAGGCTCTACCCCCACTAAATGGGGTAGCGCGCATCGATCGGTACCATCCTTGAGCTTCTCCGACTTTCGGAAGGGTTAGGGTTAGGGTTAGGGATGAAAGCACATAGGAGAAAGAGATATTCTTGAATAACTTTTTTTGTGAAGGTCGGAGAGACTTGGAAAGTGGTTGCATCTGGACTAATTTGGGTCCTGCAGATCGATTGGTACCATCCCCGAGCTTGTACGACCTTCGGAAGAGGTCGACCGACGAAATTCCCCCAAATCTGAGGAGATATTCTTGAATAACTTTTTTTGTGAAGGTCGGAGAGACTCTCAAGTAGGCTCTACCCCCACTAAATGGGGTTGCGCGCATCGATCGGTACCATCCTTGAGCTTCTCCGAGTTTCGGAAGGGTTAGGGTTAGGGTTAGGGATGAAAGCACATAGGAGAAAGAGATATTCTTGAATAACTTTTTTTGTGAAGGTCGGAGAGACTTGCAAGTAGGCTCTACCCCCACTAAATGGGGTAGCGCGCATCGATCGGTACCATCCTTGAGCTTCTCCGACTTTCGGAAGGGTTAGGGTTAGGGTTAGGGTTAGGGATGAAAGCACATAGGAGAAAGAGATATTCTTGAATAACTTTTTTTGTGAAGGTCGGAGAGACTTGCAAGTAGGCTCTACCCCCACTAAATGGGGTAGTGCGCATCGATCGGTACCATCCTTGAGCTTCTCCGACTTTCGGAAGGGTTAGGGTTAGGGTTAGGGATGAAAGCACATAGGAGAAAGAGATATTCTTGAATAACTTTTTTTGTGAAGGTCGGAGAGACTTGCAAGTAGGCTCTACCCCCACTAAATGGGGTAGCGCGCATCGATCGGTACCATCCTTGAGCTTCTCCGACTTTCGGAAGGGTTAGGGTTAGGGTTAGGGATGAAAGCACATAGGAGAAAGAGATATTCTTGAATAACTTTTTTTGTGAAGGTCGGAGAGACTTGGAAAGTGGTTGCATCTGGACTAATTTGGGTCCTGCGGATCGATTGGTACCATCCCCGAGCTTGTACGACCTTCGGAAGAGGTCGACCGACGAAATTCCCCCAAATCTGAGGAGATATTCTTGAATAACTTTTTTTGTGAAGGTCGGAGAGACTTGCAAGTAGGCTCTACCCCCACTAAATGGGGTTGCGCGCATCGATCGGTACCATCCTTGAGCTTCTCCGACTTTCGGAAGGGTTAGGGTTAGGGTTAGGGATGAAAGCACATAGGAGAAAGAGATATTCTTGAATAACTTTTTTTGTGAAGGTCGGAGAGACTTGCAAGTAGGCATTACCCCCACTAAATGGGGTAGCGCGCATCGATCGGTACCATCCTTGAGCTTCTCCGACTTTCGGAAGGGTTAGGGTTAGGGTTAGGGATGAAAGCACATAGGAGAAAGAGATATTCTTGAATAACTTTTTTTGTGAAGGTCGGAGAGACTTGGAAAGTGGTTGCATCTGGACTAATTTGGGTCCTGCGGATCGATTGGTACCATCCCCGAGCTTGTACGACCTTCGAAAGAGGTCGACCGACGAAATTCCCCCAAATCTGAGGAGATATTCTTGAATAACTTTTTTTGTGAAGGTCGGAGAGACTTGCAAGTAGGCTCTACCCCCACTAAATGGGGTTGCGCGCATCGATCGGTACCATCCTTGAGCTTCTCCGACTTTCGGAAGGGTTAGGGTTAGGGTTAGGGATGAAAGCACATAGGAGAAAGAGATATTCTTGAATAACTTTTTTTGTGAAGGTCGGAGAGACTTGGAAAGTGGTTGCATCTGGACTAATTTGGGTCCTGCGGATCGATTGGTACCATCCCCGAGCTTGTACGACCTTCGGAAGAGGTCGACCGACGAAATTCCCCCAAATCTGAGGAGATATTCTTGAATAACTTTTTTTTTGAATGTCGGAGAGACTTGCAAGTAGGCTCTACCCCCACTAAATGGGGTTGCGCGCATCGATCGGTACCATCCTTGAGCTTCTCCGACTTTCGGAAGGGTTAGGGTTAGGGTTAGGGATGAAAGCACATAGGAGAAAGAGATATTCTTGAATAACTTTTTTTGTGAAGGTCGGAGAGACTTGCAAGTAGGCTCTACCCCCACTAAATGGGGTAGCGCGCATCGATCGGTACCATCCTTGAGCTTCTCCGACTTTCGGAAGGGTTAGGGTTAGGGTTAGGGATGAAAGCACATAGGAGAAAGAGATATTCTTGAATAACTTTTTTTGTGAAGGTCGGAGAGACTTGGAAAGTGGTTGCATCTGGACTAATTTGGGTCCTGCGGATCGATTGGTACCATCCCCGAGCTTGTACGACCTTCGGAAGAGGTCGACCGACGAAATTCCCCCAAATCTGAGGAGATATTCTTGAATAACTTTTTTTGTGAAGGTCGGAGAGACTTGCAAGTAGGCTCTACCCCCACTAAATGGGGTAGCGCGCATCGATCGGTACCATCCTTGAGCTTCTCCGACTTTCGGAAGGGTTAGGGTTAGGGTTAGGGATGAAAGCACATAGGAGAAAGAGATATTCTTGAATAACTTTTTTTGTGAAGGTCGGAGAGACTTGCAAGTAGGCTCTACCCCCACTAAATGGGGTAGCGCGCATCGATCGGTACCATCCTTGAGCTTCTCCGACTTTCGGAAGGGTTAGGGTTAGGGTTAGGGATGAAAGCACATAGGAGAAAGAGATATTCTTGAATAACTTTTTTTGTGAAGGTCGGAGAGACTTGGAAAGTGGTTGCATCTGGACTAATTTGGGTCCTGCAGATCGATTGGTACCATCCCCGAGCTTGTACGACCTTCGGAAGAGGTCGACCGACGAAATTCCCCCAAATCTGAGGAGATATTCTTGAATAACTTTTTTTGTGAAGGTCGGAGAGACTCTCAAGTAGGCTCTACCCCCACTAAATGGGGTTGCGCGCATCGATCGGTACCATCCTTGAGCTTCTCCGAGTTTCGGAAGGGTTAGGGTTAGGGTTAGGGATGAAAGCACATAGGAGAAAGAGATATTCTTGAATAACTTTTTTTGTGAAGGTCGGAGAGACTTGCAAGTAGGCTCTACCCCCACTAAATGGGGTAGCGCGCATCGATCGGTACCATCCTTGAGCTTCTCCGACTTTCGGAAGGGTTAGGGTTAGGGTTAGGGATGAAAGCACATAGGAGAAAGAGATATTCTTGAATAACTTTTTTTGTGAAGGTCGGAGAGACTTGCAAGTAGGCTCTACCCCCACTAAATGGGGTAGTGCGCATCGATCGGTACCATCCTTGAGCTTCTCCGACTTTCGGAAGGGTTAGGGTTAGGGTTAGGGATGAAAGCACATAGGAGAAAGAGATATTCTTGAATAACTTTTTTTGTGAAGGTCGGAGAGACTTGCAAGTAGGCTCTACCCCCACTAAATGGGGTAGCGCGCATCGATCGGTACCATCCTTGAGCTTCTCCGACTTTCGGAAGGGTTAGGGTTAGGGTTAGGGATGAAAGCACATAGGAGAAAGAGATATTCTTGAATAACTTTTTTTGTGAAGGTCGGAGAGACTTGGAAAGTGGTTGCATCTGGACTAATTTGGGTCCTGCGGATCGATTGGTACCATCCCCGAGCTTGTACGACCTTCGGAAGAGGTCGACCGACGAAATTCCCCCAAATCTGAGGAGATATTCTTGAATAACTTTTTTTGTGAAGGTCGGAGAGACTTGCAAGTAGGCTCTACCCCCACTAAATGGGGTTGCGCGCATCGATCGGTACCATCCTTGAGCTTCTCCGACTTTCGGAAGGGTTAGGGTTAGGGTTAGGGATGAAAGCACATAGGAGAAAGAGATATTCTTGAATAACTTTTTTTGTGAAGGTCGGAGAGACTTGCAAGTAGGCTCTACCCCCACTAAATGGGGTAGCGCGCATCGATCGGTACCATCCTTGAGCTTCTCCGACTTTCGGAAGGGTTAGGGTTAGGGTTAGGGATGAAAGCACATAGGAGAAAGAGATATTCTTGAATAACTTTTTTTGTGAAGGTCGGAGAGACTTGGAAAGTGGTTGCATCTGGACTAATTTGGGTCCTGCGGATCGATTGGTACCATCCCCGAGCTTGTACGACCTTCGAAAGAGGTCGACCGACGAAATTCCCCCAAATCTGAGGAGATATTCTTGAATAACTTTTTTTGTGAAGGTCGGAGAGACTTGCAAGTAGGCTCTACCCCCACTAAATGGGGTTGCGCGCATCGATCGGTACCATCCTTGAGCTTCTCCGACTTTCGGAAGGGTTAGGGTTAGGGTTAGGGATGAAAGCACATAGGAGAAAGAGATATTCTTGAATAACTTTTTTTGTGAAGGTCGGAGAGACTTGGAAAGTGGTTGCATCTGGACTAATTTGGGTCCTGCGGATCGATTGGTACCATCCCCGAGCTTGTACGACCTTCGGAAGAGGTCGACCGACGAAATTCCCCCAAATCTGAGGAGATATTCTTGAATAACTTTTTTTTTGAAGGTCGGAGAGACTTGCAAGTAGGCTCTACCCCCACTAAATGGGGTTGCGCGCATCGATCGGTACCATCCTTGAGCTTCTCCGACTTTCGGAAGGGTTAGGGTTAGGGTTAGGGATGAAAGCACATAGGAGAAAGAGATATTCTTGAATAACTTTTTTTGTGAAGGTCGGAGAGACTTGCAAGTAGGCTCTACCCCCACTAAATGGGGTAGCGCGCATCGATCGGTACCATCCTTGAGCTTCTCCGACTTTCGGAAGGGTTAGGGTTAGGGTTAGGGATGAAAGCACATAGGAGAAAGAGATATTCTTGAATAACTTTTTTTGTGAAGGTCGGAGAGACTTGGAAAGTGGTTGCATCTGGACTAATTTGGGTCCTGCGGATCGATTGGTACCATCCCCGAGCTTGTACGACCTTCGGAAGAGGTCGACCGACGAAATTCCCCCAAATCTGAGGAGATATTCTTGAATAACTTTTTTTGTGAAGGTCGGAGAGACTTGCAAGTAGGCTCTACCCCCACTAAATGGGGTTGCGCGCATCGATCGGTACCATCCTTGAGCTTCTCCGACTTTCGGAAGGGTTAGGGTTAGGGTTAGGGATGAAAGCACATAGGAGAAAGAGATATTCTTGAATAACTTTTTTTGTGAAGGTCGGAGAGACTTGGAAAGTGGTTGCATCTGGACTAATTTGGGTCCTGCGGATCGATTGGTACCATCCCCGAGCTTGTACGACCTTCGGAAGAGGTCGACCGACGAAATTCCCCCAAATCTGAGGAGATATTCTTGAATAACTTTTTTTTTGAAGGTCGGAGAGACTTGCAAGTAGGCTCTACCCCCACTAAATGGGGTTGCGCACATCGATCGGTACCATCCTTGAGCTTCTCCGACTTTCGGAAGGGTTAGGGTTAGGGTTAGGGATGAAAGCACATAGGAGAAAGAGATATTCTTGAATCACTTTTTTTGTGAAGGTCGGAGAGACTTGGAAAGTGGTTGCATCTGGACTAATTTGGGTCCTGCGGATCGATTGGTACCATCCCCGAGCTTGTACGACCTTCGGAAGAGGTCGACCGACGAAATTCCCCCAAATCTGAGGAGATATTCTTGAATAACTTTTTTTTTGAAGGTCGGAGAGACTTGCAAGTAGGCTCTACCCCCACTAAATGGGGTTGCGCGCATCGATCGGTACCATCCTTGAGCTTCTCCGACTTTCGGAAGGGTTAGGGTTAGGGTTAGGGATGAAAGCACATAGGAGAAAGAGATATTCTTGAATAACTTTTTTTGTGAAGGTCGGAGAGACTTGCAAGTAGGCTCTACCCCCACTAAATGGGGTAGCGCGCATTAATCGGTACCATCCTTGAGCTTCTCCGACTTTCGGAAGGGTTAGGGTTAGGGTTAGGGATGAAAGCACATAGGAGAAAGAGATATTCTTGAATAACTTTTTTTGTGAAGGTCGGAGAGACTTGGAAAGTGGTTGCATCTGGACTAATTTGGGTCCTGCGGATCGATTGGTACCATCCCCGAGCTTGTACGACCTTCGGAAGAGGTCGACCGACGAAATTCCCCCAAATCTGAGGAGATATTCTTGAATAACTTTTTTTGTGAAGGTCGGAGAGACTTGCAAGTAGGCTCTACCCCCACTAAATGGGGTTGCGCGCATCGATCGGTACCATCCTTGAGCTTCTCCGACTTTCGGAAGGGTTAGGGTTAGGGTTAGGGATGAAAGCACATAGGAGAAAGAGATATTCTTGAATAACTTTTTTTGTGAAGGTCGGAGAGACTTGGAAAGTGGTTGCATCTGGACTAATTTGGGTCCTGCGGATCGATTGGTACCATCCCCGAGCTTGTACGACCTTCGGAAGAGGTCGACCGACGAAATTCCCCCAAATCTGAGGAGATATTCTTGAATAACTTTTTTTGTGAAGGTCGGAGAGACTTGCAAGTAGGCTCTACCCCCACTAAATGGGGTTGCGCGCATCGATCGGTACCATCCTTGAGCTTCTCCGACTTTCGGAAGGGTTAGGGTTAGGGTTAGGGATGAAAGCACATAGGAGAAAGAGATATTCTTGAATAACTTTTTTTGTGAAGGTCGGAGAGACTTGGAAAGTGGTTGCATCTGGACTAATTTGGGTCCTGCGGATCGATTGGTACCATCCCCGAGCTTGTACGACCTTCGAAAGAGGTCGACCGACGAAATTCCCCCAAATCTGAGGAGATATTCTTGAATAACTTTTTTTTTGAAGGTCGGAGAGACTTGCAAGTAGGCTCTACCCCCACTAAATGGGGTTGCGCACATCGATCGGTACCATCCTTGAGCTTCTCCGACTTTCGGAAGGGTTAGGGTTAGGGTTAGGGATGAAAGCACATAGGAGAAAGAGATATTCTTGAATAACTTTTTTTGTGAAGGTCGGAGAGACTTGGAAAGTGGTTGCATCTGGACTAATTTGGGTCCTGCGGATCGATTGGTACCATCCCCGAGCTTGTACGACCTTCGGAAGAGGTCGACCGACGAAATTCCCCCAAATCTGAGGAGATATTCTTGAATAACTTTTTTTTTGAAGGTCGGAGAGACTTGCAAGTAGGCTCTACCCCCACTAAATGGGGTTGCGCGCATCGATCGGTACCATCCTTGAGCTTCTCCGACTTTCGGAAGGGTTAGGGTTAGGGTTAGGGATGAAAGCACATAGGAGAAAGAGATATTCTTGAATAACTTTTTTTGTGAAGGTCGGAGAGACTTGCAAGTAGGCTCTACCCCCACTAAATGGGGTAGCGCGCATCCATCGGTACCATCCTTGAGCTTCTCCGACTTTCGGAAGGGTTAGGGTTAGGGTTAGGGATGAAAGCACATAGGAGAAAGAGATATTCTTGAATAACTTTTTTTGTGAAGGTCGGAGAGACTTGGAAAGTGGTTGCATCTGGACTAATTTGGGTCCTGCGGATCGATTGGTACCATCCCCGAGCTTGTACGACCTTCGGAAGAGGTCGACCGACGAAATTCCCCCAAATCTGAGGAGATATTCTTGAATAACTTTTTTTGTGAAGGTCGGAGAGACTTGCAAGTAGGCTCTACCCCCACTAAATGGGGTTGCGCGCATCGATCGGTACCATCCTTGAGCTTCTCCGACTTTCGGAAGGGTTAGGGTTAGGGTTAGGGATGAAAGCACATAGGAGAAAGAGATATTCTTGAATAACTTTTTTTGTGAAGGTCGGAGAGACTTGGAAAGTGGTTGCATCTGGACAAATTTGGGTCCTGCGGATCGATTGGTACCATCCCCGAGCTTGTACGACCTTCGGAAGAGGTCGACCGACGAAATTCCCCCAAATCTGAGGAGATATTCTTGAATAACTTTTTTTTTGAAGGTCGGAGAGACTTGCAAGTAGGCTCTACCCCCACTAAATGGGGTTGCGCGCATCGATCGGTACCATCCTTGAGCTTCTCCGACTTTCGGAAGGGTTAGGGTTAGGGTTAGGGATGAAAGCACATAGGAGAAAGAGATATTCTTGAATAACTTTTTTTGTGAAGGTCGGAAAGACTTGCAAGTAGGCTCTACCCCCACTAAATGGGGTAGCGCGCATCGATCGGTACCATCCTTGAGCTTCTCCGACTTTCGGAAGGGTTAGGGTTAGGGTTAGGGATGAAAGCACATAGGAGAAAGAGATATTCTTGAATAACTTTTTTTGTGAAGGTCGGAGAGACTTGGAAAGTGGTTGCATCTGGACTAATTTGGGTCCTGCGGATCGATTGGTACCATCCCCGAGCTTGTACGACCTTCGGAAGAGGTCGACCGACGAAATTCCCCCAAATCTGAGGAGATATTCTTGAATAACTTTTTTTGTGAAGGTCGGAGAGACTTGCAAGTAGGCTCTACCCCCACTAAATGGGGTAGCGCGCATCGATCGGTACCATCCTTGAGCTTCTCCGACTTTCGGAAGGGTTAGGGTTAGGGTTAGGGATGAAAGCACATAGGAGAAAGAGATATTCTTGAATAACTTTTTTTGTGAAGGTCGGAGAGACTTGCAAGTAGGCTCTACCCCCACTAAATGGGGTAGCGCGCATCGATCGGTACCATCCTTGAGCTTCTCCGACTTTCGGAAGGGTTAGGGTTAGGGTTAGGGATGAAAGCACATAGGAGAAAGAGATATTCTTGAATAACTTTTTTTGTGAAGGTCGGAAAGACTTGGAAAGTGGTTGCATCTGGACTAATTTGGGTCCTGCGGATCGATTGGTACCATCCCCGAGCTTGTACGACCTTTGGAAGAGGTCGACCGACGAAATTCCCCCAAATCTGAGGAGATATTCTTGAATAACTTTTTTTGTGAAGGTCGGAGAGACTCTCAAGTAGGCTCTACCCCCACTAAATGGGGTTGCGCGCATCGATCGGTACCATCCTTGAGCTTCTCCGAGTTTCGGAAGGGTTAGGGTTAGGGTTAGGGATGAAAGCACATAGGAGAAAGAGATATTCTTGAATAACTTTTTTTGTGAAGGTCGGAGAGACTTGCAAGTAGGCTCTACCCCCACTAAATGGGGTAGCGCGCATCGATCGGTACCATCCTTGAGCTTCTCCGACTTTCGGAAGGGTTAGGGTTAGGGTTAGGGATGAAAGCACATAGGAGAAAGAGATATTCTTGAATAACTTTTTTTGTGAAGGTCGGAGAGACTTGCAAGTAGGCTCTACCCCCACTAAATGGGGTAGTGCGCATCGATCGGTACCATCCTTGAGCTTCTCCGACTTTCGGAAGGGTTAGGGTTAGGGTTAGGGATGAAAGCACATAGGAGAAAGAGATATTCTTGAATAACTTTTTTTGTGAAGGTCGGAGAGACTTGCAAGTAGGCTCTACCCCCACTAAATGGGGTAGCGCGCATCGATCGGTACCATCCTTGAGCTTCTCCGACTTTCGGAAGGGTTAGGGTTAGGGTTAGGGATGAAAGCACATAGGAGAAAGAGATATTCTTGAATAACTTTTTTTGTGAAGGTCGGAGAGACTTGGAAAGTGGTTGCATCTGGACTAATTTGGGTCCTGCGGATCGTTTGGTACCATCCCCGAGCTTGTACGACCTTCGGAAGAGGTCGACCGACGAAATTCCCCCAAATCTGAGGAGATATTCTTGAATAACTTTTTTTGTGAAGGTCGGAGAGACTTGCAAGTAGGCTCTACCCCCACTAAATGGGGTTGCGCGCATCGATCGGTACCATCCTTGAGCTTCTCCGACTTTCGGAAGGGTTAGGGTTAGGGTTAGGGATGAAAGCACATAGGAGAAAGAGATATTCTTGAATAACTTTTTTTGTGAAGGTCGGAGAGACTTGCAAGTAGGCTCTACCCCCACTAAATGGGGTAGCGCGCATCGATCGGTACCATCCTTGAGCTTCTCCGACTTTCGGAAGGGTTAGGGTTAGGGTTAGGGATGAAAGCACATAGGAGAAAGAGATATTCTTGAATAACTTTTTTTGTGAAGGTCGGAGAGACTTGGAAAGTGGTTGCATCTGGACTAATTTGGGTCCTGCGGATCGATTGGTACCATCCCCGAGCTTGTACGACCTTCGGAAGAGGTCGACCGACGAAATTCCCCCAAATCTGAGGAGATATTCTTGAATAACTTTTTTTTTGAAGGTCGGAGAGACTTGCAAGTAGGCTCTACCCCCACTAAATGGGGTTGCGCACATCGATCGGTACCATCCTTGAGCTTCTCCGACTTTCGGAAGGGTTAGGGTTAGGGTTAGGGATGAAAGCACATAGGAGAAAGAGATATTCTTGAATAACTTTTTTTGTGAAGGTCGGAGAGACTTGGAAAGTGGTTGCATCTGGACTAATTTGGGTCCTGCGGATCGATTGGTACCATCCCCGAGCTTGTACGACCTTCGGAAGAGGTCGACCGACGAAATTCCCCCAAATCTGAGGAGATATTCTTGAATAACTTTTTTTTTGAAGGTCGGAGAGACTTGCAAGTAGGCTCTACCCCCACTAAATGGGGTTGCGCACATCGATCGGTACCATCCTTGAGCTTCTCCGACTTTCGGAAGGGTTAGGGTTAGGGTTAGGGATGAAAGCACATAGGAGAAAGAGATATTCTTGAATCACTTTTTTTGTGAAGGTCGGAGAGACTTGGAAAGTGGTTGCATCTGGACTAATTTGGGTCCTGCGGATCGATTGGTACCATCCCCGAGCTTGTACGACCTTCGGAAGAGGTCGACCGACGAAATTCCCCCAAATCTGAGGAGATATTCTTGAATAACTTTTTTTTTGAAGGTCGGAGAGACTTGCAAGTAGGCTCTACCCCCACTAAATGGGGTTGCGCGCATCGATCGGTACCATCCTTGAGCTTCTCCGACTTTCGGAAGGGTTAGGGTTAGGGTTAGGGATGAAAGCACATAGGAGAAAGAGATATTCTTGAATAACTTTTTTTGTGAAGGTCGGAGAGACTTGGAAGTAGGCTCTACCCCCACTAAATGGGGTAGCGCGCATTAATCGGTACCATCCTTGAGCTTCTCCGACTTTCGGAAGGGTTAGGGTTAGGGTTAGGGATGAAAGCACATAGGAGAAAGAGATATTCTTGAATAACTTTTTTTGTGAAGGTCGGAGAGACTTGGAAAGTGGTTGCATCTGGACTAATTTGGGTCCTGCGGATCGATTGGTACCATCCCCGAGCTTGTACGACCTTCGGAAGAGGTCGACCGACGAAATTCCCCCAAATCTGAGGAGATATTCTTGAATAACTTTTTTTGTGAAGGTCGGAGAGACTTGCAAGTAGGCTCTACCCCCACTAAATGGGGTTGCGCGCATCGATCGGTACCATCCTTGAGCTTCTCCGACTTTCGGAAGGGTTAGGGTTAGGGTTAGGGATGAAAGCACATAGGAGAAAGAGATATTCTTGAATAACTTTTTTTGTGAAGGTCGGAGAGACTTGGAAAGTGGTTGCATCTGGACTAATTTGGGTCCTGCGGATCGATTGGTACCATCCCCGAGCTTGTACGACCTTCGGAAGAGGTCGACCGACGAAATTCCCCCAAATCTGAGGAGATATTCTTGAATAACTTTTTTTGTGAAGGTCGGAGAGACTTGCAAGTAGGCTCTACCCCCACTAAATGGGGTTGCGCGCATCGATCGGTACCATCCTTGAGCTTCTCCGACTTTCGGAAGGGTTAGGGTTAGGGTTAGGGATGAAAGCACATAGGAGAAAGAGATATTCTTGAATAACTTTTTTTGTGAAGGTCGGAGAGACTTGGAAAGTGGTTGCATCTGGACTAATTTGGGTCCTGCGGATCGATTGGTACCATCCCCGAGCTTGTACGACCTTCGAAAGAGGTCGACCGACGAAATTCCCCCAAATCTGAGGAGATATTCTTGAATAACTTTTTTTTTGAAGGTCGGAGAGACTTGCAAGTAGGCTCTACCCCCACTAAATGGGGTTGCGCACATCGATCGGTACCATCCTTGAGCTTCTCCGACTTTCGGAAGGGTTAGGGTTAGGGTTAGGGATGAAAGCACATAGGAGAAAGAGATATTCTTGAATAACTTTTTTTGTGAAGGTCGGAGAGACTTGGAAAGTGGTTGCATCTGGACTAATTTGGGTCCTGCGGATCGATTGGTACCATCCCCGAGCTTGTACGACCTTCGGAAGAGGTCGACCGACGAAATTCCCCCAAATCTGAGGAGATATTCTTGAATAACTTTTTTTTTGAAGGTCGGAGAGACTTGCAAGTAGGCTCTACCCCCACTAAATGGGGTTGCGCGCATCGATCGGTACCATCCTTGAGCTTCTCCGACTTTCGGAAGGGTTAGGGTTAGGGTTAGGGATGAAAGCACATAGGAGAAAGAGATATTCTTGAATAACTTTTTTTGTGAAGGTCGGAGAGACTTGCAAGTAGGCTCTACCCCCACTAAATGGGGTAGCGCGCATCCATCGGTACCATCCTTGAGCTTCTCCGACTTTCGGAAGGGTTAGGGTTAGGGTTAGGGATGAAAGCACATAGGAGAAAGAGATATTCTTGAATAACTTTTTTTGTGAAGGTCGGAGAGACTTGGAAAGTGGTTGCATCTGGACTAATTTGGGTCCTGCGGATCGATTGGTACCATCCCCGAGCTTGTACGACCTTCGGAAGAGGTCGACCGACGAAATTCCCCCAAATCTGAGGAGATATTCTTGAATAACTTTTTTTGTGAAGGTCGGAGAGACTTGCAAGTAGGCTCTACCCCCACTAAATGGGGTTGCGCGCATCGATCGGTACCATCCTTGAGCTTCTCCGACTTTCGGAAGGGTTAGGGTTAGGGTTAGGGATGAAAGCACATAGGAGAAAGAGATATTCTTGAATAACTTTTTTTGTGAAGGTCGGAGAGACTTGGAAAGTGGTTGCATCTGGACTAATTTGGGTCCTGCGGATCGATTGGTACCATCCCCGAGCTTGTACGACCTTCGGAAGAGGTCGACCGACGAAATTCCCCCAAATCTGAGGAGATATTCTTGAATAACTTTTTTTTTGAAGGTCGGAGAGACTTGCAAGTAGGCTCTACCCCCACTAAATGGGGTTGCGCGCATCGATCGGTACCATCCTTGAGCTTCTCCGACTTTCGGAAGGGTTAGGGTTAGGGTTAGGGATGAAAGCACATAGGAGAAAGAGATATTCTTGAATAACTTTTTTTGTGAAGGTCGGAAAGACTTGCAAGTAGGCTCTACCCCCACTAAATGGGGTAGCGCGCATCGATCGGTACCATCCTTGAGCTTCTCCGACTTTCGGAAGGGTTAGGGTTAGGGTTAGGGATGAAAGCACATAGGAGAAAGAGATATTCTTGAATAACTTTTTTTGTGAAGGTCGGAGAGACTTGGAAAGTGGTTGCATCTGGACTAATTTGGGTCCTGCGGATCGATTGGTACCATCCCCGAGCTTGTACGACCTTCGGAAGAGGTCGACCGACGAAATTCCCCCAAATCTGAGGAGATATTCTTGAATAACTTTTTTTGTGAAGGTCGGAGAGACTTGCAAGTAGGCTCTACCCCCACTAAATGGGGTAGCGCGCATCGATCGGTACCATCCTTGAGCTTCTCCGACTTTCGGAAGGGTTAGGGTTAGGGATGAAAGCACATAGGAGAAAGAGATATTCTTGAATAACTTTTTTTGTGAAGGTCGGAGAGACTTGCAAGTAGGCTCTACCCCCACTAAATGGGGTAGCGCGCATCGATCGGTACCATCCTTGAGCTTCTCCGACTTTCGGAAGGGTTAGGGTTAGGGTTAGGGATGAAAGCACATAGGAGAAAGAGATATTCTTGAATAACTTTTTTTGTGAAGGTCGGAAAGACTTGGAAAGTGGTTGCATCTGGACTAATTTGGGTCCTGCGGATCGATTGGTACCATCCCCGAGCTTGTACGACCTTTGGAAGAGGTCGACCGACGAAATTCCCCCAAATCTGAGGAGATATTCTTGAATAACTTTTTTTGTGAAGGTCGGAGAGACTCTCAAGTAGGCTCTACCCCCACTAAATGGGGTTGCGCGCATCGATCGGTACCATCCTTGAGCTTCTCCGAGTTTCGGAAGGGTTAGGGTTAGGGTTAGGGATGAAAGCACATAGGAGAAAGAGATATTCTTGAATAACTTTTTTTGTGAAGGTCGGAGAGACTTGCAAGTAGGCTCTACCCCCACTAAATGGGGTAGCGCGCATCGATCGGTACCATCCTTGAGCTTCTCCGACTTTCGGAAGGGTTAGGGTTAGGGTTAGGGATGAAAGCACATAGGAGAAAGAGATATTCTTGAATAACTTTTTTTGTGAAGGTCGGAGAGACTTGCAAGTAGGCTCTACCCCCACTAAATGGGGTAGTGCGCATCGATCGGTACCATCCTTGAGCTTCTCCGACTTTCGGAAGGGTTAGGGTTAGGGTTAGGGATGAAAGCACATAGGAGAAAGAGATATTCTTGAATAACTTTTTTTGTGAAGGTCGGAGAGACTTGCAAGTAGGCTCTACCCCCACTAAATGGGGTAGCGCGCATCGATCGGTACCATCCTTGAGCTTCTCCGACTTTCGGAAGGGTTAGGGTTAGGGTTAGGGATGAAAGCACATAGGAGAAAGAGATATTCTTGAATAACTTTTTTTGTGAAGGTCGGAGAGACTTGGAAAGTGGTTGCATCTGGACTAATTTGGGTCCTGCGGATCGTTTGGTACCATCCCCGAGCTTGTACGACCTTCGGAAGAGGTCGACCGACGAAATTCCCCCAAATCTGAGGAGATATTCTTGAATAACTTTTTTTGTGAAGGTCGGAGAGACTTGCAAGTAGGCTCTACCCCCACTAAATGGGGTTGCGCGCATCGATCGGTACCATCCTTGAGCTTCTCCGACTTTCGGAAGGGTTAGGGTTAGGGTTAGGGATGAAAGCACATAGGAGAAAGAGATATTCTTGAATAACTTTTTTTGTGAAGGTCGGAGAGACTTGCAAGTAGGCTCTACCCCCACTAAATGGGGTAGCGCGCATCGATCGGTACCATCCTTGAGCTTCTCCGACTTTCGGAAGGGTTAGGGTTAGGGTTAGGGATGAAAGCACATAGGAGAAAGAGATATTCTTGAATAACTTTTTTTGTGAAGGTCGGAGAGACTTGGAAAGTGGTTGCATCTGGACTAATTTGGGTCCTGCGGATCGATTGGTACCATCCCCGAGCTTGTACGACCTTCGGAAGAGGTCGACCGACGAAATTCCCCCAAATCTGAGGAGATATTCTTGAATAACTTTTTTTGTGAAGGTCGGAGAGACTTGCAAGTAGGCTCTACCCCCACTAAATGGGGTTGCGCGCATCGATCGGTACCATCCTTGAGCTTCTCCGACTTTCGGAAGGGTTAGGGTTAGGGTTAGGGATGAAAGCACATAGGAGAAAGAGATATTCTTGAATAACTTTTTTTGTGAAGGTCGGAGAGACTTGCAAGTAGGCTCTACCCCCACTAAATGGGGTAGCGCGCATCGATCGGTACCATCTTTGAGCTTCTCCGACTTTCGGAAGGGTTAGGGTTAGGGTTAGGGATGAAAGCACATAGGAGAAAGAGATATTCTTGAATAACTTTTTTTGTGAAGGTCGGAGAGACTTGGAAAGTGGTTGCATCTGGACTAATTTGGGTCCTGCGGATCGATTGGTACCATCCCCGAGCTTGTACGACCTTCGGAAGAGGTCGACCGACGAAATTCCCCCAAATCTGAGGAGATATTCTTGAATAACTTTTTTTGTGAAGGTCGGAGAGACTTGCAAGTAGGCTCTACCCCCACTAAATGGGGTAGCGCGCATCGATCGGTACCATCCTTGAGCTTTTCCGACTTTCGGAAGGGTTAGGGTTAGGGTTAGGGATGAAAGCACATAGGAGAAAGAGATATTCTTGAATAACTTTTTTTGTGAAGGTCGGAGAGACTTGCAAGTAGGCTCTACCCCCACTAAATGGGGTAGCGCGCATCGATCGGTACCATCCTTGAGCTTCTCCGACTTTCGGAAGGGTTAGGGTTAGGGTTAGGGATGAAAGCACATAGGAGAAAGAGATATTCTTGAATAACTTTTTTTGTGAAGGTCGGAGAGACTTGCAAGTAGGCTCTACCCCCACTAAATGGGGTACCGCGCATCGATCGGTACCATCCTTGAGCTTCTCCGACTTTCGGAAGGGTTAGGGTTAGGGTTAGGGATGAAAGCACATAGGAGAAAGAGATATTCTTGAATAACTTTTTTTGTGAAGGTCGGAGAGACTTGCAAGTAGGCTCTACCCCCACTAAATGGGGTAGTGCGCATCGATCGGTACCATCCTTGAGCTTCTCCGACTTTCGGAAGGGTTAGGGTTAGGGTTAGGGATGAAAGCACATAGGAGAAAGAGATATTCTTGAATAACTTTTTTTGTGAAGGTCGGAGAGACTTGGAAAGTGGTTGCATCTGGACTAATTTGGGTCCTGCGGATCGATTGGTACCATCCCCGAGCTTGTACGACCTTCGGAAGAGGTCGACCGACGAAATTCCCCCAAATCTGAGGAGATATTCTTGAATAACTTTTTTTGTGAAGGTCGGAGAGACTTGCAAGTAGGCTCTACCCCCACTAAATGGGGTAGCGCGCATCGATCGGTACCATCCTTGAGCTTCTCCGACTTTCGGAAGGGTTAGGGTTAGGGTTAGGGATGAAAGCACATAGGAGAAAGAGATATTCTTGAATAACTTTTTTTGTGAAGGTCGGAGAGACTTGCAAGTAGGCTCTACCCCCACTAAATGGGGTAGCGCGCATCGATCGGTACCATCCTTGAGCTTCTCCGACTTTCGGAAGGGTTAGGGTTAGGGTTAGGGATGAAAGCACATAGGAGAAAGAGATATTCTTGAATAACTTTTTTTGTGAAGGTCGGAGAGACTTGGAAAGTGGTTGCATCTGGACTAATTTGGGTCCTGCGGATCGATTGGTACCATCCCCGAGCTTGTACGACCTTAGGAAGAGGTCGACCGACGAAATTCCCCCAAATCTGAGGAGATATTCTTGAATAACTTTTTTTGTGAAGGTCGGAGAGACTTGCAAGTAGGCTCTACCCCCACTAAATGGGGTAGCGCGCATCGATCGGTACCATCGTTGAGCTTCTCCGACTTTCGGAAGGGTTAGGGTTAGGGTTAGGGATGAAAGCACATAGGAGAAAGAGATATTCTTGAATAACTTTTTTTGTGAAGGTCGGAGAGACTTGCAAGTAGGCTCTACCCCCACTAAATGGGGTAGCGCGCATCGATCGGTACCATCCTTGAGCTTCTCCGACTTTCGGAAGGGTTAGGGTTAGGGTTAGGGATGAAAGCACATAGGAGAAAGAGATATTCTTGAATAACTTTTTTTGTGAAGGTCGGAGAGACTTGAAAAGTGGTTGCATCTGGACTAATTTGGGTCCTGCGGATCGATTGGTACCATCCCCGAGCTTGTACGACCTTCGGAAGAGGTCGACCGACGAAATTCCCCCAAATCTGAGGAGATATTCTTGAATAACTTTTTTTGTGAAGGTCGGAGAGACTTGCAAGTAGGCTCTACCCCCACTAAATGGGGTTGCGCGCATCGATCGGTACCATCCTTGAGCTTCTCCGACTTTCGGAAGGGTTAGGGTTAGGGATGAAAGCACATAGGAGAAAGAGATATTCTTGAATAACTTTTTTTGTGAAGGTCGGAGAGACTTGGAAAGTGGTTGCATCTGGACTAATTTGGGTCCTGCGGATCGATTGGTACCATCCCCGAGCTTGTACGACCTTCGGAAGAGGTCGACCGACGAAATTCCCCCAAATCTGAGGAGATATTCTTGAATAACTTTTTTTTTGAAGGTCGGAGAGACTTGCAAGTAGGCTCTACCCCCACTAAATGGGGTTGCGCGCATCGATCGGTACCATCCTTGAGCTTCTCCGACTTTCGGAAGGGTTAGGGTTAGGGTTAGGGATGAAAGCACATAGGAGAAAGAGATATTCTTGAATAACTTTTTTTGTGAAGGTCGGAGAGACTTGCAAGTAGGCTCTACCCCCACTAAATGGGGTAGCGCGCATCGATCGGTACCATCCTTGAGCTTCTCCGACTTTCGGAAGGGTTAGGGTTAGGGTTAGGGATGAAAGCACATAGGAGAAAGAGATATTCTTGAATAACTTTTTTTGTGAAGGTCGGAGAGACTTGAAAAGTGGTTGCATCTGGACTAATTTGGGTCCTGCAGATCGATTGGTACCATCCCCGAGCTTGTACGACCTTCGGAAGAGGTCGACCGACGAAATTCCCCCAAATCTGAGGAGATATTCTTGAATAACTTTTTTTGTGAAGGTCGGAGAGACTTGCAAGTAGGCTCTACCCCCACTAAATGGCGTTGCGCGCATCGATCGGTACCATCCTTGAGCTTCTCCGACTTTCGGAAGGGTTAGGGTTAGGGTTAGGGATGAAAGCACATAGGAGAAAGAGATATTCTTGAATAACTTTTTTTGTGAAGGTCGGAGAGACTTGGAAAGTGGTTGCATCTGGACTAATTTGGGTCCTGCGGATCGATTGGTACCATCCCCGAGCTTGTACGACCTTCGGAAGAGGTCGACCGACGAAATTCCCCCAAATCTGAGGAGATATTCTTGAATAACTTTTTTTGTGAAGGTCGGAGAGACTTGCAAGTAGGCTCTACCCCCACTAAATGGGGTTGCGCGCATCGATCGGTACCATCCTTGAGCTTCTCCGACTTTCGGAAGGGTTAGGGTTAGGGTTAGGGATGAAAGCACATAGGAGAAAGAGATATTCTTGAATAACTTTTTTTGTGAAGGTCGGAGAGACTTGGAAAGTGGTTGCATCTGGACTAATTTGGGTCCTGCGGATCGATTGGTACAATCCCCGAGCTTGTACGACCTTCGGAAGAGGTCGACCGACGAAATTCCCCCAAATCTGAGGAGATATTCTTGAATAACTTTTTTTGTGAAGGTCGGAGAGACTTGCAAGTAGGCTCTACCCCCACTAAATGGGGTTGCGCGCATCGATCGGTACCATCCTTGAGCTTCTCCGACTTTCGGAAGGGTTAGGGTTAGGGTTAGGGATGAAAGCACATAGGAGAAAGAGATATTCTTGAATAACTTTTTTTGTGAAGGTCGGAGAGACTTGGAAAGTGGTTACATCTGGACTAATTTGGGTCCTGCGGATCGATTGGTACCATCCCCGAGCTTGTACGACCTTCGGAAGAGGTCGACCGACGAAATTCCCCCAAATCTGAGGAGATATTCTTGAATAACTTTTTTTGTGAAGGTCGGAGAGACTTGCAAGTAGGCTCTACCCCCACTAAATGGGGTAGCGCGCATCGATCGGTACCATCCTTGAGCTTCTCCGACTTTCGGAAGGGTTAGGGTTAGGGTTAGGGATGAAAGCACATAGGAGAAAGAGATATTCTTGAATAACTTTTTTTGTGAAGGTCGGAGAGACTTGAAAAGTGGTTGCATCTGGACTAATTTGGGTCCTGCGGATCGATTGGTACCATCCCCGAGCTTGTACGACCTTCGGAAGAGGTCGACCGACGAAATTCCCCCAAATCTGAGGAGATATTCTTGAATAACTTTTTTTGTGAAGGTCGGAGAGACTTGCAAGTAGGCTCTACCCCCACTAAATGGGGTTGCGCGCATCGATCGGTACCATCCTTGAGCTTCTCCGACTTTCGGAAGGGTTAGGGTTAGGGTTAGGGATGAAAGCACATAGGAGAAAGAGATATTCTTGAATAACTTTTTTTGTGAAGGTCGGAGAGACTTGGAAAGTGGTTGCATCTGGACTAATTTGGGTCCTGCGGATCGATTGGTACCATCCCCGAGCTTGTACGACCTTCGGAAGAGGTCGACCGACGAAATTCCCCCAAATCTGAGGAGATATTCTTGAATAACTTTTTTTTTGAAGGTCGGAGAGACTTGCAAGTAGGCTCTACCCCCACTAAATGGGGTTGCGCGCATCGATCGGTACCATCCTTGAGCTTCTCCGACTTTCGGAAGGGTTAGGGTTAGGGATGAAAGCACATAGGAGAAAGAGATATTCTTGAATAACTTTTTTTGTGAAGGTCGGAGAGACTTGGAAAGTGGTTGCATCTGGACTAATTTGGGTCCTGCGGATCGATTGGTACCATCCCCGAGCTTGTACGACCTTCGGAAGAGGTCGACCGACGAAATTCCCCCAAATCTGAGGAGATATTCTTGAATAACTTTTTTTTTGAAGGTCGGAGAGACTTGCAAGTAGGCTCTACCCCCACTAAATGGGGTTGCGCGCATCGATCGGTACCATCCTTGAGCTTCTCCGACTTTCGGAAGGGTTAGGGTTAGGGTTAGGGATGAAAGCACATAGGAGAAAGAGATATTCTTGAATAACTTTTTTTGTGAAGGTCGGAGAGACTTGCAAGTAGGCTCTACCCCCACTAAATGGGGTAGCGCGCATCGATCGGTACCATCCTTGAGCTTCTCCGACTTTCGGAAGGGTTAGGGTTAGGGTTAGGGATGAAAGCACATAGGAGAAAGAGATATTCTTGAATAACTTTTTTTGTGAAGGTCGGAGAGACTTGGAAAGTGGTTGCATCTGGACTAATTTGGGTCCTGCGGATCGATTGGTACCATCCCCGAGCTTGTACGACCTTCGGAAGAGGTCGACCGACGAAATTCCCCCAAATCTGAGGAGATATTCTTGAATAACTTTTTTTGTGAAGGTCGGAGAGACTTGCAAGTAGGCTCTACCCCCACTAAATGGGGTTGCGCGCATCGATCGGTACCATCCTTGAGCTTCTCCGACTTTCGGAAGGGTTAGGGTTAGGGTTAGGGATGAAAGCACATAGGAGAAAGAGATATTCTTGAATAACTTTTTTTGTGAAGGTCGGAGAGACTTGGAAAGTGGTTGCATCTGGACTAATTTGGGTCCTGCAGATCGATTGGTACCATCCCCGAGCTTGTACGACCTTTGGAAGAGGTCGACCGACGAAATTCCCCCAAATCTGAGGAGATATTCTTGAATAACTTTTTTTGTGAAGGTCGGAGAGACTTGCAAGTAGGCTCTACCCCCACTAAATGGGGTTGCGCGCATCGATCAGTACCATCTTTGAGCTTCTCCGACTTTCGGAAGGGTTAGGGTTAGGGTTAGGGATGAAAGCACATAGGAGAAAGAGATATTCTTGAATAACTTTTTTTGTGAAGGTCGGAGAGACTTGCAAGTAGGCTCTACCCCCACTAAATGGGGTAGCGCGCATCGATCGGTACCATCCTTGAGCTTCTCCGACTTTCGGAAGGGTTAGGGTTAGGGTTAGGGATGAAAGCACATAGGAGAAAGAGATATTCTTGAATAACTTTTTTTGTGAAGGTCGGAGAGACTTGGAAAGTGGTTGCATCTGGACTAATTTGGGTCCTGCGGATCGATTGGTACCATCCCCGAGCTTGTACGACCTTCGGAAGAGGTCGACCGACGAAATTCCCCCAAATCTGAGGAGATATTCTTGAATAACTTTTTTTTTGAAGGTCGGAGAGACTTGCAAGTAGGCTCTACCCCCACTAAATGGGGTTGCGCGCATCGATCGGTACCATCCTTGAGCTTCTCCGACTTTCGGAAGGGTTAGGGTTAGGGTTAGGGATGAAAGCACATAGGAGAAAGAGATATTCTTGAATAACTTTTTTTGTGAAGGTCGGAGAGACTTGGAAAGTGGTTGCATCTGGACTAATTTGGGTCCTGCGGATCGATTGGTACAATCCCCGAGCTTGTACGACCTTCGGAAGAGGTCGACCGACGAAATTCCCCCAAATCTGAGGAGATATTCTTGAATAACTTTTTTTGTGAAGGTTGGAGAGACTTGCAAGTAGGCTCTACCCCCACTAAATGGGGTTGCGCGCATCGATCGGTACCATCCTTGAGCTTCTCCGACTTTCGGAAGGGTTAGGGTTAGGGTTAGGGATGAAAGCACATAGGAGAAAGAGATATTCTTGAATAACTTTTTTTGTGAAGGTCGGAGAGACTTGGAAAGTGGTTACATCTGGACTAATTTGGGTCCTGCGGATCGATTGGTACCATCCCCGAGCTTGTACGACCTTCGGAAGAGGTCGACCGACGAAATTCCCCCAAATCTGAGGAGATATTCTTGAATAACTTTTTTTGTGAAGGTCGGAGAGACTTGCAAGTAGGCTCTACCCCCACTAAATGGGGTAGCGCGCATCGATCGGTACCATCCTTGAGCTTCTCCGACTTTCGGAAGGGTTAGGGTTAGGGTTAGGGATGAAAGCACATAGGAGAAAGAGATATTCTTGAATAACTTTTTTTGTGAAGGTCGGAGAGACTTGAAAAGTGGTTGCATCTGGACTAATTTGGGTCCTGCGGATCGATTGGTACCATCCCCGAGCTTGTACGACCTTCGGAAGAGGTCGACCGACGAAATTCCCCCAAATCTGAGGAGATATTCTTGAATAACTTTTTTTGTGAAGGTCGGAGAGACTTGCAAGTAGGCTCTACCCCCACTAAATGGGGTTGCGCGCATCGATCGGTACCATCCTTGAGCTTCTCCGACTTTCGGAAGGGTTAGGGTTAGGGTTAGGGATGAAAGCACATAGGAGAAAGAGATATTCTTGAATAACTTTTTTTGTTAAGGTCGGAGAGACTTGGAAAGTGGTTGCATCTGGACTAATTTGGGTCCTGCGGATCGATTGGTACCATCCCCGAGCTTGTACGACCTTCGGAAGAGGTCGACCGACGAAATTCCCCCAAATCTGAGGAGATATTCTTGAATAACTTTTTTTTTGAAGGTCGGAGAGACTTGCAAGTAGGCTCTACCCCCACTAAATGGGGTTGCGCGCATCGATCGGTACCATCCTTGAGCTTCTCCGACTTTCGGAAGGGTTAGGGTTAGGGTTAGGGATGAAAGCACATAGGAGAAAGAGATATTCTTGAATAACTTTTTTTGTGAAGGTCGGAGAGACTTGGAAAGTGGTTGCATCTGGACTAATTTGGGTCCTGCGGATCGATTGGTACCATCCCCGAGCTTGTACGACCTTCGGAAGAGGTCGACCGACGAAATTCCCCCAAATCTGAGGAGATATTCTTGAATAACTTTTTTTGTGAAGGTCGGAGAGACTTGCAAGTAGGCTCTACCCCCACTAAATGGGGTTGCGCGCATCGATCGGTACCATCCTTGAGCTTCTCCGACTTTCGGAAGGGTTAGGGTTAGGGTTAGGGATGAAAGCACATAGGAGAAAGAGATATTCTTGAATAACTTTTTTTGTGAAGGTCGGAGAGACTTGGAAAGTGGTTGCATCTGGACTAATTTGGGTCCTGCGGATCGATTGGTACCATCCCCGAGCTTGTACGACCTTCGGAAGAGGTCGACCGACGAAATTCCCCCAAATCTGAGGAGATATTCTTGAATAACTTTTTTTGTGAAGGTCGGAGAGACTTGCAAGTAGGCTCTACCCCCACTAAATGGGGTAGCGCGCATCGATCGGTACCATCCTTGAGCTTCTCCGACTTTCGGAAGGGTTAGGGTTAGGGTTAGGGATGAAAGCACATAGGAGAAAGAGATATTCTTGAATAACTTTTTTTGTGAAGGTCGGAGAGACTTGAAAAGTGGTTGCATCTGGACTAATTTGGGTCCTGCGGATCGATTGGTACCATCCCCGAGCTTGTACGACCTTCGGAAGAGGTCGACCGACGAAATTCCCCCAAATCTGAGGAGATATTCTTGAATAACTTTTTTTGTGAAGGTCGGAGAGACTTGCAAGTAGGCTCTACCCCCACTAAATGGGGTTGCGCGCATCGATCGGTACCATCCTTGAGCTTCTCCGACTTTCGGAAGGGTTAGGGTTAGGGTTAGGGATGAAAGCACATAGGAGAAAGAGATATTCTTGAATAACTTTTTTTGTGAAGGTCGGAGAGACTTGGAAAGTGGTTGCATCTGGACTAATTTGGGTCCTGCGGATCGATTGGTACCATCCCCGAGCTTGTACGACCTTCGGAAGAGGTCGACCGACGAAATTCCCCCAAATCTGAGGAGATATTCTTGAATAACTTTTTTTGTGAAGGTCGGAGAGACTTGCAAGTAGGCTCTACCCCCACTAAATGGGGTTGCGCGCATCGATCGGTACCATCCTTGAGCTTCTCCGACTTTCGGAAGGGTTAGGGTTAGGGATGAAAGCACATAGGAGAAAGAGATATTCTTGAATAACTTTTTTTGTGAAGGTCGGAGAGACTTGGAAAGTGGTTGCATCTGGACTAATTTGGGTCCTGCGGATCGATTGGTACCATCCCCGAGCTTGTACGACCTTCGGAAGAGGTCGACCGACGAAATTCCCCCAAATCTGAGGAGATATTCTTGAATAACTTTTTTTTTGAAGGTCGGAGAGACTTGCAAGTAGGCTCTACCCCCACTAAATGGGGTTGCGCGCATCGATCGGTACCATCCTTGAGCTTCTCCGACTTTCGGAAGGGTTAGGGTTAGGGTTAGGGATGAAAGCACATAGGAGAAAGAGATATTCTTGAATAACTTTTTTTGTGAAGGTCGGAGAGACTTGCAAGTAGGCTCTACCCCCACTAAATGGGGTAGCGCGCATCGATCGGTACCATCCTTGAGCTTCTCCGACTTTCGGAAGGGTTAGGGTTAGGGTTAGGGATGAAAGCACATAGGAGAAAGAGATATTCTTGAATAACTTTTTTTGTGAAGGTCGGAGAGACTTGAAAAGTGGTTGCATCTGGACTAATTTGGGTCCTGCAGATCGATTGGTACCATCCCCGAGCTTGTACGACCTTCGGAAGAGGTCGACCGACGAAATTCCCCCAAATCTGAGGAGATATTCTTGAATAACTTTTTTTGTGAAGGTCGGAGAGACTTGCAAGTAGGCTATACCCCCACTAAATGGGGTTGCGCGCATCGATCGGTACCATCCTTGAGCTTCTCCGACTTTCGGAAGGGTTAGGGTTAGGGTTAGGGATGAAACCACATAGGAGAAAGAGATATTCTTGAATAACTTTTTTTGTGAAGGTCGGAGAGACTTGGAAAGTGGTTGCATCTGGACTAATTTGGGTCCTGCGGATCGATTGGTACCATCCCCGAGCTTGTACGACCTTCGGAAGAGGTCGACCGACGAAATTCCCCCAAATCTGAGGAGATATTCTTGAATAACTTTTTTTGTGAAGGTCGGAGAGACTTGCAAGTAGGCTCTACCCCCACTAAATGGGGTTGCGCGCATCGATCGGTACCATCCTTGAGCTTCTCCGACTTTCGGAAGGGTTAGGGTTAGGGTTAGGGATGAAAGCACATAGGAGAAAGAGATATTCTTGAATAACTTTTTTTGTGAAGGTCGGAGAGACTTGGAAAGTGGTTGCATCTGGACTAATTTGGGTCCTGCGGATCGATTGGTACAATCCCCGAGCTTGTACGACCTTCGGAAGAGGTCGACCGACGAAATTCCCCCAAATCTGAGGAGATATTCTTGAATAACTTTTTTTGTGAAGGTCGGAGAGACTTGCAAGTAGGCTCTACCCCCACTAAATGGGGTTGCGCGCATCGATCGGTACCATCCTTGAGCTTCTCCGACTTTCGGAAGGGTTAGGGTTAGGGTTAGGGATGAAAGCACATAGGAGAAAGAGATATTCTTGAATAACTTTTTTTGTGAAGGTCGGAGAGACTTGGAAAGTGGTTACATCTGGACTAATTTGGGTCCTGCGGATCGATTGGTACCATCCCCGAGCTTGTACGACCTTCGGAAGAGGTCGACCGACGAAATTCCCCCAAATCTGAGGAGATATTCTTGAATAACTTTTTTTGTGAAGGTCGGAGAGACTTGCAAGTAGGCTCTACCCCCACTAAATGGGGTAGCGCGCATCGATCGGTACCATCCTTGAGCTTCTCCGACTTTCGGAAGGGTTAGGGTTAGGGTTAGGGATGAAAGCACATAGGAGAAAGAGATATTCTTGAATAACTTTTTTTGTGAAGGTCGGAGAGACTTGAAAAGTGGTTGCATCTGGACTAATTTGGGTCCTGCGGATCGATTGGTACCATCCCCGAGCTTGTACGACCTTCGGAAGAGGTCGACCGACGAAATTCCCCCAAATCTGAGGAGATATTCTTGAATAACTTTTTTTGTGAAGGTCGGAGAGACTTGCAAGTAGGCTCTACCCCCACTAAATGGGGTTGCGCGCATCGATCGGTACCATCCTTGAGCTTCTCCGACTTTCGGAAGGGTTAGGGTTAGGGTTAGGGATGAAAGCACATAGGAGAAAGAGATATTCTTGAATAACTTTTTTTGTGAAGGTCGGAGAGACTTGGAAAGTGGTTGCATCTGGACTAATTTGGGTCCTGCGGATCGATTGGTACCATCCCCGAGCTTGTACGACCTTCGGAAGAGGTCGACCGACGAAATTCCCCCAAATCTGAGGAGATATTCTTGAATAACTTTTTTTTTGAAGGTCGGAGAGACTTGCAAGTAGGCTCTACCCCCACTAAATGGGGTTGCGCGCATCGATCGGTACCATCCTTGAGCTTCTCCGACTTTCGGAAGGGTTAGGGTTAGGGATGAAAGCACATAGGAGAAAGAGATATTCTTGAATAACTTTTTTTGTGAAGGTCGGAGAGACTTGGAAAGTGGTTGCATCTGGACTAATTTGGGTCCTGCGGATCGATTGGTACCATCCCCGAGCTTGTACGACCTTCGGAAGAGGTCGACCGACGAAATTCCCCCAAATCTGAGGAGATATTCTTGAATAACTTTTTTTTTGAAGGTCGGAGAGACTTGCAAGTAGGCTCTACCCCCACTAAATGGGGTTGCGCGCATCGATCGGTACCATCCTTGAGCTTCTCCGACTTTCGGAAGGGTTAGGGTTAGGGTTAGGGATGAAAGCACATAGGAGAAAGAGATATTCTTGAATAACTTTTTTTGTGAAGGTCGGAGAGACTTGCAAGTAGGCTCTACCCCCACTAAATGGGGTAGCGCGCATCGATCGGTACCATCCTTGAGCTTCTCCGACTTTCGGAAGGGTTAGGGTTAGGGTTAGGGATGAAAGCACATAGGAGAAAGAGATATTCTTGAATAACTTTTTTTGTGAAGGTCGGAGAGACTTGGAAAGTGGTTGCATCTGGACTAATTTGGGTCCTGCGGATCGATTGGTACCATCCCCGAGCTTGTACGACCTTCGGAAGAGGTCGACCGACGAAATTCCCCCAAATCTGAGGAGATATTCTTGAATAACTTTTTTTGTGAAGGTCGGAGAGACTTGCAAGTAGGCTCTACCCCCACTAAATGGGGTTGCGCGCATCGATCGGTACCATCCTTGAGCTTCTCCGACTTTCGGAAGGGTTAGGGTTAGGGTTAGGGATGAAAGCACATAGGAGAAAGAGATATTCTTGAATAACTTTTTTTGTGAAGGTCGGAGAGACTTGGAAAGTGGTTGCATCTGGACTAATTTGGGTCCTGCAGATCGATTGGTACCATCCCCGAGCTTGTACGACCTTCGGAAGAGGTCGACCGACGAAATTCCCCCAAATCTGAGGAGATATTCTTGAATAACTTTTTTTGTGAAGGTCGGAGAGACTTGCAAGTAGGCTCTACCCCCACTAAATGGGGTTGCGCGCATCGATCAGTACCATCTTTGAGCTTCTCCGACTTTCGGAAGGGTTAGGGTTAGGGTTAGGGATGAAAGCACATAGGAGAAAGAGATATTCTTGAATAACTTTTTTTGTGAAGGTCGGAGAGACTTGCAAGTAGGCTCTACCCCCACTAAATGGGGTAGCGCGCATCGATCGGTACCATCCTTGAGCTTCTCCGACTTTCGGAAGGGTTAGGGTTAGGGTTAGGGATGAAAGCACATAGGAGAAAGAGATATTCTTGAATAACTTTTTTTGTGAAGGTCGGAGAGACTTGGAAAGTGGTTGCATCTGGACTAATTTGGGTCCTGCGGATCGATTGGTACCATCCCCGAGCTTGTACGACCTTCGGAAGAGGTCGACCGACGAAATTCCCCCAAATCTGAGGAGATATTCTTGAATAACTTTTTTTTTGAAGGTCGGAGAGACTTGCAAGTAGGCTCTACCCCCACTAAATGGGGTTGCGCGCATCGATCGGTACCATTCTTGAGCTTCTCCGACTTTCGGAAGGGTTAGGGTTAGGGTTAGGGATGAAAGCACATAGGAGAAAGAGATATTCTTGAATAACTTTTTTTGTGAAGGTCGGAGAGACTTGCAAGTAGGCTCTACCCCCACTAAATGGGGTAGCGCGCATCGATCGGTACCATCCTTGAGCTTCTCCGACTTTCGGAAGGGTTAGGGTTAGGGATGAAAGCACATAGGAGAAAGAGATATTCTTGAATAACTTTTTTTGTGAAGGTCGGAGAGACTTGAAAAGTGGTTGCATCTGGACTAATTTGGGTCCTGCAGATCGATTGGTACCATCCCCGAGCTTGTACGACCTTCGGAAGAGGTCGACCGACGAAATTCCCCCAAATCTGAGGAGATATTCTTGAATAACTTTTTTTGTGAAGGTCGGAGAGACTTGCAAGTAGGCTCTACCCCCACTAAATGGGGTTGCGCGCATCGATCGGTACCATCCTTGAGCTTCTCCGACTTTCGGAAGGGTTAGGGTTAGGGTTAGGGATGAAAGCACATAGGAGAAAGAGATATTCTTGAATAACTTTTTTTGTGAAGGTCGGAGAGACTTGGAAAGTGGTTGCATCTGGACTAATTTGGGTCCTGCGGATCGATTGGTACCATCCCCGAGCTTGTACGACCTTCGGAAGAGGTCGACCGACGAAATTCCCCCAAATCTGAGGAGATATTCTTGAATAACTTTTTTTTTGAAGGTCGGAGAGACTTGCAAGTAGGCTCTACCCCCACTAAATGGGGTTGCGCGCATCGATCGGTACCATCCTTGAGCTTCTCCGACTTTCGGAAGGGTTAGGGTTAGGGTTAGGGATGAAAGCACATAGGAGAAAGAGATATTCTTGAATAACTTTTTTTGTGAAGGTCGGAGAGACTTGGAAAGTGGTTGCATCTGGACTAATTTGGGTCCTGCGGATCGATTGGTACCATCCCCGAGCTTGTACGACCTTCGGAAGAGGTCGACCGACGAAATTCCCCCAAATCTGAGGAGATATTCTTGAATAACTTTTTTTGTGAAGGTCGGAGAGACTTGCAAGTAGGCTCTACCCCCACTAAATGGGGTTGCGCGCATCGATCGGTACCATCCTTGAGCTTCTCCGACTTTCGGAAGGGTTAGGGTTAGGGTTAGGGATGAAAGCACATAGGAGAAAGAGATATTCTTGAATAACTTTTTTTGTGAAGGTCGGAGAGACTTGGAAAGTGGTTGCATCTGGACTAATTTGGGTCCTGCGGATCGATTGGTACCATCCCCGAGCTTGTACGACCTTCGGAAGAGGTCGACCGACGAAATTCCCCCAAATCTGAGGAGATATTCTTGAATAACTTTTTTTGTGAAGGTCGGAGAGACTTGCAAGTAGGCTCTACCCCCACTAAATGGGGTAGCGCGCATCGATCGGTACCATCCTTGAGCTTCTCCGACTTTCGGAAGGGTTAGGGTTAGGGTTAGGGATGAAAGCACATAGGAGAAAGAGATATTCTTGAATAACTTTTTTTGTGAAGGTCGGAGAGACTTGAAAAGTGGTTGCATCTGGACTAATTTGGGTCCTGCGGATCGATTGGTACCATCCCCGAGCTTGTACGACCTTCGGAAGAGGTCGACCGACGAAATTCCCCCAAATCTGAGGAGATATTCTTGAATAACTTTTTTTGTGAAGGTCGGAGAGACTTGCAAGTAGGCTCTACCCCCACTAAATGGGGTTGCGCGCATCGATCGGTACCATCCTTGAGCTTCTCCGACTTTCGGAAGGGTTAGGGTTAGGGTTAGGGATGAAAGCACATAGGAGAAAGAGATATTCTTGAATAACTTTTTTTGTGAAGGTCGGAGAGACTTGGAAAGTGGTTGCATCTGGACTAATTTGGGTCCTGCGGATCGATTGGTACCATCCCCGAGCTTGTACGACCTTCGGAAGAGGTCGACCGACGAAATTCCCCCAAATCTGAGGAGATATTCTTGAATAACTTTTTTTGTGAAGGTCGGAGAGACTTGCAAGTAGGCTCTACCCCCACTAAATGGGGTTGCGCGCATCGATCGGTACCATCCTTGAGCTTCTCCGACTTTCGGAAGGGTTAGGGTTAGGGTTAGGGATGAAAGCACATAGGAGAAAGAGATATTCTTGAATAACTTTTTTTGTGAAGGTCGGAGAGACTTGGAAAGTGGTTGCATCTGGACTAATTTGGGTCCTGCGGATCGATTGGTACCATCCCCGAGCTTGTACGACCTTCGGAAGAGGTCGACCGACGAAATTCCCCCAAATCTGAGGAGATATTCTTGAATAACTTTTTTTGTGAAGGTCGGAGAGACTTGCAAGTAGGCTCTACCCCCACTAAATGGGGTTGCGCGCATCGATCGGTACCATCCTTGAGCTTCTCCGACTTTTGGAAGGGTTAGGGTTAGGGTTAGGGATGAAAGCACATAGGAGAAAGAGATATTCTTGAATAACTTTTTTTGTGAAGGTCGGAGAGACTTGGAAAGTGGTTGCATCTGGACTAATTTGGGTCCTGCGGATCGATTGGTACCATCCCCGAGCTTGTACGACCTTCGGAAGAGGTCGACCGACGAAATTCCCCCAAATCTGAGGAGATATTCTTGAATAACTTTTTTTGTGAAGGTCGGAGAGACTTGCAAGTAGGCTCTACCCCCACTAAATGGGGTTGCGCGCATCGATCGGTACCATCCTTGAGCTTCTCCGACTTTCGGAAGGGTTAGGGTTAGGGTTAGGGATGAAAGCACATAGGAGAAAGAGATATTCTTGAATAACTTTTTTTGTGAAGGTCGGAGAGACTTGGAAAGTGGTTGCATCTGGACTAATTTGGGTCCTGCGGATCGATTGGTACCATCCCCGAGCTTGTACGACCTTCGGAAGAGGTCGACCGACGAAATTCCCCCAAATCTGAGGAGATATTCTTGAATAACTTTTTTTTTGAAGGTCGGAGAGACTTGCAAGTAGGCTCTACCCCCACTAAATGGGGTTGCGCGCATCGATCGGTACCATCCTTGAGCTTCTCCGACTTTCGGAAGGGTTAGGGTTAGGGATGAAAGCACATAGGAGAAAGAGATATTCTTGAATAACTTTTTTTGTGAAGGTCGGAGAGACTTGGAAAGTGGTTGCATCTGGACTAATTTGGGTCCTGCGGATCGATTGGTACCATCCCCGAGCTTGTACGACCTTCGGAAGAGGTCGACCGACGAAATTCCCCCAAATCTGAGGAGATATTCTTGAATAACTTTTTTTTTGAAGGTCGGAGAGACTTGCAAGTAGGCTCTACCCCCACTAAATGGGGTTGCGCGCATCGATCGGTACCATCCTTGAGCTTCTCCGACTTTCGGAAGGGTTAGGGTTAGGGTTAGGGATGAAAGCACATAGGAGAAAGAGATATTCTTGAATAACTTTTTTTGTGAAGGTCGGAGAGACTTGCAAGTAGGCTCTACCCCCACTAAATGGGGTAGCGCGCATCGATCGGTACCATCCTTGAGCTTCTCCGACTTTCGGAAGGGTTAGGGTTAGGGTTAGGGATGAAAGCACATAGGAGAAAGAGATATTCTTGAATAACTTTTTTTGTGAAGGTCGGAGAGACTTGGAAAGTGGTTGCATCTGGACTAATTTGGGTCCTGCGGATCGATTGGTACCATCCCCGAGCTTGTACGACCTTCGGAAGAGGTCGACCGACGAAATTCCCCCAAATCTGAGGAGATATTCTTGAATAACTTTTTTTGTGAAGGTCGGAGAGACTTGCAAGTAGGCTCTACCCCCACTAAATGGGGTTGCGCGCATCGATCGGTACCATCCTTGAGCTTCTCCGACTTTCGGAAGGGTTAGGGTTAGGGTTAGGGATGAAAGCACATAGGAGAAAGAGATATTCTTGAATAACTTTTTTTGTGAAGGTCGGAGAGACTTGGAAAGTGGTTGCATCTGGACTAATTTGGGTCCTGCAGATCGATTGGTACCATCCCCGAGCTTGTACGACCTTCGGAAGAGGTCGACCGACGAAATTCCCCCAAATCTGAGGAGATATTCTTGAATAACTTTTTTTGTGAAGGTCGGAGAGACTTGCAAGTAGGCTCTACCCCCACTAAATGGGGTTGCGCGCATCGATCAGTACCATCTTTGAGCTTCTCCGACTTTCGGAAGGGTTAGGGTTAGGGTTAGGGATGAAAGCACATAGGAGAAAGAGATATTCTTGAATAACTTTTTTTGTGAAGGTCGGAGAGACTTGCAAGTAGGCTCTACCCCCACTAAATGGGGTAGCGCGCATCGATCGGTACCATCCTTGAGCTTCTCCGACTTTCGGAAGGGTTAGGGTTAGGGTTAGGGATGAAAGCACATAGGAGAAAGAGATATTCTTGAATAACTTTTTTTGTGAAGGTCGGAGAGACTTGGAAAGTGGTTGCATCTGGACTAATTTGGGTCCTGCGGATCGATTGGTACCATCCCCGAGCTTGTACGACCTTCGGAAGAGGTCGACCGACGAAATTCCCCCAAATCTGAGGAGATATTCTTGAATAACTTTTTTTGTGAAGGTCGGAGAGACTTGCAAGTAGGCTCTACCCCCACTAAATGGGGTTGCGCGCATCGATCGGTACCATCCTTGAGCTTCTCCGACTTTCGGAAGGGTTAGGGTTAGGGTTAGGGATGAAAGCACATAGGAGAAAGAGATATTCTTGAATAACTTTTTTTGTGAAGGTCGGAGAGACTTGGAAAGTGGTTGCATCTGGACTAATTTGGGTCCTGCAGATCGATTGGTACCATCCCCGAGCTTGTACGACCTTCGGAAGAGGTCGACCGACGAAATTCCCCCAAATCTGAGGAGATATTCTTGAATAACTTTTTTTGTGAAGGTCGGAGAGACTTGCAAGTAGGCTCTACCCCCACTAAATGGGGTTGCGCGCATCGATCAGTACCATCTTTGAGCTTCTCCGACTTTCGGAAGGGTTAGGGTTAGGGTTAGGGATGAAAGCACATAGGAGAAAGAGATATTCTTGAATAACTTTTTTTGTGAAGGTCGGAGAGACTTGCAAGTAGGCTCTACCCCCACTAAATGGGGTAGCGCGCATCGATCGGTACCATCCTTGAGCTTCTCCGACTTTCGGAAGGGTTAGGGTTAGGGTTAGGGATGAAAGCACATAGGAGAAAGAGATATTCTTGAATAACTTTTTTTGTGAAGGTCGGAGAGACTTGGAAAGTGGTTGCATCTGGACTAATTTGGGTCCTGCGGATCGATTGGTACCATCCCCGAGCTTGTACGACCTTCGGAAGAGGTCGACCGACGAAATTCCCCCAAATCTGAGGAGATATTCTTGAATAACTTTTTTTTTGAAGGTCGGAGAGACTTGCAAGTAGGCTCTACCCCCACTAAATGGGGTTGCGCGCATCGATCGGTACCATCCTTGAGCTTCTCCGACTTTCGGAAGGGTTAGGGTTAGGGTTAGGGATGAAAGCACATAGGAGAAAGAGATATTCTTGAATAACTTTTTTTGTGAAGGTCGGAGAGACTTGCAAGTAGGCTCTACCCCCACTAAATGGGGTAGCGCGCATCGATCGGTACCATCCTTGAGCTTCTCCGACTTTCGGAAGGGTTAGGGTTAGGGTTAGGGATGAAAGCACATAGGAGAAAGAGATATTCTTGAATAACTTTTTTTGTGAAGGTCGGAGAGACTTGAAAAGTGGTTGCATCTGGACTAATTTGGGTCCTGCAGATCGATTGGTACCATCCCCGAGCTTGTACGACCTTCGGAAGAGGTCGACCGACGAAATTCCCCCAAATCTGAGGAGATATTCTTGAATAACTTTTTTTGTGAAGGTCGGAGAGACTTGCAAGTAGGCTCTACCCCCACTAAATGGGGTTGCGCGCATCGATCGGTACCATCCTTGAGCTTCTCCGACTTTCGGAAGGGTTAGGGTTAGGGTTAGGGATGAAAGCACATAGGAGAAAGAGATATTCTTGAATAACTTTTTTTGTGAAGGTCGGAGAGACTTGGAAAGTGGTTGCATCTGGACTAATTTGGGTCCTGCGGATCGATTGGTACCATCCCCGAGCTTGTACGACCTTCGGAAGAGGTCGACCGACGAAATTCCCCCAAATCTGAGGAGATATTCTTGAATAACTTTTTTTGTGAAGGTCGGAGAGACTTGCAAGTAGGCTCTACCCCCACTAAATGGGGTTGCGCGCATCGATCGGTACCATCCTTGAGCTTCTCCGACTTTCGGAAGGGTTAGGGTTAGGGTTAGGGATGAAAGCACATAGGAGAAAGAGATATTCTTGAATAACTTTTTTTGTGAAGGTCGGAGAGACTTGGAAAGTGGTTGCATCTGGACTAATTTGGGTCCTGCGGATCGATTGGTACCATCCCCGAGCTTGTACGACCTTCGGAAGAGGTCGACCGACGAAATTCCCCCAAATCTGAGGAGATATTCTTGAATAACTTTTTTTGTGAAGGTCGGAGAGACTTGCAAGTAGGCTCTACCCCCACTAAATGGGGTTGCGCGCATCGATCGGTACCATCCTTGAGCTTCTCCGACTTTCGGAAGGGTTAGGGTTAGGGTTAGGGATGAAAGCACATAGGAGAAAGAGATATTCTTGAATAACTTTTTTTGTGAAGGTCGGAGAGACTTGGAAAGTGGTTGCATCTGGACTAATTTGGGTCCTGCGGATCGATTGGTACCATCCCCGAGCTTGTACGACCTTCGGAAGAGGTCGACCGACGAAATTCCCCCAAATCTGAGGAGATATTCTTGAATAACTTTTTTTGTGAAGGTCGGAGAGACTTGCAAGTAGGCTCTACCCCCACTAAATGGGGTAGCGCGCATCGATCGGTACCATCCTTGAGCTTCTCCGACTTTCGGAAGGGTTAGGGTTAGGGTTAGGGATGAAAGCACATAGGAGAAAGAGATATTCTTGAATAACTTTTTTTGTGAAGGTCGGAGAGACTTGGAAAGTGGTTGCATCTGGACTAATTTGGGTCCTGCGGATCGATTGGTACCATCCCCGAGCTTGTACGACCTTCGGAAGAGGTCGACCGACGAAATTCCCCCAAATCTGAGGAGATATTCTTGAATAACTTTTTTTGTGAAGGTCGGAGAGACTTGCAAGTAGGCTCTACCCCCACTAAATGGGGTTGCGCGCATCGATCGGTACCATCCTTGAGCTTCTCCGACTTTCGGAAGGGTTAGGGTTAGGGTTAGGGATGAAAGCACATAGGAGAAAGAGATATTCTTGAATAACTTTTTTTGTGAAGGTCGGAGAGACTTGGAAAGTGGTTGCATCTGGACTAATTTGGGTCCTGCGGATCGATTGGTACCATCCCCGAGCTTGTACGACCTTCGGAAGAGGTCGACCGACGAAATTCCCCCAAATCTGAGGAGATATTCTTGAATAACTTTTTTTGTGAAGGTCGGAGAGACTTGCAAGTAGGCTCTACCCCCACTAAATGGGGTTGCGCGCATCGATCGGTACCATCCTTGAGCTTCTCCGACTTTCGGAAGGGTTAGGGTTAGGGTTAGGGATGAAAGCACATAGGAGAAAGAGATATTCTTGAATAACTTTTTTTGTGAAGGTCGGAGAGACTTGGAAAGTGGTTGCATCTGGACTAATTTGGGTCCTGCGGATCGATTGGTACCATCCCCGAGCTTGTACGACCTTCGGAAGAGGTCGACCGACGAAATTCCCCCAAATCTGAGGAGATATTCTTGAATAACTTTTTTTGTGAAGGTCGGAGAGACTTGCAAGTAGGCTCTACCCCCACTAAATGGGGTAGCGCGCATCGATCGGTACCATCCTTGAGCTTCTCCGACTTTCGGAAGGGTTAGGGTTAGGGTTAGGGATGAAAGCACATAGGAGAAAGAGATATTCTTGAATAACTTTTTTTGTGAAGGTCGGAGAGACTTGAAAAGTGGTTGCATCTGGACTAATTTGGGTCCTGCGGATCGATTGGTACCATCCCCGAGCTTGTACGACCTTCGGAAGAGGTCGACCGACGAAATTCCCCCAAATCTGAGGAGATATTCTTGAATAACTTTTTTTGTGAAGGTCGGAGAGACTTGCAAGTAGGCTCTACCCCCACTAAATGGGGTTGCGCGCATCGATCGGTACCATCCTTGAGCTTCTCCGACTTTCGGAAGGGTTAGGGTTAGGGTTAGGGATGAAAGCACATAGGAGAAAGAGATATTCTTGAATAACTTTTTTTGTGAAGGTCGGAGAGACTTGGAAAGTGGTTGCATCTGGACTAATTTGGGTCCTGCGGATCGATTGGTACCATCCCCGAGCTTGTACGACCTTCGGAAGAGGTCGACCGACGAAATTCCCCCAAATCTGAGGAGATATTCTTGAATAACTTTTTTTGTGAAGGTCGGAGAGACTTGCAAGTAGGCTCTACCCCCACTAAATGGGGTTGCGCGCATCGATCGGTACCATCCTTGAGCTTCTCCGACTTTCGGAAGGGTTAGGGTTAGGGTTAGGGATGAAAGCACATAGGAGAAAGAGATATTCTTGAATAACTTTTTTTGTGAAGGTCGGAGAGACTTGGAAAGTGGTTGCATCTGGACTAATTTGGGTCCTGCGGATCGATTGGTACCATCCCCGAGCTTGTACGACCTTCGGAAGAGGTCGACCGACGAAATTCCCCCAAATCTGAGGAGATATTCTTGAATAACTTTTTTTGTGAAGGTCGGAGAGACTTGCAAGTAGGCTCTACCCCCACTAAATGGGGTTGCGCGCATCGATCGGTACCATCCTTGAGCTTCTCCGACTTTCGGAAGGGTTAGGGTTAGGGTTAGGGATGAAAGCACATAGGAGAAAGAGATATTCTTGAATAACTTTTTTTGTGAAGGTCGGAGAGACTTGGAAAGTGGTTGCATCTGGACTAATTTGGGTCCTGCGGATCGATTGGTACCATCTCCGAGCTTGTACGACCTTCGGAAGAGGTCGACCGACGAAATTCCCCCAAATCTGAGGAGATATTCTTGAATAACTTTTTTTGTGAAGGTCGGAGAGACTTGCAAGTAGGCTCTACCCCCACTAAATGGGGTAGCGCGCATCGATCGGTACCATCCTTGAGCTTCTCCGACTTTCGGAAGGGTTAGGGTTAGGGTTAGGGATGAAAGCACATAGGAGAAAGAGATATTCTTGAATAACTTTTTTTGTGAAGGTCGGAGAGACTTGAAAAGTGGTTGCATCTGGACTAATTTGGGTCCTGCGGATCGATTGGTACCATCCCCGAGCTTGTACGACCTTCGGAAGAGGTCGACCGACGAAATTCCCCCAAATCTGAGGAGATATTCTTGAATAACTTTTTTTGTGAAGGTCGGAGAGACTTGCAAGTAGGCTCTACCCCCACTAAATGGGGTTGCGCGCATCGATCGGTACCATCCTTGAGCTTCTCCGACTTTCGGAAGGGTTAGGGTTAGGGTTAGGGATGAAAGCACATAGGAGAAAGAGATATTCTTGAATAACTTTTTTTGTGAAGGTCGGAGAGACTTGGAAAGTGGTTGCATCTGGACTAATTTGGGTCCTGCGGATCGATTGGTACCATCCCCGAGCTTGTACGACCTTCGGAAGAGGTCGACCGACGAAATTCCCCCAAATCTGAGGAGATATTCTTGAATAACTTTTTTTGTGAAGGTCGGAGAGACTTGCAAGTAGGCTCTACCCCCACTAAATGGGGTTGCGCGCATCGATCGGTACCATCCTTGAGCTTCTCCGACTTTCGGAAGGGTTAGGGTTAGGGTTAGGGATGAAAGCACATAGGAGAAAGAGATATTCTTGAATAACTTTTTTTGTGAAGGTCGGAGAGACTTGGAAAGTGGTTGCATCTGGACTAATTTGGGTCCTGCGGATCGATTGGTACCATCCCCGAGCTTGTACGACCTTCGGAAGAGGTCGACCGACGAAATTCCCCCAAATCTGAGGAGATATTCTTGAATAACTTTTTTTTTGAAGGTCGGAGAGACTTGCAAGTAGGCTCTACCCCCACTAAATGGGGTTGCGCACATCGATCGGTACCATCCTTGAGCTTCTCCGACTTTCGGAAGGGTTAGGGTTAGGGTTAGGGATGAAAGCACATAGGAGAAAGAGATATTCTTGAATAACTTTTTTTGTGAAGGTCGGAGAGACTTGCAAGTAGGCTCTACCCCCACTAAATGGGGTAGCGCGCATCGATCGGTACCATCCTTGAGCTTCTCCGACTTTCGGAAGGGTTAGGGTTAGGGTTAGGGATGAAAGCACATAGGAGAAAGAGATATTCTTGAATAACTTTTTTTGTGAAGGTCGGAGAGACTTGGAAAGTGGTTGCATCTGGACTAATTTGGGTCCTGCGGATCGATTGGTACCATCCCCGAGCTTGTACGACCTTCGGAAGAGGTCGACCGACGAAATTCCCCCAAATCTGAGGAGATATTCTTGAATAACTTTTTTTGTGAAGGTCGGAGAGACTTGCAAGTAGGCTCTACCCCCACTAAATGGGGTTGCGCGCATCGATCGGTACCATCCTTGAGCTTCTCCGACTTTCGGAAGGGTTAGGGTTAGGGTTAGGGATGAAAGCACATAGGAGAAAGAGATATTCTTGAATAACTTTTTTTGTGAAGGTCGGAGAGACTTGGAAAGTGGTTGCATCTGGACTAATTTGGGTCCTGCGGATCGATTGGTACAATCCCCGAGCTTGTACGACCTTCGGAAGAGGTCGACCGACGAAATTCCCCCAAATCTGAGGAGATATTCTTGAATAACTTTTTTTTTGAAGGTCGGAGAGACTTGCAAGTAGGCTCTACCCCCACTAAATGGGGTTGCGCGCATCGATCGGTACCATCCTTGAGCTTCTCCGACTTTCGGAAGGGTTAGGGTTAGGGTTAGGGATGAAAGCACATAGGAGAAAGAGATATTCTTGAATAACTTTTTTTGTGAAGGTCGGAAAGACTTGCAAGTAGGCTCTACCCCCACTAAATGGGGTAGCGCGCATCGATCGGTACCATCCTTGAGCTTCTCCGACTTTCGGAAGGGTTAGGGTTAGGGTTAGGGATGAAAGCACATAGGAGAAAGAGATATTCTTGAATAACTTTTTTTGTGAAGGTCGGAGAGACTTGGAAAGTGGTTGCATCTGGACTAATTTGGGTCCTGCGGATCGATTGGTACCATCCCCGAGCTTGTACGACCTTCGGAAGAGGTCGACCGACGAAATTCCCCCAAATCTGAGGAGATATTCTTGAATAACTTTTTTTGTGAAGGTCGGAGAGACTTGCAAGTAGGCTCTACCCCCACTAAATGGGGTAGCGCGCATCGATCGGTACCATCCTTGAGCTTCTCCGACTTTCGGAAGGGTTAGGGTAAGGGTTAGGGATGAAAGCACATAGGAGAAAGAGATATTCTTGAATAACTTTTTTTGTGAAGGTCGGAGAGACTTGCAAGTAGGCTCTACCCCCACTAAATGGGGTAGCGCGCATCGATCGGTACCATCCTTGAGCTTCTCCGACTTTCGGAAGGGTTAGGGTTAGGGTTAGGGATGAAAGCACATAGGAGAAAGAGATATTCTTGAATAACTTTTTTTGTGAAGGTCGGAGAGACTTGGAAAGTGGTTGCATCTGGACTAATTTGGGTCCTGCGGATCGATTGGTACCATCCCCGAGCTTGTACGACCTTCGGAAGAGGTCGACCGACGAAATTCCCCCAAATCTGAGGAGATATTCTTGAATAACTTTTTTTGTGAAGGTCGGAGAGACTTGCAAGTAGGCTCTACCCCCACTAAATGGGGTTGCGCGCATCGATCGGTACCATCCTTGAGCTTCTCCGACTTTCGGAAGGGTTAGGGTTAGGGTTAGGGATGAAAGCACATAGGAGAAAGAGATATTCTTGAATAACTTTTTTTGTGAAGGTCGGAGAGACTTGCAAGTAGGCTCTACCCCCACTAAATGGGGTAGCGCGCATCGATCGGTACCATCCTTGAGCTTCTCCGACTTTCGGAAGGGTTAGGGTTAGGGTTAGGGATGAAAGCACATAGGAGAAAGAGATATTCTTGAATAACTTTTTTTGTGAAGGTCGGAGAGACTTGCAAGTAGGCTCTACCCCCACTAAATGGGGTAGTGCGCATCGATCGGTACCATCCTTGAGCTTCTCCGACTTTCGGAAGGGTTAGGGTTAGGGTTAGGGATGAAAGCACATAGGAGAAAGAGATATTCTTGAATAACTTTTTTTGTGAAGGTCGGAGAGACTTGCAAGTAGGCTCTACCCCCACTAAATGGGGTAGCACGCATCGATCGGTACCATCCTTGAGCTTCTCCGACTTTCGGAAGGGTTAGGGTTAGGGTTAGGGATGAAAGCACATAGGAGAAAGAGATATTCTTGAATAACTTTTTTTGTGAAGGTCGGAGAGACTTGGAAAGTGGTTGCATCTGGACTAATTTGGGTCCTGCGGATCGATTGGTACCATCCCCGAGCTTGTACGACCTTCGGAAGAGGTCGACCGACGAAATTCCCCCAAATCTGAGGAGATATTCTTGAATAACTTTTTTTGTGAAGGTCGGAGAGACTTGCAAGTAGGCTCTACCCCCACAAAATGGGGTTGCGCGCATCGATCGGTACCATCCTTGAGCTTCTCCGACTTTCGGAAGGGTTAGGGTTAGGGTTAGGGATGAAAGCACATAGGAGAAAGAGATATTCTTGAATAACTTTTTTTGTGAAGGTCGGAGAGACTTGCAAGTAGGCTCTACCCCCACTAAATGGGGTAGCGCGCATCGATCGGTACCATCCTTGAGCTTCTCCGACTTTCGGAAGGGTTAGGGTTAGGGTTAGGGATGAAAGCACATAGGAGAAAGAGATATTCTTGAATAACTTTTTTTGTGAAGGTCGGAGAGACTTGGAAAGTGGTTGCATCTGGACTAATTTGGGTCCTGCGGATCGATTGGTACCATCCCCGAGCTTGTACGACCTTCGGAAGAGGTCGACCGACGAAATTCCCCCAAATCTGAGGAGATATTCTTGAATAACTTTTTTTGTGAAGGTCGGAGAGACTTGCAAGTAGGCTCTACCCCCACAAAATGGGGTTGCGCGCATCGATCGGTACCATCCTTGAGCTTCTCCGACTTTCGGAAGGGTTAGGGTTAGGGTTAGGGATGAAAGCACATAGGAGAAAGAGATATTCTTGAATAACTTTTTTTGTGAAGGTCGGAGAGACTTGCAAGTAGGCTCTACCCCCACTAAATGGGGTAGCGCGCATCGATCGGTACCATCCTTGAGCTTCTCCGACTTTCGGAAGGGTTAGGGTTAGGGTTAGGGATGAAAGCACATAGGAGAAAGAGATATTCTTGAATAACTTTTTTTGTGAAGGTCGGAGAGACTTGCAAGTAGGCTCTACCCCCACTAAATGGGGTAGCGCGCATCGATCGGTACCATCTTTGAGCTTCTCCGACTTTCGGAAGGGTTAGGGTTAGGGTTAGGGATGAAAGCACATAGGAGAAAGAGATATTCTTGAATAACTTTTTTTGTGAAGGTCGGAGAGACTTGGAAAGTGGTTGCATCTGGACTAATTTGGGTCCTGCGGATCGATTAGTACCATCCCCGAGCTTGTACGACCTTCGGAAGAGGTCGACCGACGAAATTCCCCCAAATCTGAGGAGATATTCTTGAATAACTTTTTTTGTGAAGGTCGGAGAGACTTGCAAGTAGGCTCTACCCCCACTAAATGGGGTAGCGCGCATCGATCGGTACCATCCTTGAGCTTTTCCGACTTTCGGAAGGGTTAGGGTTAGGGTTAGGGATGAAAGCACATAGGAGAAAGAGATATTCTTGAATAACTTTTTTTGTGAAGGTCGGAGAGACTTGCAAGTAGGCTCTACCCCCACTAAATGGGGTAGCGCGCATCGATCGGTACCATCCTTGAGCTTCTCCGACTTTCGGAAGGGTTAGGGTTAGGGTTAGGGATGAAAGCACATAGGAGAAAGAGATATTCTTGAATAACTTTTTTTGTGAAGGTCGGAGAGACTTGCAAGTAGGCTCTACCCCCACTAAATGGGGTAACGCGCATCGATCGGTACCATCCTTGAGCTTCTCCGACTTTCGGAAGGGTTAGGGTTAGGGTTAGGGATGAAAGCACATAGGAGAAAGAGATATTCTTGAATAACTTTTTTTGTGAAGGTCGGAGAGACTTGCAAGTAGGCTCTACCCCCACTAAATGGGGTAGTGCGCATCGATCGGTACCATCCTTGAGCTTCTCCGACTTTCGGAAGGGTTAGGGTTAGGGTTAGGGATGAAAGCACATAGGAGAAAGAGATATTCTTGAATAACTTTTTTTGTGAAGGTCGGAGAGACTTGGAAAGTGGTTGCATCTGGACTAATTTGGGTCCTGCGGATCGATTGGTACCATCCCCGAGCTTGTACGACCTTCGGAAGAGGTCGACCGACGAAATTCCCCCAAATCTGAGGAGATATTCTTGAATAACTTTTTTTGTGAAGGTCGGAGAGACTTGCAAGTAGGCTCTACCCCCACTAAATGGGGTAGCGCGCATCGATCGGTACCATCCTTGAGCTTCTCCGACTTTCGGAAGGGTTAGGGTTAGGGTTAGGGATGAAAGCACATAGGAGAAAGAGATATTCTTGAATAACTTTTTTTGTGAAGGTCGGAGAGACTTGCAAGTAGGCTCTACCCCCACTAAATGGGGTAGCGCGCATCGATCGGTACCATCCTTGAGCTTCTCCGACTTTCGGAAGGGTTAGGGTTAGGGTTAGGGATGAAAGCACATAGGAGAAAGAGATATTCTTGAATAACTTTTTTTGTGAAGGTCGGAGAGACTTGGAAAGTGGTTGCATCTGGACTAATTTGGGTCCTGCGGATCGATTGGTACCATCCCCGAGCTTGTACGACCTTCGGAAGAGGTCGACCGACGAAATTCCCCCAAATCTGAGGAGATATTCTTGAATAACTTTTTTTGTGAAGGTCGGAGAGACTTGCAAGTAGGCTTTACCCCCACTAAATGGGGTAGCGCGCATCGATCGGTACCATCCTTGAGCTTCTCCGACTTTCGGAAGGGTTAGGGTTAGGGTTAGGGATGAAAGCACATAGGAGAAAGAGATATTCTTGAATAACTTTTTTTGTGAAGGTCGGAGAGACTTGGAAAGTGGTTGCATCTGGACTAATTTGGGTCCTGCGGATCGATTGGTACCATCCCCGAGCTTGTACGACCTTCGGAAGAGGTCGACCGACGAAATTCCCCCAAATCTGAGGAGATATTCTTGAATAACTTTTTTTTTGAAGGTCGGAGAGACTTGCAAGTAGGCTCTACCCCCACTAAATGGGGTTGCGCACATCGATCGGTACCATCCTTGAGCTTCTCCGACTTTCGGAAGGGTTAGGGTTAGGGTTAGGGATGAAAGCACATAGGAGAAAGAGATATTCTTGAATCACTTTTTTTGTGAAGGTCGGAGAGACTTGGAAAGTGGTTGCATCTGGACTAATTTGGGTCCTGCGGATCGATTGGTACCATCCCCGAGCTTGTACGACCTTCGGAAGAGGTCGACCGACGAAATTCCCCCAAATCTGAGGAGATATTCTTGAATAACTTTTTTTTTGAAGGTCGGAGAGACTTGCAAGTAGGCTCTACCCCCACTAAATGGGGTTGCGCGCATCGATCGGTACCATCCTTGAGCTTCTCCGACTTTCGGAAGGGTTAGGGTTAGGGTTAGGGATGAAAGCACATAGGAGAAAGAGATATTCTTGAATAACTTTTTTTGTGAAGGTCGGAGAGACTTGCAAGTAGGCTCTACCCCCACTAAATGGGGTAGCGCGCATCCATCGGTACCATCCTTGAGCTTCTCCGACTTTCGGAAGGGTTAGGGTTAGGGTTAGGGATGAAAGCACATAGGAGAAAGAGATATTCTTGAATAACTTTTTTTGTGAAGGTCGGAGAGACTTGGAAAGTGGTTGCATCTGGACTAATTTGGGTCCTGCGGATCGATTGGTACCATCCCCGAGCTTGTACGACCTTCGGAAGAGGTCGACCGACGAAATTCCCCCAAATCTGAGGAGATATTCTTGAATAACTTTTTTTGTGAAGGTCGGAGAGACTTGCAAGTAGGCTCTACCCCCACTAAATGGGGTTGCGCGCATCGATCGGTACCATCCTTGAGCTTCTCCGACTTTCGGAAGGGTTAGGGTTAGGGTTAGGGATGAAAGCACATAGGAGAAAGAGATATTCTTGAATAACTTTTTTTGTGAAGGTCGGAGAGACTTGGAAAGTGGTTGCATCTGGACTAATTTGGGTCCTGCGGATCGATTGGTACCATCCCCGAGCTTGTACGACCTTCGGAAGAGGTCGACCGACGAAATTCCCCCAAATCTGAGGAGATATTCTTGAATAACTTTTTTTGTGAAGGTCGGAGAGACTTGCAAGTAGGCTCTACCCCCACTAAATGGGGTTGCGCGCATCGATCGGTACCATCCTTGAGCTTCTCCGACTTTCGGAAGGGTTAGGGTTAGGGTTAGGGATGAAAGCACATAGGAGAAAGAGATATTCTTGAATAACTTTTTTTGTGAAGGTCGGAGAGACTTGGAAAGTGGTTGCATCTGGACTAATTTGGGTCCTGCGGATCGATTGGTACCATCCCCGAGCTTGTACGACCTTCGGAAGAGGTCGACCGACGAAATTCCCCCAAATCTGAGGAGATATTCTTGAATAACTTTTTTTTTGAAGGTCGGAGAGACTTGCAAGTAGGCTCTACCCCCACTAAATGGGGTTGCGCACATCGATCGGTACCATCCTTGAGCTTCTCCGACTTTCGGAAGGGTTAGGGTTAGGGTTAGGGATGAAAGCACATAGGAGAAAGAGATATTCTTGAATAACTTTTTTTGTGAAGGTCGGAGAGACTTGGAAAGTGGTTGCATCTGGACTAATTTGGGTCCTGCGGATCGATTGGTACCATCCCCGAGCTTGTACGACCTTCGGAAGAGGTCGACCGACGAAATTCCTCCAAATCTGAGGAGATATTCTTGAATAACTTTTTTTTTGAAGGTCGGAGAGACTTGCAAGTAGGCTCTACCCCCACTAAATGGGGTTGCGCGCATCGATCGGTACCATCCTTGAGCTTCTCCGTCTTTCGGAAGGGTTAGGGTTAGGGTTAGGGATGAAAGCACATAGGAGAAAGAGATATTCTTGAATAACTTTTTTTGTGAAGGTCGGAGAGACTTGCAAGTAGGCTCTACCCCCACTAAATGGGGTAGCGCGCATCCATCGGTACCATCCTTGAGCTTCTCCGACTTTCGGAAGGGTTAGGGTTAGGGTTAGGGATGAAAGCACATAGGAGAAAGAGATATTCTTGAATAACTTTTTTTGTGAAGGTCGGAGAGACTTGGAAAGTGGTTGCATCTGGACTAATTTGGGTCCTGCGGATCGATTGGTACCATCCCCGAGCTTGTACGACCTTCGGAAGAGGTCGACCGACGAAATTCCCCCAAATCTGAGGAGATATTCTTGAATAACTTTTTTTGTGAAGGTCGGAGAGACTTGCAAGTAGGCTCTACCCCCACTAAATGGGGTTGCGCGCATCGATCGGTACCATCCTTGAGCTTCTCCGACTTTCGGAAGGGTTAGGGTTAGGGTTAGGGATGAAAGCACATAGGAGAAAGAGATATTCTTGAATAACTTTTTTTGTGAAGGTCGGAGAGACTTGGAAAGTGGTTGCATCTGGACTAATTTGGGTCCTGCGGATCGATTGGTACCATCCCCGAGCTTGTACGACCTTCGGAAGAGGTCGACCGACGAAATTCCCCCAAATCTGAGGAGATATTCTTGAATAACTTTTTTTGTGAAGGTCGGAGAGACTTGCAAGTAGGCTCTACCCCCACTAAATGGGGTTGCGCGCATCGATCGGTACCATCCTTGAGCTTCTCCGACTTTCGGAAGGGTTAGGGTTAGGGTTAGGGATGAAAGCACATAGGAGAAAGAGATATTCTTGAATAACTTTTTTTGTGAAGGTCGGAGAGACTTGGAAAGTGGTTGCATCTGGACTAATTTGGGTCCTGCGGATCGATTGGTACCATCCCCGAGCTTGTACGACCTTCGGAAGAGGTCGACCGACGAAATTCCCCCAAATCTGAGGAGATATTCTTGAATAACTTTTTTTTTGAAGGTCGGAGAGACTTGCAAGTAGGCTCTACCCCCACTAAATGGGGTTGCGCACATCGATCGGTACCATCCTTGAGCTTCTCCGACTTTCGGAAGGGTTAGGGTTAGGGTTAGGGATGAAAGCACATAGGAGAAAGAGATATTCTTGAATAACTTTTTTTGTGAAGGTCGGAGAGACTTGGAAAGTGGTTGCATCTGGACTAATTTGGGTCCTGCGGATCGATTGGTACCATCCCCGAGCTTGTACGACCTTCGGAAGAGGTCGACCGACGAAATTCCTCCAAATCTGAGGAGATATTCTTGAATAACTTTTTTTTTGAAGGTCGGAGAGACTTGCAAGTAGGCTCTACCCCCACTAAATGGGGTTGCGCGCATCGATCGGTACCATCCTTGAGCTTCTCCGTCTTTCGGAAGGGTTAGGGTTAGGGTTAGGGATGAAAGCACATAGGAGAAAGAGATATTCTTGAATAACTTTTTTTGTGAAGGTCGGAGAGACTTGCAAGTAGGCTCTACCCCCACTAAATGGGGTAGCGCGCATCCATCGGTACCATCCTTGAGCTTCTCCGACTTTCGGAAGGGTTAGGGTTAGGGTTAGGGATGAAAGCACATAGGAGAAAGAGATATTCTTGAATAACTTTTTTTGTGAAGGTCGGAGAGACTTGGAAAGTGGTTGCATCTGGACTAATTTGGGTCCTGCGGATCGATTGGTACCATCCCCGAGCTTGTACGACCTTCGGAAGAGGTCGACCGACGAAATTCCCCCAAATCTGAGGAGATATTCTTGAATAACTTTTTTTGTGAAGGTCGGAGAGACTTGCAAGTAGGCTCTACCCCCACTAAATGGGGTTGCGCGCATCGATCGGTACCATCCTTGAGCTTCTCCGACTTTCGGAAGGGTTAGGGTTAGGGTTAGGGATGAAAGCACATAGGAGAAAGAGATATTCTTGAATAACTTTTTTTGTGAAGGTCGGAGAGACTTGGAAAGTGGTTGCATCTGGACTAATTTGGGTCCTGCGGATCGATTGGTACCATCCCCGAGCTTGTACGACCTTCGGAAGAGGTCGACCGACGAAATTCCCCCAAATCTGAGGAGATATTCTTGAATAACTTTTTTTTTGAAGGTCGGAGAGACTTGCAAGTAGGCTCTACCCCCACTAAATGGGGTTGCGCGCATCGATCGGTACCATCCTTGAGCTTCTCCGACTTTCGGAAGGGTTAGGGTTAGGGTTAGGGATGAAAGCACATAGGAGAAAGAGATATTCTTGAATAACTTTTTTTGTGAAGGTCGGAAAGACTTGCAAGTAGGCTCTACCCCCACTAAATGGGGTAGCGCGCATCGATCGGTACCATCCTTGAGCTTCTCCGACTTTCGGAAGGGTTAGGGTTAGGGTTAGGGATGAAAGCACATAGGAGAAAGAGATATTCTTGAATAACTTTTTTTGTGAAGGTCGGAGAGACTTGGAAAGTGGTTGCATCTGGACTAATTTGGGTCCTGCGGATCGATTGGTACCATCCCCGAGCTTGTACGACCTTCGGAAGAGGTCGACCGACGAAATTCCCCCAAATCTGAGGAGATATTCTTGAATAACTTTTTTTGTGAAGGTCGGAGAGACTTGCAAGTAGGCTCTACCCCCACTAAATGGGGTAGCGCGCATCGATCGGTACCATCCTTGAGCTTCTCCGACTTTCGGAAGGGTTAGGGTTAGGGTTAGGGATGAAAGCACATAGGAGAAAGAGATATTCTTGAATAACTTTTTTTGTGAAGGTCGGAGAGACTTGCAAGTAGGCTCTACCCCCACTAAATGGGGTAGCGCACATCGATCGGTACCATCCTTGAGCTTCTCCGACTTTCGGAAGGGTTAGGGTTAGGGTTAGGGATGAAAGCACATAGGAGAAAGAGATATTCTTGAATAACTTTTTTTGTGAAGGTCGGAAAGACTTGGAAAGTGGTTGCATCTGGACTAATTTGGGTCCTGCGGATCGATTGGTACCATCCCCGAGCTTGTACGACCTTTGGAAGAGGTCGACCGACGAAATTCCCCCAAATCTGAGGAGATATTCTTGAATAACTTTTTTTGTGAAGGTCGGAGAGACTCTCAAGTAGGCTCTACCCCCACTAAATGGGGTTGCGCGCATCGATCGGTACCATCCTTGAGCTTCTCCGAGTTTCGGAAGGGTTAGGGTTAGGGTTAGGGATGAAAGCACATAGGAGAAAGAGATATTCTTGAATAACTTTTTTTGTGAAGGTCGGAGAGACTTGCAAGTAGGCTCTACCCCCACTAAATGGGGTAGCGCGCATCGATCGGTACCATCCTTGAGCTTCTCCGACTTTCGGAAGGGTTAGGGTTAGGGTTAGGGATGAAAGCACATAGGAGAAAGAGATATTCTTGAATAACTTTTTTTGTGAAGGTCGGAGAGACTTGCAAGTAGGCTCTACCCCCACTAAATGGGGTAGTGCGCATCGATCGGTACCATCCTTGAGCTTCTCCGACTTTCGGAAGGGTTAGGGTTAGGGTTAGGGATGAAAGCACATAGGAGAAAGAGATATTCTTGAATAACTTTTTTTGTGAAGGTCGGAGAGACTTGCAAGTAGGCTCTACCCCCACTAAATGGGGTAGCGCGCATCGATCGGTACCATCCTTGAGCTTCTCCGACTTTCGGAAGGGTTAGGGTTAGGGTTAGGGATGAAAGCACATAGGAGAAAGAGATATTCTTGAATAACTTTTTTTGTGAAGGTCGGAGAGACTTGGAAAGTGGTTGCATCTGGACTAATTTGGGTCCTGCGGATCGTTTGGTACCATCCCCGAGCTTGTACGACCTTCGGAAGAGGTCGACCGACGAAATTCCCCCAAATCTGAGGAGATATTCTTGAATAACTTTTTTTGTGAAGGTCGGAGAGACTTGCAAGTAGGCTCTACCCCCACTAAATGGGGTTGCGCGCATCGATCGGTACCATCCTTGAGCTTCTCCGACTTTCGGAAGGGTTAGGGTTAGGGTTAGGGATGAAAGCACATAGGAGAAAGAGATATTCTTGAATAACTTTTTTTGTGAAGGTCGGAGAGACTTGCAAGTAGGCTCTACCCCCACTAAATGGGGTAGCGCGCATCGATCGGTACCATCCTTGAGCTTCTCCGACTTTCGGAAGGGTTAGGGTTAGGGTTAGGGATGAAAGCACATAGGAGAAAGAGATATTCTTGAATAACTTTTTTTGTGAAGGTCGGAGAGACTTGGAAAGTGGTTGCATCTGGACTAATTTGGGTCCTGCGGATCGATTGGTACCATCCCCGAGCTTGTACGACCTTCGGAAGAGGTCGACCGACGAAATTCCCCCAAATCTGAGGAGATATTCTTGAATAACTTTTTTTGTGAAGGTCGGAGAGACTTGCAAGTAGGCTCTACCCCCACTAAATGGGGTTGCGCGCATCGATCGGTACCATCCTTGAGCTTCTCCGACTTTCGGAAGGGTTAGGGTTAGGGTTAGGGATGAAAGCACATAGGAGAAAGAGATATTCTTGAATAACTTTTTTTGTGAAGGTCGGAGAGACTTGCAAGTAGGCTCTACCCCCACTAAATGGGGTAGCGCGCATCGATCGGTACCATCTTTGAGCTTCTCCGACTTTCGGAAGGGTTAGGGTTAGGGTTAGGGATGAAAGCACATAGGAGAAAGAGATATTCTTGAATAACTTTTTTTGTGAAGGTCGGAGAGACTTGGAAAGTGGTTGCATCTGGACTAATTTGGGTCCTGCGGATCGATTGGTACCATCCCCGAGCTTGTACGACCTTCGGAAGAGGTCGACCGACGAAATTCCCCCAAATCTGAGGAGATATTCTTGAATAACTTTTTTTGTGAAGGTCGGAGAGACTTGCAAGTAGGCTCTACCCCCACTAAATGGGGTAGCGCGCATCGATCGGTACCATCCTTGAGCTTTTCCGACTTTCGGAAGGGTTAGGGTTAGGGTTAGGGATGAAAGCACATAGGAGAAAGAGATATTCTTGAATAACTTTTTTTGTGAAGGTCGGAGAGACTTGCAAGTAGGCTCTACCCCCACTAAATGGGGTAGCGCGCATCGATCGGTACCATCCTTGAGCTTCTCCGACTTTCGGAAGGGTTAGGGTTAGGGTTAGGGATGAAAGCACATAGGAGAAAGAGATATTCTTGAATAACTTTTTTTGTGAAGGTCGGAGAGACTTGCAAGTAGGCTCTACCCCCACTAAATGGGGTACCGCGCATCGATCGGTACCATCCTTGAGCTTCTCCGACTTTCGGAAGGGTTAGGGTTAGGGTTAGGGATGAAAGCACATAGGAGAAAGAGATATTCTTGAATAACTTTTTTTGTGAAGGTCGGAGAGACTTGCAAGTAGGCTCTACCCCCACTAAATGGGGTAGTGCGCATCGATCGGTACCATCCTTGAGCTTCTCCGACTTTCGGAAGGGTTAGGGTTAGGGTTAGGGATGAAAGCACATAGGAGAAAGAGATATTCTTGAATAACTTTTTTTGTGAAGGTCGGAGAGACTTGGAAAGTGGTTGCATCTGGACTAATTTGGGTCCTGCGGATCGATTGGTACCATCCCCGAGCTTGTACGACCTTCGGAAGAGGTCGACCGACGAAATTCCCCCAAATCTGAGGAGATATTCTTGAATAACTTTTTTTGTGAAGGTCGGAGAGACTTGCAAGTAGGCTCTACCCCCACTAAATGGGGTAGCGCGCATCGATCGGTACCATCCTTGAGCTTCTCCGACTTTCGGAAGGGTTAGGGTTAGGGTTAGGGATGAAAGCACATAGGAGAAAGAGATATTCTTGAATAACTTTTTTTGTGAAGGTCGGAGAGACTTGCAAGTAGGCTCTACCCCCACTAAATGGGGTAGCGCGCATCGATCGGTACCATCCTTGAGCTTCTCCGACTTTCGGAAGGGTTAGGGTTAGGGTTAGGGATGAAAGCACATAGGAGAAAGAGATATTCTTGAATAACTTTTTTTGTGAAGGTCGGAGAGACTTGGAAAGTGGTTGCATCTGGACTAATTTGGGTCCTGCGGATCGATTGGTACCATCCCCGAGCTTGTACGACCTTAGGAAGAGGTCGACCGACGAAATTCCCCCAAATCTGAGGAGATATTCTTGAATAACTTTTTTTGTGAAGGTCGGAGAGACTTGCAAGTAGGCTCTACCCCCACTAAATGGGGTAGCGCGCATCGATCGGTACCATCCTTGAGCTTCTCCGACTTTCGGAAGGGTTAGGGTTAGGGTTAGGGATGAAAGCACATAGGAGAAAGAGATATTCTTGAATAACTTTTTTTGTGAAGGTCGGAGAGACTTGCAAGTAGGCTCTACCCCCACTAAATGGGGTAGCGCGCATCGATCGGTACCATCCTTGAGCTTCTCCGACTTTCGGAAGGGTTAGGGTTAGGGTTAGGGATGAAAGCACATAGGAGAAAGAGATATTCTTGAATAACTTTTTTTGTGAAGGTCGGAGAGACTTGAAAAGTGGTTGCATCTGGACTAATTTGGGTCCTGCAGATCGATTGGTACCATCCCCGAGCTTGTACGACCTTCGGAAGAGGTCGACCGACGAAATTCCCCCAAATCTGAGGAGATATTCTTGAATAACTTTTTTTGTGAAGGTCGGAGAGACTTGCAAGTAGGCTCTACCCCCACTAAATGGGGTTGCGCGCATCGATCGGTACCATCCTTGAGCTTCTCCGACTTTCGGAAGGGTTAGGGTTAGGGATGAAAGCACATAGGAGAAAGAGATATTCTTGAATAACTTTTTTTGTGAAGGTCGGAGAGACTTGGAAAGTGGTTGCATCTGGACTAATTTGGGTCCTGCGGATCGATTGGTACCATCCCCGAGCTTGTACGACCTTCGGAAGAGGTCGACCGACGAAATTCCCCCAAATCTGAGGAGATATTCTTGAATAACTTTTTTTTTGAAGGTCGGAGAGACTTGCAAGTAGGCTCTACCCCCACTAAATGGGGTTGCGCGCATCGATCGGTACCATCCTTGAGCTTCTCCGACTTTCGGAAGGGTTAGGGTTAGGGATGAAAGCACATAGGAGAAAGAGATATTCTTGAATAACTTTTTTTGTGAAGGTCGGAGAGACTTGCAAGTAGGCTCTACCCCCACTAAATGGGGTAGCGCGCATCGATCGGTACCATCCTTGAGCTTCTCCGACTTTCGGAAGGGTTAGGGTTAGGGTTAGGGATGAAAGCACATAGGAGAAAGAGATATTCTTGAATAACTTTTTTTGTGAAGGTCGGAGAGACTTGAAAAGTGGTTGCATCTGGACTAATTTGGGTCCTGCAGATCGATTGGTACCATCCCCGAGCTTGTACGACCTTCGGAAGAGGTCGACCGACGAAATTCCCCCAAATCTGAGGAGATATTCTTGAATAACTTTTTTTGTGAAGGTCGGAGAGACTTGCAAGTAGGCTCTACCCCCACTAAATGGGGTTGCGCGCATCGATCGGTACCATCCTTGAGCTTCTCCGACTTTCGGAAGGGTTAGGGTTAGGGTTAGGGATGAAAGCACATAGGAGAAAGAGATATTCTTGAATAACTTTTTTTGTGAAGGTCGGAGAGACTTGGAAAGTGGTTGCATCTGGACTAATTTGGGTCCTGCGGATCGATTGGTACCATCCCCGAGCTTGTACGACCTTCGGAAGAGGTCGACCGACGAAATTCCCCCAAATCTGAGGAGATATTCTTGAATAACTTTTTTTGTGAAGGTCGGAGAGACTTGCAAGTAGGCTCTACCCCCACTAAATGGGGTTGCGCGCATCGATCGGTACCATCCTTGAGCTTCTCCGACTTTCGGAAGGGTTAGGGTTAGGGTTAGGGATGAAAGCACATAGGAGAAAGAGATATTCTTGAATAACTTTTTTTGTGAAGGTCGGAGAGACTTGGAAAGTGGTTGCATCTGGACTAATTTGGGTCCTGCGGATCGATTGGTACAATCCCCGAGCTTGTACGACCTTCGGAAGAGGTCGACCGACGAAATTCCCCCAAATCTGAGGAGATATTCTTGAATAACTTTTTTTGTGAAGGTCGGAGAGACTTGCAAGTAGGCTCTACCCCCACTAAATGGGGTTGCGCGCATCGATCGGTACCATCCTTGAGCTTCTCCGACTTTCGGAAGGGTTAGGGTTAGGGTTAGGGATGAAAGCACATAGGAGAAAGAGATATTCTTGAATAACTTTTTTTGTGAAGGTCGGAGAGACTTGGAAAGTGGTTACATCTGGACTAATTTGGGTCCTGCGGATCGATTGGTACCATCCCCGAGCTTGTACGACCTTCGGAAGAGGTCGACCGACGAAATTCCCCCAAATCTGAGGAGATATTCTTGAATAACTTTTTTTGTGAAGGTCGGAGAGACTTGCAAGTAGGCTCTACCCCCACTAAATGGGGTAGCGCGCATCGATCGGTACCATCCTTGAGCTTCTCCGACTTTCGGAAGGGTTAGGGTTAGGGTTAGGGATGAAAGCACATAGGAGAAAGAGATATTCTTGAATAACTTTTTTTGTGAAGGTCGGAGAGACTTGAAAAGTGGTTGCATCTGGACTAATTTGGGTCCTGCGGATCGATTGGTACCATCCCCGAGCTTGTACGACCTTCGGAAGAGGTCGACCGACGAAATTCCCCCAAATCTGAGGAGATATTCTTGAATAACTTTTTTTGTGAAGGTCGGAGAGACTTGCAAGTAGGCTCTACCCCCACTAAATGGGGTTGCGCGCATCGATCGGTACCATCCTTGAGCTTCTCCGACTTTCGGAAGGGTTAGGGTTAGGGTTAGGGATGAAAGCACATAGGAGAAAGAGATATTCTTGAATAACTTTTTTTGTGAAGGTCGGAGAGACTTGGAAAGTGGTTGCATCTGGACTAATTTGGGTCCTGCGGATCGATTGGTACCATCCCCGAGCTTGTACGACCTTCGGAAGAGGTCGACCGACGAAATTCCCCCAAATCTGAGGAGATATTCTTGAATAACTTTTTTTTTGAAGGTCGGAGAGACTTGCAAGTAGGCTCTACCCCCACTAAATGGGGTTGCGCGCATCGATCGGTACCATCCTTGAGCTTCTCCGACTTTCGGAAGGGTTAGGGTTAGGGATGAAAGCACATAGGAGAAAGAGATATTCTTGAATAACTTTTTTTGTGAAGGTCGGAGAGACTTGGAAAGTGGTTGCATCTGGACTAATTTGGGTCCTGCGGATCGATTGGTACCATCCCCGAGCTTGTACGACCTTCGGAAGAGGTCGACCGACGAAATTCCCCCAAATCTGAGGAGATATTCTTGAATAACTTTTTTTTTGAAGGTCGGAGAGACTTGCAAGTAGGCTCTACCCCCACTAAATGGGGTTGCGCGCATCGATCGGTACCATCCTTGAGCTTCTCCGACTTTCGGAAGGGTTAGGGTTAGGGTTAGGGATGAAAGCACATAGGAGAAAGAGATATTCTTGAATAACTTTTTTTGTGAAGGTCGGAGAGACTTGCAAGTAGGCTCTACCCCCACTAAATGGGGTAGCGCGCATCGATCGGTACCATCCTTGAGCTTCTCCGACTTTCGGAAGGGTTAGGGTTAGGGTTAGGGATGAAAGCACATAGGAGAAAGAGATATTCTTGAATAACTTTTTTTGTGAAGGTCGGAGAGACTTGGAAAGTGGTTGCATCTGGACTAATTTGGGTCCTGCGGATCGATTGGTACCATCCCCGAGCTTGTACGACCTTCGGAAGAGGTCGACCGACGAAATTCCCCCAAATCTGAGGAGATATTCTTGAATAACTTTTTTTGTGAAGGTCGGAGAGACTTGCAAGTAGGCTCTACCCCCACTAAATGGGGTTGCGCACATCGATCGGTACCATCCTTGAGCTTCTCCGACTTTCGGAAGGGTTAGGGTTAGGGTTAGGGATGAAAGCACATAGGAGAAAGAGATATTCTTGAATAACTTTTTTTGTGAAGGTCGGAGAGACTTGGAAAGTGGTTGCATCTGGACTAATTTGGGTCCTGCAGATCGATTGGTACCATCCCCGAGCTTGTACGACCTTTGGAAGAGGTCGACCGACGAAATTCCCCCAAATCTGAGGAGATATTCTTGAATAACTTTTTTTGTGAAGGTCGGAGAGACTTGCAAGTAGGCTCTACCCCCACTAAATGGGGTTGCGCGCATCGATCAGTACCATCTTTGAGCTTCTCCGACTTTCGGAAGGGTTAGGGTTAGGGTTAGGGATGAAAGCACATAGGAGAAAGAGATATTCTTGAATAACTTTTTTTGTGAAGGTCGGAGAGACTTGCAAGTAGGCTCTACCCCCACTAAATGGGGTAGCGCGCATCGATCGGTACCATCCTTGAGCTTCTCCGACTTTCGGAAGGGTTAGGGTTAGGGTTAGGGATGAAAGCACATAGGAGAAAGAGATATTCTTGAATAACTTTTTTTGTGAAGGTCGGAGAGACTTGGAAAGTGGTTGCATCTGGACTAATTTGGGTCCTGCAGATCGATTGGTACCATCCCCGAGCTTGTACGACCTTCGGAAGAGGTCGACCGACGAAATTCCCCCAAATCTGAGGAGATATTCTTGAATAACTTTTTTTTTGAAGGTCGGAGAGACTTGCAAGTAGGCTCTACCCCCACTAAATGGGGTTGCGCGCATCGATCGGTACCATCCTTGAGCTTCTCCGACTTTCGGAAGGGTTAGGGTTAGGGTTAGGGATGAAAGCACATAGGAGAAAGAGATATTCTTGAATAACTTTTTTTGTGAAGGTCGGAGAGACTTGGAAAGTGGTTGCATCTGGACTAATTTGGGTCCTGCGGATCGATTGGTACAATCCCCGAGCTTGTACGACCTTCGGAAGAGGTCGACCGACGAAATTCCCCCAAATCTGAGGAGATATTCTTGAATAACTTTTTTTGTGAAGGTTGGAGAGACTTGCAAGTAGGCTCTACCCCCACTAAATGGGGTTGCGCGCATCGATCGGTACCATCCTTGAGCTTCTCCGACTTTCGGAAGGGTTAGGGTTAGGGTTAGGGATGAAAGCACATAGGAGAAAGAGATATTCTTGAATAACTTTTTTTGTGAAGGTCGGAGAGACTTGGAAAGTGGTTACATCTGGACTAATTTGGGTCCTGCGGATCGATTGGTACCATCCCCGAGCTTGTACGACCTTCGGAAGAGGTCGACCGACGAAATTCCCCCAAATCTGAGGAGATATTCTTGAATAACTTTTTTTGTGAAGGTCGGAGAGACTTGCAAGTAGGCTCTACCCCCACTAAATGGGGTAGCGCGCATCGATCGGTACCATCCTTGAGCTTCTCCGACTTTCGGAAGGGTTAGGGTTAGGGTTAGGGATGAAAGCACATAGGAGAAAGAGATATTCTTGAATAACTTTTTTTGTGAAGGTCGGAGAGACTTGAAAAGTGGTTGCATCTGGACTAATTTGGGTCCTGCGGATCGATTGGTACCATCCCCGAGCTTGTACGACCTTCGGAAGAGGTCGACCGACGAAATTCCCCCAAATCTGAGGAGATATTCTTGAATAACTTTTTTTGTGAAGGTCGGAGAGACTTGCAAGTAGGCTCTACCCCCACTAAATGGGGTTGCGCGCATCGATCGGTACCATCCTTGAGCTTCTCCGACTTTCGGAAGGGTTAGGGTTAGGGTTAGGGATGAAAGCACATAGGAGAAAGAGATATTCTTGAATAACTTTTTTTGTGAAGGTCGGAGAGACTTGGAAAGTGGTTGCATCTGGACTAATTTGGGTCCTGCGGATCGATTGGTACCATCCCCGAGCTTGTACGACCTTCGGAAGAGGTCGACCGACGAAATTCCCCCAAATCTGAGGAGATATTCTTGAATAACTTTTTTTTTGAAGGTCGGAGAGACTTGCAAGTAGGCTCTACCCCCACTAAATGGGGTTGCGCGCATCGATCGGTACCATCCTTGAGCTTCTCCGACTTTCGGAAGGGTTAGGGTTAGGGTTAGGGATGAAAGCACATAGGAGAAAGAGATATTCTTGAATAACTTTTTTTGTGAAGGTCGGAGAGACTTGGAAAGTGGTTGCATCTGGACTAATTTGGGTCCTGCGGATCGATTGGTACCATCCCCGAGCTTGTACGACCTTCGGAAGAGGTCGACCGACGAAATTCCCCCAAATCTGAGGAGATATTCTTGAATAACTTTTTTTGTGAAGGTCGGAGAGACTTGCAAGTAGGCTCTACCCCCACTAAATGGGGTTGCGCGCATCGATCGGTACCATCCTTGAGCTTCTCCGACTTTCGGAAGGGTTAGGGTTAGGGTTAGGGATGAAAGCACATAGGAGAAAGAGATATTCTTGAATAACTTTTTTTGTGAAGGTCGGAGAGACTTGGAAAGTGGTTGCATCTGGACTAATTTGGGTCCTGCGGATCGATTGGTACCATCCCCGAGCTTGTACGACCTTCGGAAGAGGTCGACCGACGAAATTCCCCCAAATCTGAGGAGATATTCTTGAATAACTTTTTTTGTGAAGGTCGGAGAGACTTGCAAGTAGGCTCTACCCCCACTAAATGGGGTAGCGCGCATCGATCGGTACCATCCTTGAGCTTCTCCGACTTTCGGAAGGGTTAGGGTTAGGGTTAGGGATGAAAGCACATAGGAGAAAGAGATATTCTTGAATAACTTTTTTTGTGAAGGTCGGAGAGACTTGAAAAGTGGTTGCATCTGGACTAATTTGGGTCCTGCGGATCGATTGGTACCATCCCCGAGCTTGTACGACCTTCGGAAGAGGTCGACCGACGAAATTCCCCCAAATCTGAGGAGATATTCTTGAATAACTTTTTTTGTGAAGGTCGGAGAGACTTGCAAGTAGGCTCTACCCCCACTAAATGGGGTTGCGCGCATCGACCGGTACCATCCTTGAGCTTCTCCGACTTTCGGAAGGGTTAGGGTTAGGGTTAGGGATGAAAGCACATAGGAGAAAGAGATATTCTTGAATAACTTTTTTTGTGAAGGTCGGAGAGACTTGGAAAGTGGTTGCATCTGGACTAATTTGGGTCCTGCGGATCGATTGGTACCATCCCCGAGCTTGTACGACCTTCGGAAGAGGTCGACCGACGAAATTCCCCCAAATCTGAGGAGATATTCTTGAATAACTTTTTTTGTGAAGGTCGGAGAGACTTGCAAGTAGGCTCTACCCCCACTAAATGGGGTTGCGCGCATCGATCGGTACCATCCTTGAGCTTCTCCGACTTTCGGAAGGGTTAGGGTTAGGGATGAAAGCACATAGGAGAAAGAGATATTCTTGAATAACTTTTTTTGTGAAGGTCGGAGAGACTTGGAAAGTGGTTGCATCTGGACTAATTTGGGTCCTGCGGATCGATTGGTACCATCCCCGAGCTTGTACGACCTTCGGAAGAGGTCGACCGACGAAATTCCCCCAAATCTGAGGAGATATTCTTGAATAACTTTTTTTTTGAAGGTCGGAGAGACTTGCAAGTAGGCTCTACCCCCACTAAATGGGGTTGCGCGCATCGATCGGTACCATCCTTGAGCTTTTCCGACTTTCGGAAGGGTTAGGGTTAGGGTTAGGGATGAAAGCACATAGGAGAAAGAGATATTCTTGAATAACTTTTTTTGTGAAGGTCGGAGAGACTTGCAAGTAGGCTCTACCCCCACTAAATGGGGTAGCGCGCATCGATCGGTACCATCCTTGAGCTTCTCCGACTTTCGGAAGGGTTAGGGTTAGGGTTAGGGATGAAAGCACATAGGAGAAAGAGATATTCTTGAATAACTTTTTTTGTGAAGGTCGGAGAGACTTGAAAAGTGGTTGCATCTGGACTAATTTGGGTCCTGCAGATCGATTGGTACCATCCCCGAGCTTGTACGACCTTCGGAAGAGGTCGACCGACGAAATTCCCCCAAATCTGAGGAGATATTCTTGAATAACTTTTTTTGTGAAGGTCGGAGAGACTTGCAAGTAGGCTATACCCCCACTAAATGGGGTTGCGCGCATCGATCGGTACCATCCTTGAGCTTCTCCGACTTTCGGAAGGGTTAGGGTTAGGGTTAGGGATGAAAGCACATAGGAGAAAGAGATATTCTTGAATAACTTTTTTTGTGAAGGTCGGAGAGACTTGGAAAGTGGTTGCATCTGGACTAATTTGGGTCCTGCGGATCGATTGGTACCATCCCCGAGCTTGTACGACCTTCGGAAGAGGTCGACCGACGAAATTCCCCCAAATCTGAGGAGATATTCTTGAATAACTTTTTTTGTGAAGGTCGGAGAGACTTGCAAGTAGGCTCTACCCCCACTAAATGGGGTTGCGCGCATCGATCGGTACCATCCTTGAGCTTCTCCGACTTTCGGAAGGGTTAGGGTTAGGGTTAGGGATGAAAGCACATAGGAGAAAGAGATATTCTTGAATAACTTTTTTTGTGAAGGTCGGAGAGACTTGGAAAGTGGTTGCATCTGGACTAATTTGGGTCCTGCGGATCGATTGGTACAATCCCCGAGCTTGTACGACCTTCGGAAGAGGTCGACCGACGAAATTCCCCCAAATCTGAGGAGATATTCTTGAATAACTTTTTTTGTGAAGGTCGGAGAGACTTGCAAGTAGGCTCTACCCCCACTAAATGGGGTTGCGCGCATCGATCGGTACCATCCTTGAGCTTCTCCGACTTTCGGAAGGGTTAGGGTTAGGGTTAGGGATGAAAGCACATAGGAGAAAGAGATATTCTTGAATAACTTTTTTTGTGAAGGTCGGAGAGACTTGGAAAGTGGTTACATCTGGACTAATTTGGGTCCTGCGGATCGATTGGTACCATCCCCGAGCTTGTACGACCTTCGGAAGAGGTCGACCGACGAAATTCCCCCAAATCTGAGGAGATATTCTTGAATAACTTTTTTTGTGAAGGTCGGAGAGACTTGCAAGTAGGCTCTACCCCCACTAAATGGGGTAGCGCGCATCGATCGGTACCATCCTTGAGCTTCTCCGACTTTCGGAAGGGTTAGGGTTAGGGTTAGGGATGAAAGCACATAGGAGAAAGAGATATTCTTGAATAACTTTTTTTGTGAAGGTCGGAGAGACTTGAAAAGTGGTTGCATCTGGACTAATTTGGGTCCTGCGGATCGATTGGTACCATCCCCGAGCTTGTACGACCTTCGGAAGAGGTCGACCGACGAAATTCCCCCAAATCTGAGGAGATATTCTTGAATAACTTTTTTTGTGAAGGTCGGAGAGACTTGCAAGTAGGCTCTACCCCCACTAAATGGGGTTGCGCGCATCGATCGGTACCATCCTTGAGCTTCTCCGACTTTCGGAAGGGTTAGGGTTAGGGTTAGGGATGAAAGCACATAGGAGAAAGAGATATTCTTGAATAACTTTTTTTGTGAAGGTCGGAGAGACTTGGAAAGTGGTTGCATCTGGACTAATTTGGGTCCTGCGGATCGATTGGTACCATCCCCGAGCTTGTACGACCTTCGGAAGAGGTCGACCGACGAAATTCCCCCAAATCTGAGGAGATATTCTTGAATAACTTTTTTTTTGAAGGTCGGAGAGACTTGCAAGTAGGCTCTACCCCCACTAAATGGGGTTGCGCGCATCGATCGGTACCATCCTTGAGCTTCTCCGACTTTCGGAAGGGTTAGGGTTAGGGATGAAAGCAAATAGGAGAAAGAGATATTCTTGAATAACTTTTTTTGTGAAGGTCGGAGAGACTTGGAAAGTGGTTGCATCTGGACTAATTTGGGTCCTGCGGATCGATTGGTACCATCCCCGAGCTTGTACGACCTTCGGAAGAGGTCGACCGACGAAATTCCCCCAAATCTGAGGAGATATTCTTGAATAACTTTTTTTTTGAAGGTCGGAGAGACTTGCAAGTAGGCTCTACCCCCACTAAATGGGGTTGCGCGCATCGATCGGTACCATCCTTGAGCTTCTCCGACTTTCGGAAGGGTTAGGGTTAGGGTTAGGGATGAAAGCACATAGGAGAAAGAGATATTCTTGAATAACTTTTTTTGTGAAGGTCGGAGAGACTTGCAAGTAGGCTCTACCCCCACTAAATGGGGTAGCGCGCATCGATCGGTACCATCCTTGAGCTTCTCCGACTTTCGGAAGGGTTAGGGTTAGGGTTAGGGATGAAAGCACATAGGAGAAAGAGATATTCTTGAATAACTTTTTTTGTGAAGGTCGGAGAGACTTGGAAAGTGGTTGCATCTGGACTAATTTGGGTCCTGCGGATCGATTGGTACCATCCCGAGCTTGTACGACCTTCGGAAGAGGTCGACCGACGAAATTCCCCCAAATCTGAGGAGATATTCTTGAATAACTTTTTTTGTGAAGGTCGGAGAGACTTGCAAGTAGGCTCTACCCCCACTAAATGGGGTTGCGCGCATCGATCGGTACCATCCTTGAGCTTCTCCGACTTTCGGAAGGGTTAGGGTTAGGGTTAGGGATGAAAGCACATAGGAGAAAGAGATATTCTTGAATAACTTTTTTTGTGAAGGTCGGAGAGACTTGGAAAGTGGTTGCATCTGGACTAATTTGGGTCCTGCAGATCGATTGGTACCATCCCCGAGCTTGTACGACCTTCGGAAGAGGTCGACCGACGAAATTCCCCCAAATCTGAGGAGATATTCTTGAATAACTTTTTTTGTGAAGGTCGGAGAGACTTGCAAGTAGGCTCTACCCCCACTAAATGGGGTTGCGCGCATCGATCAGTACCATCTTTGAGCTTCTCCGACTTTCGGAAGGGTTAGGGTTAGGGTTAGGGATGAAAGCACATAGGAGAAAGAGATATTCTTGAATAACTTTTTTTGTGAAGGTCGGAGAGACTTGCAAGTAGGCTCTACCCCCACTAAATGGGGTAGCGCGCATCGATCGGTACCATCCTTGAGCTTCTCCGACTTTCGGAAGGGTTAGGGTTAGGGTTAGGGATGAAAGCACATAGGAGAAAGAGATATTCTTGAATAACTTTTTTTGTGAAGGTCGGAGAGACTTGGAAAGTGGTTGCATCTGGACTAATTTGGGTCCTGCGGATCGATTGGTACCATCCCCGAGCTTGTACGACCTTCGGAAGAGGTCGACCGACGAAATTCCCCCAAATCTGAGGAGATATTCTTGAATAACTTTTTTTTTGAAGGTCGGAGAGACTTGCAAGTAGGCTCTACCCCCACTAAATGGGGTTGCGCGCATCGATCGGTACCATTCTTGAGCTTCTCCGACTTTCGGAAGGGTTAGGGTTAGGGTTAGGGATGAAAGCACATAGGAGAAAGAGATATTCTTGAATAACTTTTTTTGTGAAGGTCGGAGAGACTTGCAAGTAGGCTCTACCCCCACTAAATGGGGTAGCGCGCATCGATCGGTACCATCCTTGAGCTTCTCCGACTTTCGGAAGGGTTAGGGTTAGGGATGAAAGCACATAGGAGAAAGAGATATTCTTGAATAACTTTTTTTGTGAAGGTCGGAGAGACTTGAAAAGTGGTTGCATCTGGACTAATTTGGGTCCTGCAGATCGATTGGTACCATCCCCGAGCTTGTACGACCTTCGGAAGAGGTCGACCGACGAAATTCCCCCAAATCTGAGGAGATATTCTTGAATAACTTTTTTTGTGAAGGTCGGAGAGACTTGCAAGTAGGCTCTACCCCCACTAAATGGGGTTGCGCGCATCGATCGGTACCATCCTTGAGCTTCTCCGACTTTCGGAAGGGTTAGGGTTAGGGTTAGGGATGAAAGCACATAGGAGAAAGAGATATTCTTGAATAACTTTTTTTGTGAAGGTCGGAGAGACTTGGAAAGTGGTTGCATCTGGACTAATTTGGGTCCTGCGGATCGATTGGTACCATCCCCGAGCTTGTACGACCTTCGGAAGAGGTCGACCGACGAAATTCCCCCAAATCTGAGGAGATATTCTTGAATAACTTTTTTTTTGAAGGTCGGAGAGACTTGCAAGTAGGCTCTACCCCCACTAAATGGGGTTGCGCGCATCGATCGGTACCATCCTTGAGCTTCTCCGACTTTCGGAAGGGTTAGGGTTAGGGTTAGGGATGAAAGCACATAGGAGAAAGAGATATTCTTGAATAACTTTTTTTGTGAAGGTCGGAGAGACTTGGAAAGTGGTTGCATCTGGACTAATTTGGGTCCTGCGGATCGATTGGTACCATCCCCGAGCTTGTACGACCTTCGGAAGAGGTCGACCGACGAAATTCCCCCAAATCTGAGGAGATATTCTTGAATAACTTTTTTTGTGAAGGTCGGAGAGACTTGCAAGTAGGCTCTACCCCCACTAAATGGGGTTGCGCGCATCGATCGGTACCATCCTTGAGCTTCTCCGACTTTCGGAAGGGTTAGGGTTAGGGTTAGGGATGAAAGCACATAGGAGAAAGAGATATTCTTGAATAACTTTTTTTGTGAAGGTCGGAGAGACTTGGAAAGTGGTTGCATCTGGACTAATTTGGGTCCTGCGGATCGATTGGTACCATCCCCGAGCTTGTACGACCTTCGGAAGAGGTCGACCGACGAAATTCCCCCAAATCTGAGGAGATATTCTTGAATAACTTTTTTTGTGAAGGTCGGAGAGACTTGCAAGTAGGCTCTACCCCCACTAAATGGGGTAGCGCGCATCGATCGGTACCATCCTTGAGCTTCTCCGACTTTCGGAAGGGTTAGGGTTAGGGTTAGGGATGAAAGCACATAGGAGAAAGAGATATTCTTGAATAACTTTTTTTGTGAAGGTCGGAGAGACTTGAAAAGTGGTTGCATCTGGACTAATTTGGGTCCTGCGGATCGATTGGTACCATCCCCGAGCTTGTACGACCTTCGGAAGAGGTCGACCGACGAAATTCCCCCAAATCTGAGGAGATATTCTTGAATAACTTTTTTTGTGAAGGTCGGAGAGACTTGCAAGTAGGCTCTACCCCCACTAAATGGGGTTGCGCGCATCGATCGGTACCATCCTTGAGCTTCTCCGACTTTCGGAAGGGTTAGGGTTAGGGTTAGGGATGAAAGCACATAGGAGAAAGAGATATTCTTGAATAACTTTTTTTGTGAAGGTCGGAGAGACTTGGAAAGTGGTTGCATCTGGACTAATTTGGGTCCTGCGGATCGATTGGTACCATCCCCGAGCTTGTACGACCTTCGGAAGAGGTCGACCGACGAAATTCCCCCAAATCTGAGGAGATATTCTTGAATAACTTTTTTTGTGAAGGTCGGAGAGACTTGCAAGTAGGCTCTACCCCCACTAAATGGGGTTGCGCGCATCGATCGGTACCATCCTTGAGCTTCTCCGACTTTCGGAAGGGTTAGGGTTAGGGTTAGGGATGAAAGCACATAGGAGAAAGAGATATTCTTGAATAACTTTTTTTGTGAAGGTCGGAGAGACTTGGAAAGTGGTTGCATCTGGACTAATTTGGGTCCTGCGGATCGATTGGTACCATCCCCGAGCTTGTACGACCTTCGGAAGAGGTCGACCGACGAAATTCCCCCAAATCTGAGGAGATATTCTTGAATAACTTTTTTTGTGAAGGTCGGAGAGACTTGCAAGTAGGCTCTACCCCCACTAAATGGGGTTGCGCGCATCGATCGGTACCATCCTTGAGCTTCTCCGACTTTCGGAAGGGTTAGGGTTAGGGTTAGGGATGAAAGCACATAGGAGAAAGAGATATTCTTGAATAACTTTTTTTGTGAAGGTCGGAGAGACTTGGAAAGTGGTTGCATCTGGACTAATTTGGGTCCTGCGGATCGATTGGTACCATCCCCGAGCTTGTACGACCTTCGGAAGAGGTCGACCGACGAAATTCCCCCAAATCTGAGGAGATATTCTTGAATAACTTTTTTTGTGAAGGTCGGAGAGACTTGCAAGTAGGCTCTACCCCCACTAAATGGGGTTGCGCGCATCGATCGGTACCATCCTTGAGCTTCTCCGACTTTCGGAAGGGTTAGGGTTAGGGTTAGGGATGAAAGCACATAGGAGAAAGAGATATTCTTGAATAACTTTTTTTGTGAAGGTCGGAGAGACTTGGAAAGTGGTTGCATCTGGACTAATTTGGGTCCTGCGGATCGATTGGTACCATCCCCGAGCTTGTACGACCTTCGGAAGAGGTCGACCGACGAAATTCCCCCAAATCTGAGGAGATATTCTTGAATAACTTTTTTTTTGAAGGTCGGAGAGACTTGCAAGTAGGCTCTACCCCCACTAAATGGGGTTGCGCGCATCGATCGGTACCATCCTTGAGCTTCTCCGACTTTCGGAAGGGTTAGGGTTAGGGATGAAAGCACATAGGAGAAAGAGATATTCTTGAATAACTTTTTTTGTGAAGGTCGGAGAGACTTGGAAAGTGGTTGCATCTGGACTAATTTGGGTCCTGCGGATCGATTGGTACCATCCCCGAGCTTGTACGACCTTCGGAAGAGGTCGACCGACGAAATTCCCCCAAATCTGAGGAGATATTCTTGAATAACTTTTTTTTTGAAGGTCGGAGAGACTTGCAAGTAGGCTCTACCCCCACTAAATGGGGTTGCGCGCATCGATCGGTACCATCCTTGAGCTTCTCCGACTTTCGGAAGGGTTAGGGTTAGGGTTAGGGATGAAAGCACATAGGAGAAAGAGATATTCTTGAATAACTTTTTTTGTGAAGGTCGGAGAGACTTGCAAGTAGGCTCTACCCCCACTAAATGGGGTAGCGCGCATCGATCGGTACCATCCTTGAGCTTCTCCGACTTTCGGAAGGGTTAGGGTTAGGGTTAGGGATGAAAGCACATAGGAGAAAGAGATATTCTTGAATAACTTTTTTTGTGAAGGTCGGAGAGACTTGGAAAGTGGTTGCATCTGGACTAATTTGGGTCCTGCGGATCGATTGGTACCATCCCCGAGCTTGTACGACCTTCGGAAGAGGTCGACCGACGAAATTCCCCCAAATCTGAGGAGATATTCTTGAATAACTTTTTTTGTGAAGGTCGGAGAGACTTGCAAGTAGGCTCTACCCCCACTAAATGGGGTTGCGCGCATCGATCGGTACCATCCTTGAGCTTCTCCGACTTTCGGAAGGGTTAGGGTTAGGGTTAGGGATGAAAGCACATAGGAGAAAGAGATATTCTTGAATAACTTTTTTTGTGAAGGTCGGAGAGACTTGGAAAGTGGTTGCATCTGGACTAATTTGGGTCCTGCAGATCGATTGGTACCATCCCCGAGCTTGTACGACCTTCGGAAGAGGTCGACCGACGAAATTCCCCCAAATCTGAGGAGATATTCTTGAATAACTTTTTTTGTGAAGGTCGGAGAGACTTGCAAGTAGGCTCTACCCCCACTAAATGGGGTTGCGCGCATCGATCAGTACCATCTTTGAGCTTCTCCGACTTTCGGAAGGGTTAGGGTTAGGGTTAGGGATGAAAGCACATAGGAGAAAGAGATATTCTTGAATAACTTTTTTTGTGAAGGTCGGAGAGACTTGCAAGTAGGCTCTACCCCCACTAAATGGGGTAGCGCGCATCGATCGGTACCATCCTTGAGCTTCTCCGACTTTCGGAAGGGTTAGGGTTAGGGTTAGGGATGAAAGCACATAGGAGAAAGAGATATTCTTGAATAACTTTTTTTGTGAAGGTCGGAGAGACTTGGAAAGTGGTTGCATCTGGACTAATTTGGGTCCTGCGGATCGATTGGTACCATCCCCGAGCTTGTACGACCTTCGGAAGAGGTCGACCGACGAAATTCCCCCAAATCTGAGGAGATATTCTTGAATAACTTTTTTTTTGAAGGTCGGAGAGACTTGCAAGTAGGCTCTACCCCCACTAAATGGGGTTGCGCGCATCGATCGGTACCATCCTTGAGCTTCTCCGACTTTCGGAAGGGTTAGGGTTAGGGTTAGGGATGAAAGCACATAGGAGAAAGAGATATTCTTGAATAACTTTTTTTGTGAAGGTCGGAGAGACTTGCAAGTAGGCTCTACCCCCACTAAATGGGGTAGCGCGCATCGATCGGTACCATCCTTGAGCTTCTCCGACTTTCGGAAGGGTTAGGGTTAGGGTTAGGGATGAAAGCACATAGGAGAAAGAGATATTCTTGAATAACTTTTTTTGTGAAGGTCGGAGAGACTTGAAAAGTGGTTGCATCTGGACTAATTTGGGTCCTGCAGATCGATTGGTACCATCCCCGAGCTTGTACGACCTTCGGAAGAGGTCGACCGACGAAATTCCCCCAAATCTGAGGAGATATTCTTGAATAACTTTTTTTGTGAAGGTCGGAGAGACTTGCAAGTAGGCTCTACCCCCACTAAATGGGGTTGCGCGCATCGATCGGTACCATCCTTGAGCTTCTCCGACTTTCGGAAGGGTTAGGGTTAGGGTTAGGGATGAAAGCACATAGGAGAAAGAGATATTCTTGAATAACTTTTTTTGTGAAGGTCGGAGAGACTTGGAAAGTGGTTGCATCTGGACTAATTTGGGTCCTGCGGATCGATTGGTACCATCCCCGAGCTTGTACGACCTTCGAAAGAGGTCGACCGACGAAATTCCCCCAAATCTGAGGAGATATTCTTGAATAACTTTTTTTGTGAAGGTCGGAGAGACTTGCAAGTAGGCTCTACCCCCACTAAATGGGGTTGCGCGCATCGATCGGTACCATCCTTGAGCTTCTCCGACTTTCGGAAGGGTTAGGGTTAGGGTTAGGGATGAAAGCACATAGGAGAAAGAGATATTCTTGAATAACTTTTTTTGTGAAGGTCGGAGAGACTTGGAAAGTGGTTGCATCTGGACTAATTTGGGTCCTGCGGATCGATTGGTACCATCCCCGAGCTTGTACGACCTTCGGAAGAGGTCGACCGACGAAATTCCCCCAAATCTGAGGAGATATTCTTGAATAACTTTTTTTGTGAAGGTCGGAGAGACTTGCAAGTAGGCTCTACCCCCACTAAATGGGGTTGCGCGCATCGATCGGTACCATCCTTGAGCTTCTCCGACTTTCGGAAGGGTTAGGGTTAGGGTTAGGGATGAAAGCACATAGGAGAAAGAGATATTCTTGAATAACTTTTTTTGTGAAGGTCGGAGAGACTTGGAAAGTGGTTGCATCTGGACTAATTTGGGTCCTGCGGATCGATTGGTACCATCCCCGAGCTTGTACGACCTTCGGAAGAGGTCGACCGACGAAATTCCCCCAAATCTGAGGAGATATTCTTGAATAACTTTTTTTGTGAAGGTCGGAGAGACTTGCAAGTAGGCTCTACCCCCACTAAATGGGGTAGCGCGCATCGATCGGTACCATCCTTGAGCTTCTCCGACTTTCGGAAGGGTTAGGGTTAGGGTTAGGGATGAAAGCACATAGGAGAAAGAGATATTCTTGAATAACTTTTTTTGTGAAGGTCGGAGAGACTTGAAAAGTGGTTGCATCTGGACTAATTTGGGTCCTGCGGATCGATTGGTACTATCCCCGAGCTTGTACGACCTTCGGAAGAGGTCGACCGACGAAATTCCCCCAAATCTGAGGAGATATTCTTGAATAACTTTTTTTGTGAAGGTCGGAGAGACTTGCAAGTAGGCTCTACCCCCACTAAATGGGGTTGCGCGCATCGATCGGTACCATCCTTGAGCTTCTCCGACTTTCGGAAGGGTTAGGGTTAGGGTTAGGGATGAAAGCACATAGGAGAAAGAGATATTCTTGAATAACTTTTTTTGTGAAGGTCGGAGAGACTTGGAAAGTGGTTGCATCTGGACTAATTTGGGTCCTGCGGATCGATTGGTACCATCCCCGAGCTTTTACGACCTTCGGAAGAGGTCGACCGACGAAATTCCCCCAAATCTGAGGAGATATTCTTGAATAACTTTTTTTGTGAAGGTCGGAGAGACTTGCAAGTAGGCTCTACCCCCACTAAATGGGGTTGCGCGCATCGATCGGTACCATCCTTGAGCTTCTCCGACTTTCGGAAGGGTTAGGGTTAGGGTTAGGGATGAAAGCACATAGGAGAAAGAGATATTCTTGAATAACTTTTTTTGTGAAGGTCGGAGAGACTTGGAAAGTGGTTGCATCTGGACTAATTTGGGTCCTGCGGATCGATTGGTACCATCCCCGAGCTTGTACGACCTTCGGAAGAGGTCGACCGACGAAATTCCCCCAAATCTGAGGAGATATTCTTGAATAACTTTTTTTGTGAAGGTCGGAGAGACTTGCAAGTAGGCTCTACCCCCACTAAATGGGGTTGCGCGCATCGATCGGTACCATCCTTGAGCTTCTCCGACTTTCGGAAGGGTTAGGGTTAGGGTTAGGGATGAAAGCACATAGGAGAAAGAGATATTCTTGAATAACTTTTTTTGTGAAGGTCGGAGAGACTTGGAAAGTGGTTGCATCTGGACTAATTTGGGTCCTGCGGATCGATTGGTACCATCTCCGAGCTTGTACGACCTTCGGAAGAGGTCGACCGACGAAATTCCCCCAAATCTGAGGAGATATTCTTGAATAACTTTTTTTGTGAAGGTCGGAGAGACTTGCAAGTAGGCTCTACCCCCACTAAATGGGGTAGCGCGCATCGATCGGTACCATCCTTGAGCTTCTCCGACTTTCGGAAGGGTTAGGGTTAGGGTTAGGGATGAAAGCACATAGGAGAAAGAGATATTCTTGAATAACTTTTTTTGTGAAGGTCGGAGAGACTTGAAAAGTGGTTGCATCTGGACTAATTTGGGTCCTGCGGATCGATTGGTACCATCCCCGAGCTTGTACGACCTTCGGAAGAGGTCGACCGACGAAATTCCCCCAAATCTGAGGAGATATTCTTGAATAACTTTTTTTGTGAAGGTCGGAGAGACTTGCAAGTAGGCTCTACCCCCACTAAATGGGGTTGCGCGCATCGATCGGTACCATCCTTGAGCTTCTCCGACTTTCGGAAGGGTTAGGGTTAGGGTTAGGGATGAAAGCACATAGGAGAAAGAGATATTCTTGAATAACTTTTTTTGTGAAGGTCGGAGAGACTTGGAAAGTGGTTGCATCTGGACTAATTTGGGTCCTGCGGATCGATTGGTACCATCCCCGAGCTTGTACGACCTTCGGAAGAGGTCGACCGACGAAATTCCCCCAAATCTGAGGAGATATTCTTGAATAACTTTTTTTGTGAAGGTCGGAGAGACTTGCAAGTAGGCTCTACCCCCACTAAATGGGGTTGCGCGCATCGATCGGTACCATCCTTGAGCTTCTCCGACTTTCGGAAGGGTTAGGGTTAGGGTTAGGGATGAAAGCACATAGGAGAAAGAGATATTCTTGAATAACTTTTTTTGTGAAGGTCGGAGAGACTTGGAAAGTGGTTGCATCTGGACTAATTTGGGTCCTGCGGATCGATTGGTACCATCCCCGAGCTTGTACGACCTTCGGAAGAGGTCGACCGACGAAATTCCCCCAAATCTGAGGAGATATTCTTGAATAACTTTTTTTTTGAAGGTCGGAGAGACTTGCAAGTAGGCTCTACCCCCACTAAATGGGGTTGCGCACATCGATCGGTACCATCCTTGAGCTTCTCCGACTTTCGGAAGGGTTAGGGTTAGGGTTAGGGATGAAAGCACATAGGAGAAAGAGATATTCTTGAATAACTTTTTTTGTGAAGGTCGGAGAGACTTGCAAGTAGGCTCTACCCCCACTAAATGGGGTAGCGCGCATCGATCGGTACCATCCTTGAGCTTCTCCGACTTTCGGAAGGGTTAGGGTTAGGGTTAGGGATGAAAGCACATAGGAGAAAGAGATATTCTTGAATAACTTTTTTTGTGAAGGTCGGAGAGACTTGGAAAGTGGTTGCATCTGGACTAATTTGGGTCCTGCGGATCGATTGGTACCATCCCCGAGCTTGTACGACCTTCGGAAGAGGTCGACCGACGAAATTCCCCCAAATCTGAGGAGATATTCTTGAATAACTTTTTTTGTGAAGGTCGGAGAGACTTGCAAGTAGGCTCTACCCCCACTAAATGGGGTTGCGCGCATCGATCGGTACCATCCTTGAGCTTCTCCGACTTTCGGAAGGGTTAGGGTTAGGGTTAGGGATGAAAGCACATAGGAGAAAGAGATATTCTTGAATAACTTTTTTTGTGAAGGTCGGAGAGACTTGGAAAGTGGTTGCATCTGGACTAATTTGGGTCCTGCGGATCGATTGGTACAATCCCCGAGCTTGTACGACCTTCGGAAGAGGTCGACCGACGAAATTCCCCCAAATCTGAGGAGATATTCTTGAATAACTTTTTTTTTGAAGGTCGGAGAGACTTGCAAGTAGGCTCTACCCCCACTAAATGGGGTTGCGCGCATCGATCGGTACCATCCTTGAGCTTCTCCGACTTTCGGAAGGGTTAGGGTTAGGGTTAGGGATGAAAGCACATAGGAGAAAGAGATATTCTTGAATAACTTTTTTTGTGAAGGTCGGAAAGACTTGCAAGTAGGCTCTACCCCCACTAAATGGGGTAGCGCGCATCGATCGGTACCATCCTTGAGCTTCTCCGACTTTCGGAAGGGTTAGGGTTAGGGTTAGGGATGAAAGCACATAGGAGAAAGAGATATTCTTGAATAACTTTTTTTGTGAAGGTCGGAGAGACTTGGAAAGTGGTTGCATCTGGACTAATTTGGGTCCTGCGGATCGATTGGTACCATCCCCGAGCTTGTACGACCTTCGGAAGAGGTCGACCGACGAAATTCCCCCAAATCTGAGGAGATATTCTTGAATAACTTTTTTTGTGAAGGTCGGAGAGACTTGCAAGTAGGCTCTACCCCCACTAAATGGGGTAGCGCGCATCGATCGGTACCATCCTTGAGCTTCTCCGACTTTCGGAAGGGTTAGGGTTAGGGTTAGGGATGAAAGCACATAGGAGAAAGAGATATTCTTGAATAACTTTTTTTGTGAAGGTCGGAGAGACTTGCAAGTAGGCTCTACCCCCACTAAATGGGGTAGCGCGCATCGATCGGTACCATCCTTGAGCTTCTCCGACTTTCGGAAGGGTTAGGGTTAGGGTTAGGGATGAAAGCACATAGGAGAAAGAGATATTCTTGAATAACTTTTTTTGTGAAGGTCGGAGAGACTTGGAAAGTGGTTGCATCTGGACTAATTTGGGTCCTGCGGATCGATTGGTACCATCCCCGAGCTTGTACGACCTTCGGAAGAGGTCGACCGACGAAATTCCCCCAAATCTGAGGAGATATTCTTGAATAACTTTTTTTGTGAAGGTCGGAGAGACTTGCAAGTAGGCTCTACCCCCACTAAATGGGGTTGCGCGCATCGATCGGTACCATCCTTGAGCTTCTCCGACTTTCGGAAGGGTTAGGGTTAGGGTTAGGGATGAAAGCACATAGGAGAAAGAGATATTCTTGAATAACTTTTTTTGTGAAGGTCGGAGAGACTTGCAAGTAGGCTCTACCCCCACTAAATGGGGTAGCGCGCATCGATCGGTACCATCCTTGAGCTTCTCCGACTTTCGGAAGGGTTAGGGTTAGGGTTAGGGATGAAAGCACATAGGAGAAAGAGATATTCTTGAATAACTTTTTTTGTGAAGGTCGGAGAGACTTGCAAGTAGGCTCTACCCCCACTAAATGGGGTAGTGCGCATCGATCGGTACCATCCTTGAGCTTCTCCGACTTTCGGAAGGGTTAGGGTTAGGGTTAGGGATGAAAGCACATAGGAGAAAGAGATATTCTTGAATAACTTTTTTTGTGAAGGTCGGAGAGACTTGCAAGTAGGCTCTACCCCCACTAAATGGGGTAGCACGCATCGATCGGTACCATCCTTGAGCTTCTCCGACTTTCGGAAGGGTTAGGGTTAGGGTTAGGGATGAAAGCACATAGGAGAAAGAGATATTCTTGAATAACTTTTTTTGTGAAGGTCGGAGAGACTTGGAAAGTGGTTGCATCTGGACTAATTTGGGTCCTGCGGATCGATTGGTACCATCCCCGAGCTTGTACGACCTTCGGAAGAGGTCGACCGACGAAATTCCCCCAAATCTGAGGAGATATTCTTGAATAACTTTTTTTGTGAAGGTCGGAGAGACTTGCAAGTAGGCTCTACCCCCACAAAATGGGGTTGCGCGCATCGATCGGTACCATCCTTGAGCTTCTCCGACTTTCGGAAGGGTTAGGGTTAGGGTTAGGGATGAAAGCACATAGGAGAAAGAGATATTCTTGAATAACTTTTTTTGTGAAGGTCGGAGAGACTTGCAAGTAGGCTCTACCCCCACTAAATGGGGTAGCGCGCATCGATCGGTACCATCCTTGAGCTTCTCCGACTTTCGGAAGGGTTAGGGTTAGGGTTAGGGATGAAAGCACATAGGAGAAAGAGATATTCTTGAATAACTTTTTTTGTGAAGGTCGGAGAGACTTGGAAAGTGGTTGCATCTGGACTAATTTGGGTCCTGCGGATCGATTGGTACCATCCCCGAGCTTGTACGACCTTCGGAAGAGGTCGACCGACGAAATTCCCCCAAATCTGAGGAGATATTCTTGAATAACTTTTTTTGTGAAGGTCGGAGAGACTTGCAAGTAGGCTCTACCCCCACTAAATGGGGTTGCGCGCATCGATCGGTACCATCCTTGAGCTTCTCCGACTTTCGGAAGGGTTAGGGTTAGGGTTAGGGATGAAAGCACATAGGAGAAAGAGATATTCTTGAATAACTTTTTTTGTGAAGGTCGGAGAGACTTGCAAGTAGGCTCTACCCCCACTAAATGGGGTAGCGCGCATCGATCGGTACCATCTTTGAGCTTCTCCGACTTTCGGAAGGGTTAGGGTTAGGGTTAGGGATGAAAGCACATAGGAGAAAGAGATATTCTTGAATAACTTTTTTTGTGAAGGTCGGAGAGACTTGGAAAGTGGTTGCATCTGGACTAATTTGGGTCCTGCGGATCGATTGGTACCATCCCCGAGCTTGTACGACCTTCGGAAGAGGTCGACCGACGAAATTCCCCCAAATCTGAGGAGATATTCTTGAATAACTTTTTTTGTGAAGGTCGGAGAGACTTGCAAGTAGGCTCTACCCCCACTAAATGGGGTAGCGCGCATCGATCGGTACCATCCTTGAGCTTTTCCGACTTTCGGAAGGGTTAGGGTTAGGGTTAGGGATGAAAGCACATAGGAGAAAGAGATATTCTTGAATAACTTTTTTTGTGAAGGTCGGAGAGACTTGCAAGTAGGCTCTACCCCCACTAAATGGGGTAGCGCGCATCGATCGGTACCATCCTTGAGCTTCTCCGACTTTCGGAAGGGTTAGGGTTAGGGTTAGGGATGAAAGCACATAGGAGAAAGAGATATTCTTGAATAACTTTTTTTGTGAAGGTCGGAGAGACTTGCAAGTAGGCTCTACCCCCACTAAATGGGGTAACGCGCATCGATCGGTACCATCCTTGAGCTTCTCCGACTTTCGGAAGGGTTAGGGTTAGGGTTAGGGATGAAAGCACATAGGAGAAAGAGATATTCTTGAATAACTTTTTTTGTGAAGGTCGGAGAGACTTGCAAGTAGGCTCTACCCCCACTAAATGGGGTAGTGCGCATCGATCGGTACCATCCTTGAGCTTCTCCGACTTTCGGAAGGGTTAGGGTTAGGGTTAGGGATGAAAGCACATAGGAGAAAGAGATATTCTTGAATAACTTTTTTTGTGAAGGTCGGAGAGACTTGGAAAGTGGTTGCATCTGGACTAATTTGGGTCCTGCGGATCGATTGGTACCATCCCCGAGCTTGTACGACCTTCGGAAGAGGTCGACCGACGAAATTCCCCCAAATCTGAGGAGATATTCTTGAATAACTTTTTTTGTGAAGGTCGGAGAGACTTGCAAGTAGGCTCTACCCCCACTAAATGGGGTAGCGCGCATCGATCGGTACCATCCTTGAGCTTCTCCGACTTTCGGAAGGGTTAGGGTTAGGGTTAGGGATGAAAGCACATAGGAGAAAGAGATATTCTTGAATAACTTTTTTTGTGAAGGTCGGAGAGACTTGCAAGTAGGCTCTACCCCCACTAAATGGGGTAGCGCGCATCGATCGGTACCATCCTTGAGCTTCTCCGACTTTCGGAAGGGTTAGGGTTAGGGTTAGGGATGAAAGCACATAGGAGAAAGAGATATTCTTGAATAACTTTTTTTGTGAAGGTCGGAGAGACTTGGAAAGTGGTTGCATCTGGACTAATTTGGGTCCTGCGGATCGATTGGTACCATCCCCGAGCTTGTACGACCTTCGGAAGAGGTCGACCGACGAAATTCCCCCAAATCTGAGGAGATATTCTTGAATAACTTTTTTTGTGAAGGTCGGAGAGACTTGCAAGTAGGCTTTACCCCCACTAAATGGGGTAGCGCGCATCGATCGGTACCATCCTTGAGCTTCTCCGACTTTCGGAAGGGTTAGGGTTAGGGTTAGGGATGAAAGCACATAGGAGAAAGAGATATTCTTGAATAACTTTTTTTGTGAAGGTCGGAGAGACTTGCAAGTAGGCTCTACCCCCACTAAATGGGGTAGCGCGCATCGATCGGTACCATCCTTGAGCTTATCCGACTTTCGGAAGGGTTAGGGTTAGGGTTAGGGATGAAAGCACATAGGAGAAAGAGATATTCTTGAATAACTTTTTTTGTGAAGGTCGGAGAGACTTGCAAGTAGGCTCTACCCCCACTAAATGGGGTAGCGCGCATCGATCAGTACCATCCTTGAGCTTCTCCGACTTTCGGAAGGGTTAGGGTTAGGGTTAGGGATGAAAGCACATAGGAGAAAGAGATATTCTTGAATAACTTTTTTTGTGAAGGTCGGAGAGACTTGCAAGTAGGCTCTACCCCCACTAAATGGGGTAGCGCGCATCGATCGGTACCATCCTTGAGCTTCTCCGACTTTCGGAAGGGTTAGGGTTAGGGTTAGGGATGAAAGCACATAGGAGAAAGAGATATTCTTGAATAACTTTTTTTGTGAAGGTCGGAGAGACTTGGAAAGTGGTTGCATCTGGACTAATTTGGGTCCTGCGGATCGATTGGTACCATCCCCGAGCTTGTACGACCTTCGGAAGAGGTCGACCGACGAAATTCCCCCAAATCTGAGGAGATATTCTTGAATAACTTTTTTTTTGAAGGTCGGAGAGACTTGCAAGTAGGCTCTACCCCCACTAAATGGGGTTGCGCACATCGATCGGTACCATCCTTGAGCTTCTCCGACTTTCGGAAGGGTTAGGGTTAGGGTTAGGGATGAAAGCACATAGGAGAAAGAGATATTCTTGAATAACTTTTTTTGTGAAGGTCGGAGAGACTTGCAAGTAGGCTCTACCCCCACTAAATGGGGTAGCGCGCATCGATCGGTACCATCCTTGAGCTTCTCCGACTTTCGGAAGGGTTAGGGTTAGGGTTAGGGATGAAAGCACATAGGAGAAAGAGATATTCTTGAATAACTTTTTTTGTGAAGGTCGGAGAGACTTGGAAAGTGGTTGCATCTGGACTAATTTGGGTCCTGCGGATCGATTGGTACCATCCCCGAGCTTGTACGACCTTCGGAAGAGGTCGACCGACGAAATTCCCCCAAATCTGAGGAGATATTCTTGAATAACTTTTTTTGTGAAGGTCGGAGAGACTTGCAAGTAGGCTCTACCCCCACTAAATGGGGTTGCGCGCATCGATCGGTACCATCCTTGAGCTTCTCCGACTTTCGGAAGGGTTAGGGTTAGGGTTAGGGATGAAAGCACATAGGAGAAAGAGATATTCTTGAATAACTTTTTTTGTGAAGGTCGGAGAGACTTGGAAAGTGGTTGCATCTGGACTAATTTGGGTCCTGCGGATCGATTGGTACAATCCCCGAGCTTGTACGACCTTCGGAAGAGGTCGACCGACGAAATTCCCCCAAATCTGAGGAGATATTCTTGAATAACTTTTTTTTTGAAGGTCGGAGAGACTTGCAAGTAGGCTCTACCCCCACTAAATGGGGTTGCGCGCATCGATCGGTACCATCCTTGAGCTTCTCCGACTTTCGGAAGGGTTAGGGTTAGGGTTAGGGATGAAAGCACATAGGAGAAAGAGATATTCTTGAATAACTTTTTTTGTGAAGGTCGGAAAGACTTGCAAGTAGGCTCTACCCCCACTAAATGGGGTAGCGCGCATCGATCGGTACCATCCTTGAGCTTCTCCGACTTTCGGAAGGGTTAGGGTTAGGGTTAGGGATGAAAGCACATAGGAGAAAGAGATATTCTTGAATAACTTTTTTTGTGAAGGTCGGAGAGACTTGGAAAGTGGTTGCATCTGGACTAATTTGGGTCCTGCGGATCGATTGGTACCATCCCCGAGCTTGTACGACCTTCGGAAGAGGTCGACCGACGAAATTCCCCCAAATCTGAGGAGATATTCTTGAATAACTTTTTTTGTGAAGGTCGGAGAGACTTGCAAGTAGGCTCTACCCCCACTAAATGGGGTAGCGCGCATCGATCGGTACCATCCTTGAGCTTCTCCGACTTTCGGAAGGGTTAGGGTTAGGGTTAGGGATGAAAGCACATAGGAGAAAGAGATATTCTTGAATAACTTTTTTTGTGAAGGTCGGAGAGACTTGCAAGTAGGCTCTACCCCCACTAAATGGGGTAGCGCGCATCGATCGGTACCATCCTTGAGCTTCTCCGACTTTCGGAAGGGTTAGGGTTAGGGTTAGGGATGAAAGCACATAGGAGAAAGAGATATTCTTGAATAACTTTTTTTGTGAAGGTCGGAGAGACTTGGAAAGTGGTTGCATCTGGACTAATTTGGGTCCTGCGGATCGATTGGTACCATCCCCGAGCTTGTACGACCTTCGGAAGAGGTCGACCGACGAAATTCCCCCAAATCTGAGGAGATATTCTTGAATAACTTTTTTTGTGAAGGTCGGAGAGACTTGCAAGTAGGCTCTACCCCCACTAAATGGGGTTGCGCGCATCGATCGGTACCATCCTTGAGCTTCTCCGACTTTCGGAAGGGTTAGGGTTAGGGTTAGGGATGAAAGCACATAGGAGAAAGAGATATTCTTGAATAACTTTTTTTGTGAAGGTCGGAGAGACTTGCAAGTAGGCTCTACCCCCACTAAATGGGGTAGCGCGCATCGATCGGTACCATCCTTGAGCTTCTCCGACTTTCGGAAGGGTTAGGGTTAGGGTTAGGGATGAAAGCACATAGGAGAAAGAGATATTCTTGAATAACTTTTTTTGTGAAGGTCGGTGAGACTTGCAAGTAGGCTCTACCCCCACTAAATGGGGTAGTGCGCATCGATCGGTACCATCCTTGAGCTTCTCCGACTTTCGGAAGGGTTAGGGTTAGGGTTAGGGATGAAAGCACATAGGAGAAAGAGATATTCTTGAATAACTTTTTTTGTGAAGGTCGGAGAGACTTGCAAGTAGGCTCTACCCCCACTAAATGGGGTAGCACGCATCGATCGGTACCATCCTTGAGCTTCTCCGACTTTCGGAAGGGTTAGGGTTAGGGTTAGGGATGAAAGCACATAGGAGAAAGAGATATTCTTGAATAACTTTTTTTGTGAAGGTCGGAGAGACTTGGAAAGTGGTTGCATCTGGACTAATTTGGGTCCTGCGGATCGATTGGTACCATCCCCGAGCTTGTACGACCTTCGGAAGAGGTCGACCGACGAAATTCCCCCAAATCTGAGGAGATATTCTTGAATAACTTTTTTTGTGAAGGTCGGAGAGACTTGCAAGTAGGCTCTACCCCCACAAAATGGGGTTGCGCGCATCGATCGGTACCATCCTTGAGCTTCTCCGACTTTCGGAAGGGTTAGGGTTAGGGTTAGGGATGAAAGCACATAGGAGAAAGAGATATTCTTGAATAACTTTTTTTGTGAAGGTCGGAGAGACTTGCAAGTAGGCTCTACCCCCACTAAATGGGGTAGCGCGCATCGATCGGTACCATCCTTGAGCTTCTCCGACTTTCGGAAGGGTTAGGGTTAGGGTTAGGGATGAAAGCACATAGGAGAAAGAGATATTCTTGAATAACTTTTTTTGTGAAGGTCGGAGAGACTTGGAAAGTGGTTGCATCTGGACTAATTTGGGTCCTGCGGATCGATTGGTACCATCCCCGAGCTTGTACGACCTTCGGAAGAGGTCGACCGACGAAATTCCCCCAAATCTGAGGAGATATTCTTGAATAACTTTTTTTGTGAAGGTCGGAGAGACTTGCAAGTAGGCTCTACCCCCACTAAATGGGGTTGCGCGCATCGATCAGTACCATCCTTGAGCTTCTCCGACTTTCGGAAGGGTTAGGGTTAGGGTTAGGGATGAAAGCACATAGGAGAAAGAGATATTCTTGAATAACTTTTTTTGTGAAGGTCGGAGAGACTTGGAAAGTGGTTGCATCTGGACTAATTTGGGTCCTGCGGATCGATTGGTACCATCCCCGAGCTTGTACGACCTTCGGAAGAGGTCGACCGACGAAATTCCCCCAAATCTGAGGAGATATTCTTGAATAACTTTTTTTGTGAAGGTCGGAGAGACTTGCAAGTAGGCTCTACCCCCACTAAATGGGGTAGCGCGCATCGATCGGTACCATCCTTGAGCTTTTCCGACTTTCGGAAGGGTTAGGGTTAGGGTTAGGGATGAAAGCACATAGGAGAAAGAGATATTCTTGAATAACTTTTTTTGTGAAGGTCGGAGAGACTTGCAAGTAGGCTCTACCCCCACTAAATGGGGTAGCGCGCATCGATCGGTACCATCCTTGAGCTTCTCCGACTTTCGGAAGGGTTAGGGTTAGGGTTAGGGATGAAAGCACATAGGAGAAAGAGATATTCTTGAATAACTTTTTTTGTGAAGGTCGGAGAGACTTGCAAGTAGGCTCTACCCCCACTAAATGGGGTAACGCGCATCGATCGGTACCATCCTTGAGCTTCTCCGACTTTCGGAAGGGTTAGGGTTAGGGTTAGGGATGAAAGCACATAGGAGAAAGAGATATTCTTGAATAACTTTTTTTGTGAAGGTCGGAGAGACTTGCAAGTAGGCTCTACCCCCACTAAATGGGGTAGTGCGCATCGATCGGTACCATCCTTGAGCTTCTCCGACTTTCGGAAGGGTTAGGGTTAGGGTTAGGGATGAAAGCACATAGGAGAAAGAGATATTCTTGAATAACTTTTTTTGTGAAGGTCGGAGAGACTTGGAAAGTGGTTGCATCTGGACTAATTTGGGTCCTGCGGATCGATTGGTACCATCCCCGAGCTTGTACGACCTTCGGAAGAGGTCGACCGACGAAATTCCCCCAAATCTGAGGAGATATTCTTGAATAACTTTTTTTGTGAAGGTCGGAGAGACTTGCAAGTAGGCTCTACCCCCACTAAATGGGGTAGCGCGCATCGATCGGTACCATCCTTGAGCTTCTCCGACTTTCGGAAGGGTTAGGGTTAGGGTTAGGGATGAAAGCACATAGGAGAAAGAGATATTCTTGAATAACTTTTTTTGTGAAGGTCGGAGAGACTTGCAAGTAGGCTCTACCCCCACTAAATGGGGTAGCGCGCATCGATCGGTACCATCCTTGAGCTTCTCCGACTTTCGGAAGGGTTAGGGTTAGGGTTAGGGATGAAAGCACATAGGAGAAAGAGATATTCTTGAATAACTTTTTTTGTGAAGGTCGGAGAGACTTGGAAAGTGGTTGCATCTGGACTAATTTGGGTCCTGCGGATCGATTGGTACCATCCCCGAGCTTGTACGACCTTCGGAAGAGGTCGACCGACGAAATTCCCCCAAATCTGAGGAGATATTCTTGAATAACTTTTTTTGTGAAGGTCGGAGAGACTTGCAAGTAGGCTTTACCCCCACTAAATGGGGTAGCGCGCATCGATCGGTACCATCCTTGAGCTTCTCCGACTTTCGGAAGGGTTAGGGTTAGGGTTAGGGATGAAAGCACATAGGAGAAAGAGATATTCTTGAATAACTTTTTTTGTGAAGGTCGGAGAGACTTGCAAGTAGGCTCTACCCCCACTAAATGGGGTAGCGCGCATCGATCGGTACCATCCTTGAGCTTATCCGACTTTCGGAAGGGTTAGGGTTAGGGTTAGGGATGAAAGCACATAGGAGAAAGAGATATTCTTGAATAACTTTTTTTGTGAAGGTCGGAGAGACTTGCAAGTAGGCTCTACCCCCACTAAATGGGGTAGCGCGCATCGATCAGTACCATCCTTGAGCTTCTCCGACTTTCGGAAGGGTTAGGGTTAGGGTTAGGGATGAAAGCACATAGGAGAAAGAGATATTCTTGAATAACTTTTTTTGTGAAGGTCGGAGAGACTTGCAAGTAGGCTCTACCCCCACTAAATGGGGTAGCGCGCATCGATCGGTACCATCCTTGAGCTTCTCCGACTTTCGGAAGGGTTAGGGTTAGGGTTAGGGATGAAAGCACATAGGAGAAAGAGATATTCTTGAATAACTTTTTTTGTGAAGGTCGGAGAGACTTGGAAAGTGGTTGCATCTGGACTAATTTGGGTCCTGCGGATCGATTGGTACCATCCCCGAGCTTGTACGACCTTCGGAAGAGGTCGACCGACGAAATTCCCCCAAATCTGAGGAGATATTCTTGAATAACTTTTTTTGTGAAGGTCGGAGAGACTTGCAAGTAGGCTTTACCCCCACTAAATGGGGTAGCGCGCATCGATCGGTACCATCCTTGAGCTTCTCCGACTTTCGGAAGGGTTAGGGTTAGGGTTAGGGATGAAAGCACATAGGAGAAAGAGATATTCTTGAATAACTTTTTTTGTGAAGGTCGGAGAGACTTGCAAGTAGGCTCTACCCCCACTAAATGGGGTAGCGCGCATCGATCGGTACCATCCTTGAGCTTCTCCGACTTTCGGAAGGGTTAGGGTTAGGGTTAGGGATGAAAGCACATAGGAGAAAGAGATATTCTTGAATAACTTTTTTTGTGAAGGTCGGAGAGACTTGCAAGTAGGCTCTACCCCCACTAAATGGGGTAGCGCGCATCGATCGGTACCATCCTTGAGCTTCTCCGACTTTCGGAAGGGTTAGGGTTAGGGTTAGGGATGAAAGCACATAGGAGAAAGAGATATTCTTGAATAACTTTTTTTGTGAAGGTCGGAGAGACTTGGAAAGTGGTTGCATCTGGACTAATTTGGGTCCTGCGGATCGATTGGTACCATCCCCGAGCTTGTACGACCTTCGGAAGAGGTCGACCGACGAAATTCCCCCAAATCTGAGGAGATATTCTTGAATAACTTTTTTTGTGAAGGTCGGAGAGACTTGCAAGTAGGCTCTACCCCCACTAAATGGGGTAGCGCGCATCGATCGGTACCATCCTTGAGCTTCTCCGACTTTCGGAAGGGTTAGGGTTAGGGTTAGGGATGAAAGCACATAGGAGAAAGAGATATTCTTGAATAACTTTTTTTGTGAAGGTCGGAGAGACTTGCAAGTAGGCTCTACCCCCACTAAATGGGGTAGCGCGCATCGATCGGTACCATCCTTGAGCTTCTCCGACTTTCGGAAGGGTTAGGGTTAGGGTTAGGGATGAAAGCACATAGGAGAAAGAGATATTCTTGAATAACTTTTTTTGTGAAGGTCGGAGAGACTTGCAAGTAGGCTCTACCCCCACTAAATGGGGTAGCGCGCATCGATCGGTACCATCCTTGAGCTTCTCCGACTTTCGGAAGGGTTAGGGTTAGGGTTAGGGATGAAAGCACATAGGAGAAAGAGATATTCTTGAATAACTTTTTTTGTGAAGGTCGGAGAGACTTGGAAAGTGGTTGCATCTGGACTAATTTGGGTCCTGCGGATCGATTGGTACCATCCCCGAGCTTGTACGACCTTCGGAAGAGGTCGACCGACGAAATTCCCCCAAATCTGAGGAGATATTCTTGAATAACTTTTTTTGTGAAGGTCGGAGAGACTTGCAAGTAGGCTTTACCCCCACTAAATGGGGTAGCGCGCATCGATCGGTACCATCCTTGAGCTTCTCCGACTTTCGGAAGGGTTAGGGTTAGGGTTAGGGATGAAAGCACATAGGAGAAAGAGATATTCTTGAATAACTTTTTTTGTGAAGGTCGGAGAGACTTGCAAGTAGGCTCTACCCCCACTAAATGGGGTAGCGCGCATCGATCGGTACCATCCTTGAGCTTATCCGACTTTCGGAAGGGTTAGGGTTAGGGTTAGGGATGAAAGCACATAGGAGAAAGAGATATTCTTGAATAACTTTTTTTGTGAAGGTCGGAGAGACTTGCAAGTAGGCTCTACCCCCACTAAATGGGGTAGCGCGCATCGATCAGTACCATCCTTGAGCTTCTCCGACTTTCGGAAGGGTTAGGGTTAGGGTTAGGGATGAAAGCACATAGGAGAAAGAGATATTCTTGAATAACTTTTTTTGTGAAGGTCGGAGAGACTTGCAAGTAGGCTCTACCCCCACTAAATGGGGTAGCGCGCATCGATCGGTACCATCCTTGAGCTTCTCCGACTTTCGGAAGGGTTAGGGTTAGGGTTAGGGATGAAAGCACATAGGAGAAAGAGATATTCTTGAATAACTTTTTTTGTGAAGGTCGGAGAGACTTGGAAAGTGGTTGCATCTGGACTAATTTGGGTCCTGCGGATCGATTGGTACCATCCCCGAGCTTGTACGACCTTCGGAAGAGGTCGACCGACGAAATTCCCCCAAATCTGAGGAGATATTCTTGAATAACTTTTTTTGTGAAGGTCGGAGAGACTTGCAAGTAGGCTTTACCCCCACTAAATGGGGTAGCGCGCATCGATCGGTACCATCCTTGAGCTTCTCCGACTTTCGGAAGGGTTAGGGTTAGGGTTAGGGATGAAAGCACATAGGAGAAAGAGATATTCTTGAATAACTTTTTTTGTGAAGGTCGGAGAGACTTGCAAGTAGGCTCTACCCCCACTAAATGGGGTAGCGCGCATCGATCGGTACCATCCTTGAGCTTCTCCGACTTTCGGAAGGGTTAGGGTTAGGGTTAGGGATGAAAGCACATAGGAGAAAGAGATATTCTTGAATAACTTTTTTTGTGAAGGTCGGAGAGACTTGCAAGTAGGCTCTACCCCCACTAAATGGGGTAGCGCGCATCGATCGGTACCATCCTTGAGCTTCTCCGACTTTCGGAAGGGTTAGGGTTAGGGTTAGGGATGAAAGCACATAGGAGAAAGAGATATTCTTGAATAACTTTTTTTGTGAAGGTCGGAGAGACTTGGAAAGTGGTTGCATCTGGACTAATTTGGGTCCTGCGGATCGATTGGTACCATCCCCGAGCTTGTACGACCTTCGGAAGAGGTCGACCGACGAAATTCCCCCAAATCTGAGGAGATATTCTTGAATAACTTTTTTTGTGAAGGTCGGAGAGACTTGCAAGTAGGCTCTACCCCCACTAAATGGGGTAGCGCGCATCGATCGGTACCATCCTTGAGCTTCTCCGACTTTCGGAAGGGTTAGGGTTAGGGTTAGGGATGAAAGCACATAGGAGAAAGAGATATTCTTGAATAACTTTTTTTGTGAAGGTCGGAGAGACTTGCAAGTAGGCTCTACCCCCACTAAATGGGGTAGCGCGCATCGATCGGTACCATCCTTGAGCTTCTCCGACTTTCGGAAGGGTTAGGGTTAGGGTTAGGGATGAAAGCACATAGGAGAAAGAGATATTCTTGAATAACTTTTTTTGTGAAGGTCGGAGAGACTTGCAAGTAGGCTCTACCCCCACTAAATGGGGTAGCGCGCATCGATCGGTACCATCCTTGAGCTTCTCCGACTTTCGGAAGGGTTAGGGTTAGGGATGAAAGCACATAGGAGAAAGAGATATTCTTGAATAACTTTTTTTGTGAAGGTCGGAGAGACTTGGAAAGTGGTTGCATCTGGACTAATTTGGGTCCTGCGGATCGATTGGTACCATCCCCGAGCTTGTACGACCTTCGGAAGAGGTCGACCGACGAAATTCCCCCAAATCTGAGGAGATATTCTTGAATAACTTTTTTTGTGAAGGTCGGAGAGACTTGCAAGTAGGCTGTACCCCCACTAAATGGGGTTGCGCGCATCGATCGGTACCATCCTTGAGCTTCTCCGACTTTCGGAAGGGTTAGGGTTAGGGTTAGGGATGAAAGCACATAGGAGAAAGAGATATTCTTGAATAACTTTTTTTGTGAAGGTCGGAGAGACTTGCAAGTAGGCTCTACCCCCACTAAATGGGGTAGCGCGCATCGATCGGTACCATCCTTGAGCTTCTCCGACTTTCGGAAGGGTTAGGGTTAGGGTTAGGGATGAAAGCACATAGGAGAAAGAGATATTCTTGAATAACTTTTTTTGTGAAGGTCGGAGAGACTTGGAAAGTGGTTGCATCTGGACTAATTTGGGTCCTGCGGATCGATTGGTACCATCCCCGAGCTTGTACGACCTTCGGAAGAGGTCGACCGACGAAATTCCCCCAAATCTGAGGAGATATTCTTGAATAACTTTTTTTGTGAAGGTCGGAGAGACTTGCAAGTAGGCTCTACCCCCACTAAATGGGGTAGCACGCATCGATCGGTACCATCCTTGAGCTTCTCCGACTTTCGGAAGGGTTAGGGTTAGGGTTAGGGATGAAAGCACATAGGAGAAAGAGATATTCTTGAATAACTTTTTTTGTGAAGGTCGGAGAGACTTGGAAAGTGGTTGCATCTGGACTAATTTGGGTCCTGCGGATCGATTGGTACCATCCCCGAGCTTGTACGACCTTCGAAAGAGGTCGACCGACGAAATTCCCCCAAATCTGAGGAGATATTCTTGAATAACTTTTTTTGTGAAGGTCGGAGAGACTTGCAAGTAGGCTCTACCCCCACTAAATGGGGTTGCGCGCATCGATCAGTTCCATCCTTGAGCTTCTCCGACTTTCGGAAGGGTTAGGGTTAGGGTTAGGGATGAAAGCACATAGGAGAAAGAGATATTCTTGAATAACTTTTTTTGTGAAGGTCGGAGAGACTTGCAAGTAGGCTCTACCCCCACTAAATGGGGTAGCGCGCATCGATCGGTACCATCCTTGAGCTTCTCCGACTTTCGGAAGGGTTAGGGTTAGGGTTAGGGATGAAAGCACATAGGAGAAAGAGATATTCTTGAATAACTTTTTTTGTGAAGGTCGGAGAGACTTGCAAGTAGGCTCTACCCCCACTAAATGGGGTAGCGCGCATCGATCGGTACCATCCTTGAGCTTCTCCGACTTTCGGAAGGGTTAGGGTTAGGGTTAGGGATGAAAGCACATAGGAGAAAGAGATATTCTTGAATAACTTTTTTTGTGAAGGTCGGAGAGACTTGCAAGTAGGCTCTACCCCCACTAAATGGGGTAGCGCGCATCGATCGGTACCATCCTTGAGCTTCTCCGACTTTCGGAAGGGTTAGGGTTAGGGTTAGGGATGAAAGCACATAGGAGAAAGAGATATTCTTGAATAACTTTTTTTGTGAAGGTCGGAGAGACTTGGAAAGTGGTTGCATCTGGACTAATTTGGGTCCTGCGGATCGATTGGTACCATCCCCGAGCTTGTACGACCTTCGGAAGAGGTCGACCGACGAAATTCCCCCAAATCTGAGGAGATATTCTTGAATAACTTTTTTTGTGAAGGTCGGAGAGACTTGCAAGTAGGCTCTACCCCCACTAAATGGGGTAGCACGCATCGATCGGTACCATCCTTGAGCTTCTCCGACTTTCGGAAGGGTTAGGGTTAGGGTTAGGGATGAAAGCACATAGGAGAAAGAGATATTCTTGAATAACTTTTTTTGTGAAGGTCGGAGAGACTTGGAAAGTGGTTGCATCTGGACTAATTTGGGTCCTGCGGATCGATTGGTACCATCCCCGAGCTTGTACGACCTTCGAAAGAGGTCGACCGACGAAATTCCCCCAAATCTGAGGAGATATTCTTGAATAACTTTTTTTGTGAAGGTCGGAGAGACTTGCAAGTAGGCTCTACCCCCACTAAATGGGGTTGCGCGCATCGATCAGTTCCATCCTTGAGCTTCTCCGACTTTCGGAAGGGTTAGGGTTAGGGTTAGGGATGAAAGCACATAGGAGAAAGAGATATTCTTGAATAACTTTTTTTGTGAAGGTCGGAGAGACTTGCAAGTAGGCTCTACCCCCACTAAATGGGGTAGCGCGCATCGATCGGTACCATCCTTGAGCTTCTCCGACTTTCGGAAGGGTTAGGGTTAGGGTTAGGGATGAAAGCACATAGGAGAAAGAGATATTCTTGAATAACTTTTTTTGTGAAGGTCGGAGAGACTTGCAAGTAGGCTCTACCCCCACTAAATGGGGTAGCGCGCATCGATCGGTACCATCCTTGAGCTTCTCCGACTTTCGGAAGGGTTAGGGTTAGGGTTAGGGATGAAAGCACATAGGAGAAAGAGATATTCTTGAATAACTTTTTTTGTGAAGGTCGGAGAGACTTGCAAGTAGGCTCTACCCCCACTAAATGGGGTAGCGCGCATCGATCGGTACCATCCTTGAGCTTCTCCGACTTTCGGAAGGGTTAGGGTTAGGGTTAGGGATGAAAGCACATAGGAGAAAGAGATATTCTTGAATAACTTTTTTTGTGAAGGTCGGAGAGACTTGGAAAGTGGTTGCATCTGGACTAATTTGGGTCCTGCGGATCGATTGGTACCATCCCCGAGCTTGTACGACCTTCGGAAGAGGTCGACCGACGAAATTCCCCCAAATCTGAGGAGATATTCTTGAATAACTTTTTTTGTGAAGGTCGGAGAGACTTGCAAGTAGGCTCTACCCCCACTAAATGGGGTTGCGCGCATCGATCGGTACCATCCTTGAGCTTCTCCGACTTTCGGAAGGGTTAGGGTTAGGGTTAGGGATGAAAGCACATAGGAGAAAGAGATATTCTTGAATAACTTTTTTTGTGAAGGTCGGAGAGACTTGCAAGTAGGCTCTACCCCCACTAAATGGGGTAGCGCGCATCGATCGGTACCATCCTTGAGCTTCTCCGACTTTCGGAAGGGTTAGGGTTAGGGTTAGGGATGAAAGCACATAGGAGAAAGAGATATTCTTGAATAACTTTTTTTGTGAAGGTCGGAGAGACTTGGAAAGTGGTTGCATCTGGACTAATTTGGGTCCTGCGGATCGATTGGTACCATCCCCGAGCTTGTACGACCTTCGGAAGAGGTCGACCGACGAAATTCCCCCAAATCTGAGGAGATATTCTTGAATAACTTTTTTTGTGAAGGTCGGAGAGACTTGCAAGTAGGCTCTACCCCCACTAAATGGGGTTGCGCGCATCGATCGGTACCATCCTTGAGCTTCTCCGACTTTCGGAAGGGTTAGGGTTAGGGTTAGGGATGAAAGCACATAGGAGAAAGAGATATTCTTGAATAACTTTTTTTGTGAAGGTCGGAGAGACTTGCAAGTAGGCTCTACCCCCACTAAATGGGGTAGCGCGCATCGATCGGTACCATCCTTGAGCTTCTCCGACTTTCGGAAGGGTTAGGGTTAGGGTTAGGGATGAAAGCACATAGGAGAAAGAGATATTCTTGAATAACTTTTTTTGTGAAGGTCGGAGAGACTTGCAAGTAGGCTCTACCCCCACTAAATGGGGTAGCGCGCATCGATCGGTACCATCCTTGAGCTTCTCCGACTTTCGGAAGGGTTAGGGTTAGGGTTAGGGATGAAAGCACATAGGAGAAAGAGATATTCTTGAATAACTTTTTTTGTGAAGGTCGGAGAGACTTGCAAGTAGGCTCTACCCCCACTAAATGGGGTAGCGCGCATCGATCGGTACCATCCTTGAGCTTCTCCGACTTTCGGAAGGGTTAGGGTTAGGGTTAGGGATGAAAGCACATAGGAGAAAGAGATATTCTTGAATAACTTTTTTTGTGAAGGTCGGAGAGACTTGGAAAGTGGTTGCATCTGGACTAATTTGGGTCCTGCGGATCGATTGGTACCATCCCCGAGCTTGTACGACCTTCGGAAGAGGTCGACCGACGAAATTCCCCCAAATCTGAGGAGATATTCTTGAATAACTTTTTTTGTGAAGGTCGGAGAGACTTGCAAGTAGGCTCTACCCCCACTAAATGGGGTTGCGCGCATCGATCGGTACCATCCTTGAGCTTCTCCGACTTTCGGAAGGGTTAGGGTTAGGGTTAGGGATGAAAGCACATAGGAGAAAGAGATATTCTTGAATAACTTTTTTTGTGAAGGTCGGAGAGACTTGCAAGTAGGCTCTACCCCCACTAAATGGGGTAGCGCGCATCGATCGGTACCATCCTTGAGCTTCTCCGACTTTCGGAAGGGTTAGGGTTAGGGTTAGGGATGAAAGCACATAGGAGAAAGAGATATTCTTGAATAACTTTTTTTGTGAAGGTCGGAGAGACTTGGAAAGTGGTTGCATCTGGACTAATTTGGGTCCTGCGGATCGATTGGTACCATCCCCGAGCTTGTACGACCTTCGGAAGAGGTCGACCGACGAAATTCCCCCAAATCTGAGGAGATATTCTTGAATAACTTTTTTTGTGAAGGTCGGAGAGACTTGCAAGTAGGCTCTACCCCCACTAAATGGGGTTGCGCGCATCGATCAGTACCATCCTTGAGCTTCTCCGACTTTCGGAAGGGTTAGGGTTAGGGTTAGGGATGAAAGCACATAGGAGAAAGAGATATTCTTGAATAACTTTTTTTGTGAAGGTCGGAGAGACTTGCAAGTAGGCTCTACCCCCACTAAATGGGGTAGCGCGCATCGATCGGTACCATCCTTGAGCTTCTCCGACTTTCGGAAGGGTTAGGGTTAGGGTTAGGGATGAAAGCACATAGGAGAAAGAGATATTCTTGAATAACTTTTTTTTGAAGGTCGGAGAGACTTGGAAAGTGGTTGCATCTGGACTAATTTGGGTCCTGCGGATCGATTGGTACCATCCCCGAGCTTGTACGACCTTCGGAAGAGGTCGACCGACGAAATTCCCCCAAATCTGAGGAGATATTCTTGAATAACTTTTTTTGTGAAGGTCGGAGAGACTTGCAAGTAGGCTCTACCCCCACTAAATGGGGTTGCGCGCATCGATCAGTACCATCCTTGAGCTTCTCCGACTTTCGGAAGGGTTAGGGTTAGGGTTAGGGATGAAAGCACATAGGAGAAAGAGATATTCTTGAATAACTTTTTTTGTGAAGGTCGGAGAGACTTGGAAAGTGGTTGCATCTGGACTAATTTGGGTCCTGCGGATCGATTGGTACCATCCCCGAGCTTGTACGACCTTCGGAAGAGGTCGACCGACGAAATTCCCCCAAATCTGAGGAGATATTCTTGAATAACTTTTTTTGTGAAGGTCGGAGAGACTTGCAAGTAGGCTCTACCCCCACTAAATGGGGTTGCGCGCATCGATCAGTACCATCCTTGAGCTTCTCCGACTTTCGGAAGGGTTAGGGTTAGGGTTAGGGATGAAAGCACATAGGAGAAAGAGATATTCTTGAATAACTTTTTTTGTGAAGGTCGGAGAGACTTGCAAGTAGGCTCTACCCCCACTAAATGGGGTAGCGCGCATCGATCGGTACCATCCTTGAGCTTCTCCGACTTTCGGAAGGGTTAGGGTTAGGGTTAGGGATGAAAGCACATAGGAGAAAGAGATATTCTTGAATAACTTTTTTTGTGAAGGTCGGAGAGACTTGGAAAGTGGTTGCATCTGGACTAATTTGGGTCCTGCGGATCGATTGGTACCATCCCCGAGCTTGTACGACCTTCGGAAGAGGTCGACCGACGAAATTCCCCCAAATCTGAGGAGATATTCTTGAATAACTTTTTTTGTGAAGGTCGGAGAGACTTGCAAGTAGGCTCTACCCCCACTAAATGGGGTTGCGCGCATCGATCGGTACCATCCTTGAGCTTCTCCGACTTTCGGAAGGGTTAGGGTTAGGGTTAGGGATGAAAGCACATAGGAGAAAGAGATATTCTTGAATAACTTTTTTTGTGAAGGTCGGAGAGACTTGCAAGTAGGCTCTACCCCCACTAAATGGGGTAGCGCGCATCGATCGGTACCATCCTTGAGCTTCTCCGACTTTCGGAAGGGTTAGGGTTAGGGTTAGGGATGAAAGCACATAGGAGAAAGAGATATTCTTGAATAACTTTTTTTGTGAAGGTCGGAGAGACTTGGAAAGTGGTTGCATCTGGACTAATTTGGGTCCTGCGGATCGATTGGTACCATCCCCGAGCTTGTACGACCTTCGGAAGAGGTCGACCGACGAAATTCCCCCAAATCTGAGGAGATATTCTTGAATAACTTTTTTTGTGAAGGTCGGAGAGACTTGCAAGTAGGCTCTACCCCCACTAAATGGGGTTGCGCGCATCGATCAGTACCATCCTTGAGCTTCTCCGACGTTCGGAAGGGTTAGGGTTAGGGTTAGGGATGAAAGCACATAGGAGAAAGAGATATTCTTGAATAACTTTTTTTGTGAAGGTCGGAGAGACTTGCAAGTAGGCTCTACCCCCACTAAATGGGGTAGCGCGCATCGATCGGTACCATCCTTGAGCTTCTCCGACTTTCGGAAGGGTTAGGGTTAGGGTTAGGGATGAAAGCACATAGGAGAAAGAGATATTCTTGAATAACTTTTTTTGTGAAGGTCGGAGAGACTTGGAAAGTGGTTGCATCTGGACTAATTTGGGTCCTGCGGATCGATTGGTACCATCCCCGAGCTTGTACGACCTTCGGAAGAGGTCGACCGACGAAATTCCCCCAAATCTGAGGAGATATTCTTGAATAACTTTTTTTTGAAGGTCGGAGAGACTTGCAAGTAGGCTCTACCCCCACTAAATGGGGTTGCGCGCATCGATCAGTACCATCCTTGAGCTTCTCCGACGTTCGGAAGGGTTAGGGTTAGGGTTAGGGATGAAAGCACATAGGAGAAAGAGATATTCTTGAATAACTTTTTTTGTGAAGGTCGGAGAGACTTGCAAGTAGGCTCTACCCCCACTAAATGGGGTAGCGCGCATCGATCGGTACCATCCTTGAGCTTCTCCGACTTTCGGAAGGGTTAGGGTTAGGGTTAGGGATGAAAGCACATAGGAGAAAGAGATATTCTTGAATAACTTTTTTTGTGAAGGTCGGAGAGACTTGCAAGTAGGCTCTACCCCCACTAAATGGGGTAGCGCGCATCGATCGGTACCATCCTTGAGCTTCTCCGACTTTCGGAAGGGTTAGGGTTAGGGATGAAAGCACATAGGAGAAAGAGATATTCTTGAATAACTTTTTTTGTGAAGGTCGGAGAGACTTGCAAGTAGGCTCTACCCCCACTAAATGGGGTAGCGCGCATCGATCGGTACCATCCTTGAGCTTCTCCGACTTTCGGAAGGGTTAGGGTTAGGGTTAGGGATGAAAGCACATAGGAGAAAGAAATATTCTTGAATAACTTTTTTTGTGAAGGTCGGAGAGACTTGGAAAGTGGTTGCATCTGGACTAATTTGGGTCCTGCGGATCGATTGGTACCATCCCCGAGCTTGTACGACCTTCGGAAGAGGTCGACCGACGAAATTCCCCCAAATCTGAGGAGATATTCTTGAATAACTTTTTTTGTGAAGGTCGGAGAGACTTGCAAGTAGGCTCTACCCCCACTAAATGGGGTTGCGCGCATCGATCAGTACCATCCTTGAGCTTCTCCGACTTTCGGAAGGGTTAGGGTTAGGGTTAGGGATGAAAGCACATAGGAGAAAGAGATATTCTTGAATAACTTTTTTTGTGAAGGTCGGAGAGACTTGGAAAGTGGTTGCATCTGGACTAATTTGGGTCCTGCGGATCGATTGGTACCATCCCCGAGCTTGTACGACCTTCGGAAGAGGTCGACCGACGAAATTCCCCCAAATCTGAGGAGATATTCTTGAATAACTTTTTTTGTGAAGGTCGGAGAGACTTGCAAGTAGGCTCTACCCCCACTAAATGGGGTTGCGCGCATCGATCAGTACCATCCTTGAGCTTCTCCGACTTTCGGAAGGGTTAGGGTTAGGGTTAGGGATGAAAGCACATAGGAGAAAGAGATATTCTTGAATAACTTTTTTTGTGAAGGTCGGAGAGACTTGCAAGTAGGCTCTACCCCCACTAAATGGGGTAGCGCGCATCGATCGGTACCATCCTTGAGCTTCTCCGACTTTCGGAAGGGTTAGGGTTAGGGTTAGGGATGAAAGCACATAGGAGAAAGAGATATTCTTGAATAACTTTTTTTGTGAAGGTCGGAGAGACTTGGAAAGTGGTTGCATCTGGACTAATTTGGGTCCTGCGGATCGATTGGTACCATCCCCGAGCTTGTACGACCTTCGGAAGAGGTCGACCGACGAAATTCCCCCAAATCTGAGGAGATATTCTTGAATAACTTTTTTTGTGAAGGTCGGAGAGACTTGCAAGTAGGCTCTACCCCCACTAAATGGGGTTGCGCGCATCGATCGGTACCATCCTTGAGCTTCTCCGACTTTCGGAAGGGTTAGGGTTAGGGTTAGGGATGAAAGCACATAGGAGAAAGAGATATTCTTGAATAACTTTTTTTGTGAAGGTCGGAGAGACTTGCAAGTAGGCTCTACCCCCACTAAATGGGGTAGCGCGCATCGATCGGTACCATCCTTGAGCTTCTCCGACTTTCGGAAGGGTTAGGGTTAGGGTTAGGGATGAAAGCACATAGGAGAAAGAGATATTCTTGAATAACTTTTTTTTGAAGGTCGGAGAGACTTGGAAAGTGGTTGCATCTGGACTAATTTGGGTCCTGCGGATCGATTGGTACCATCCCCGAGCTTGTACGACCTTCGGAAGAGGTCGACCGACGAAATTCCCCCAAATCTGAGGAGATATTCTTGAATAACTTTTTTTGTGAAGGTCGGAGAGACTTGCAAGTAGGCTCTACCCCCACTAAATGGGGTTGCGCGCATCGATCAGTACCATCCTTGAGCTTCTCCGACTTTCGGAAGGGTTAGGGTTAGGGTTAGGGATGAAAGCACATAGGAGAAAGAGATATTCTTGAATAACTTTTTTTGTGAAGGTCGGAGAGACTTGCAAGTAGGCTCTACCCCCACTAAATTGGGTAGCGCGCATCGATCGGTACCATCCTTGAGCTTCTCCGACTTTCGGAAGGGTTAGGGTTAGGGTTAGGGATGAAAGCACATAGGAGAAAGAGATATTCTTGAATAACTTTTTTTGTGAAGGTCGGAGAGACTTGCAAGTAGGCTCTACCCCCACTAAATGGGGTAGCGCGCATCGATCGGTACCATCCTTGAGCTTCTCCGACTTTCGGAAGGGTTAGGGTTAGGGTTAGGGATGAAAGCACATAGGAGAAAGAGATATTCTTGAATAACTTTTTTTGTGAAGGTCGGAGAGACTTGCAAGTAGGCTCTACCCCCACTAAATGGGGTAGCGCGCATCGATCGGTACCATCCTTGAGCTTCTCCGACTTTCGGAAGGGTTAGGGTTAGGGTTAGGGATGAAAGCACATAGGAGAAAGAGATATTCTTGAATAACTTTTTTTGTGAAGGTCGGAGAGACTTGGAAAGTGGTTGCATCTGGACTAATTTGGGTCCTGCGGATCGATTGGTACCATCCCCGAGCTTGTACGACCTTCGGAAGAGGTCGACCGACGAAATTCCCCCAAATCTGAGGAGATATTCTTGAATAACTTTTTTTGTGAAGGTCGGAGAGACTTGCAAGTAGGCTCTACCCCCACTAAATGGGGTTGCGCGCATCGATCGGTACCATCCTTGAGCTTCTCCGACTTTCGGAAGGGTTAGGGTTAGGGTTAGGGATGAAAGCACATAGGAGAAAGAGATATTCTTGAATAACTTTTTTTGTGAAGGTCGGAGAGACTTGCAAGTAGGCTCTACCCCCACTAAATGGGGTAGCGCGCATCGATCGGTACCATCCTTGAGCTTCTCCGACTTTCGGAAGGGTTAGGGTTAGGGTTAGGGATGAAAGCACATAGGAGAAAGAGATATTCTTGAATAACTTTTTTTGTGAAGGTCGGAGAGACTTGGAAAGTGGTTGCATCTGGACTAATTTGGGTCCTGCGGATCGATTGGTACCATCCCCGAGCTTGTACGACCTTCGGAAGAGGTCGACCGACGAAATTCCCCCAAATCTGAGGAGATATTCTTGAATAACTTTTTTTGTGAAGGTCGGAGAGACTTGCAAGTAGGCTCTACCCCCACTAAATGGGGTTGCGCGCATCGATCGGTACCATCCTTGAGCTTCTCCGACTTTCGGAAGGGTTAGGGTTAGGGTTAGGGATGAAAGCACATAGGAGAAAGAGATATTCTTGAATAACTTTTTTTGTGAAGGTCGGAGAGACTTGCAAGTAGGCTCTACCCCCACTAAATGGGGTAGCGCGCATCGATCGGTACCATCCTTGAGCTTCTCCGACTTTCGGAAGGGTTAGGGTTAGGGTTAGGGATGAAAGCACATAGGAGAAAGAGATATTCTTGAATAACTTTTTTTGTGAAGGTCGGAGAGACTTGCAAGTAGGCTCTACCCCCACTAAATGGGGTAGCGCGCATCGATCGGTACCATCCTTGAGCTTCTCCGACTTTCGGAAGGGTTAGGGTTAGGGTTAGGGATGAAAGCACATAGGAGAAAGAGATATTCTTGAATAACTTTTTTTGTGAAGGTCGGAGAGACTTGCAAGTAGGCTCTACCCCCACTAAATGGGGTAGCGCGCATCGATCGGTACCATCCTTGAGCTTCTCCGACTTTCGGAAGGGTTAGGGTTAGGGTTAGGGATGAAAGCACATAGGAGAAAGAGATATTCTTGAATAACTTTTTTTGTGAAGGTCGGAGAGACTTGGAAAGTGGTTGCATCTGGACTAATTTGGGTCCTGCGGATCGATTGGTACCATCCCCGAGCTTGTACGACCTTCGGAAGAGGTCGACCGACGAAATTCCCCCAAATCTGAGGAGATATTCTTGAATAACTTTTTTTGTGAAGGTCGGAGAGACTTGCAAGTAGGCTCTACCCCCACTAAATGGGGTTGCGCGCATCGATCGGTACCATCCTTGAGCTTCTCCGACTTTCGGAAGGGTTAGGGTTAGGGTTAGGGATGAAACCACATAGGAGAAAGAGATATTCTTGAATAACTTTTTTTGTGAAGGTCGGAGAGACTTGCAAGTAGGCTCTACCCCCACTAAATGGGGTAGCGCGCATCGATCGGTACCATCCTTGAGCTTCTCCGACTTTCGGAAGGGTTAGGGTTAGGGTTAGGGATGAAAGCACATAGGAGAAAGAGATATTCTTGAATAACTTTTTTTGTGAAGGTCGGAGAGACTTGGAAAGTGGTTGCATCTGGACTAATTTGGGTCCTGCGGATCGATTGGTACCATCCCCGAGCTTGTACGACCTTCGGAAGAGGTCGACCGACGAAATTCCCCCAAATCTGAGGAGATATTCTTGAATAACTTTTTTTGTGAAGGTCGGAGAGACTTGCAAGTAGGCTCTACCCCCACTAAATGGGGTTGCGCGCATCGATCAGTACCATCCTTGAGCTTCTCCGACTTTCGGAAGGGTTAGGGTTAGGGTTAGGGCTGAAAGCACATAGGAGAAAGAGATATTCTTGAATAACTTTTTTTGTGAAGGTCGGAGAGACTTGCAAGTAGGCTCTACCCCCACTAAATGGGGTAGCGCGCATCGATCGGTACCATCCTTGAGCTTCTCCGACTTTCGGAAGGGTTAGGGTTAGGGTTAGGGATGAAAGCACATAGGAGAAAGAGATATTCTTGAATAACTTTTTTTTGAAGGTCGGAGAGACTTGGAAAGTGGTTGCATCTGGACTAATTTGGGTCCTGCGGATCGATTGGTACCATCCCCGAGCTTGTACGACCTTCGGAAGAGGTCGACCGACGAAATTCCCCCAAATCTGAGGAGATATTCTTGAATAACTTTTTTTGTGAAGGTCGGAGAGACTTGCAAGTAGGCTCTACCCCCACTAAATGGGGTTGCGCGCATCGATCAGTACCATCCTTGAGCTTCTCCGACTTTCGGAAGGGTTAGGGTTAGGGTTAGGGATGAAAGCACATAGGAGAAAGAGATATTCTTGAATAACTTTTTTTGTGAAGGTCGGGGAGACTTGGAAAGTGGTTGCATCTGGACTAATTTGGGTCCTGCGGATCGATTGGTACCATCCCCGAGCTTGTACGACCTTCGGAAGAGGTCGACCGACGAAATTCCCCCAAATCTGAGGAGATATTCTTGAATAACTTTTTTTGTGAAGGTCGGAGAGACTTGCAAGTAGGCTCTACCCCCACTAAATGGGGTTGCGCGCATCGATCAGTACCATCCTTGAGCTTCTCCGACTTTCGGAAGGGTTAGGGTTAGGGTTAGGGATGAAAGCACATAGGAGAAAGAGATATTCTTGAATAACTTTTTTTGTGAAGGTCGGAGAGACTTGCAAGTAGGCTCTACCCCCACTAAATGGGGTAGCGCGCATCGATCGGTACCATCCTTGAGCTTCTCCGACTTTCGGAAGGGTTAGGGTTAGGGTTAGGGATGAAAGCACATAGGAGAAAGAGATATTCTTGAATAACTTTTTTTGTGAAGGTCGGAGAGACTTGGAAAGTGGTTGCATCTGGACTAATTTGGGTCCTGCGGATCGATTGGTACCATCCCCGAGCTTGTACGACCTTCGGAAGAGGTCGACCGACGAAATTCCCCCAAATCTGAGGAGATATTCTTGAATAACTTTTTTTGTGAAGGTCGGAGAGACTTGCAAGTAGGCTCTACCCCCACTAAATGGGGTTGCGCGCATCGATCGGTACCATCCTTGAGCTTCTCCGACTTTCGGAAGGGTTAGGGTTAGGGTTAGGGATGAAAGCACATAGGAGAAAGAGATATTCTTGAATAACTTTTTTTGTGAAGGTCGGAGAGACTTGCAAGTAGGCTCTACCCCCACTAAATGGGGTAGCGCGCATCGATCGGTACCATCCTTGAGCTTCTCCGACTTTCGGAAGGGTTAGGGTTAGGGTTAGGGATGAAAGCACATAGGAGAAAGAGATATTCTTGAATAACTTTTTTTGTGAAGGTCGGAGAGACTTGGAAAGTGGTTGCATCTGGACTAATTTGGGTCCTGCGGATCGATTGGTACCATCCCCGAGCTTGTACGACCTTCGGAAGAGGTCGACCGACGAAATTCCCCCAAATCTGAGGAGATATTCTTGAATAACTTTTTTTGTGAAGGTCGGAGAGACTTGCAAGTAGGCTCTACCCCCACTAAATGGGGTTGCGCGCATCGATCAGTACCATCCTTGAGCTTCTCCGACGTTCGGAAGGGTTAGGGTTAGGGTTAGGGATGAAAGCACATAGGAGAAAGAGATATTCTTGAATAACTTTTTTTGTGAAGGTCGGAGAGACTTGCAAGTAGGCTCTACCCCCACTAAATGGGGTAGCGCGCATCGATCGGTACCATCCTTGAGCTTCTCCGACTTTCGGAAGGGTTAGGGTTAGGGTTAGGGATGAAAGCACATAGGAGAAAGAGATATTCTTGAATAACTTTTTTTGTGAAGGTCGGAGAGACTTGGAAAGTGGTTGCATCTGGACTAATTTGGGTCCTGCGGATCGATTGGTACCATCCCCGAGCTTGTACGACCTTCGGAAGAGGTCGACCGACGAAATTCCCCCAAATCTGAGGAGATATTCTTGAATAACTTTTTTTGTGAAGGTCGGAGAGACTTGCAAGTAGGCTCTACCCCCACTAAATGGGGTTGCGCGCATCGATCAGTACCATCCTTGAGCTTCTCCGACGTTCGGAAGGGTTAGGGTTAGGGTTAGGGATGAAAGCACATAGGAGAAAGAGATATTCTTGAATAACTTTTTTTGTGAAGGTCGGAGAGACTTGCAAGTAGGCTCTACCCCCACTAAATGGGGTAGCGCGCATCGATCGGTACCATCCTTGAGCTTCTCCGACTTTCGGAAGGGTTAGGGTTAGGGTTAGGGATGAAAGCACATAGGAGAAAGAGATATTCTTGAATAACTTTTTTTGTGAAGGTCGGAGAGACTTGCAAGTAGGCTCTACCCCCACTAAATGGGGTAGCGCGCATCGATCGGTACCATCCTTGAGCTTCTCCGACTTTCGGAAGGGTTAGGGTTAGGGTTAGGGATGAAAGCACATAGGAGAAAGAGATATTCTTGAATAACTTTTTTTGTGAAGGTCGGAGAGACTTGCAAGTAGGCTCTACCCCCACTAAATGGGGTAGCGCGCATCGATCGGTACCATCCTTGAGCTTCTCCGACTTTCGGAAGGGTTAGGGTTAGGGTTAGGGATGAAAGCACATAGGAGAAAGAGATATTCTTGAATAACTTTTTTTGTGAAGGTCGGAGAGACTTGGAAAGTGGTTGCATCTGGACTAATTTGGGTCCTGCGGATCGATTGGTACCATCCCCGAGCTTGTACGACCTTCGGAAGAGGTCGACCGACGAAATTCCCCCAAATCTGAGGAGATATTCTTGAATAACTTTTTTTGTGAAGGTCGGAGAGACTTGCAAGTAGGCTCTACCCCCACTAAATGGGGTTGCGCGCATCGATCAGTACCATCCTTGAGCTTCTCCGACTTTCGGAAGGGTTAGGGTTAGGGTTAGGGATGAAAGCACATAGGAGAAAGAGATATTCTTGAATAACTTTTTTTGTGAAGGTCGGAGAGACTTGGAAAGTGGTTGCATCTGGACTAATTTGGGTCCTGCGGATCGATTGGTACCATCCCCGAGCTTGTACGACCTTCGGAAGAGGTCGACCGACGAAATTCCCCCAAATCTGAGGAGATATTCTTGAATAACTTTTTTTGTGAAGGTCGGAGAGACTTGCAAGTAGGCTCTACCCCCACTAAATGGGGTTGCGCGCATCGATCAGTACCATCCTTGAGCTTCTCCGACTTTCGGAAGGGTTAGGGTTAGGGTTAGGGATGAAAGCACATAGGAGAAAGAGATATTCTTGAATAACTTTTTTTGTGAAGGTCGGAGAGACTTGCAAGTAGGCTCTACCCCCACTAAATGGGGTAGCGCGCATCGATCGGTACCATCCTTGAGCTTCTCCGACTTTCGGAAGGGTTAGGGTTAGGGTTAGGGATGAAAGCACATAGGAGAAAGAGATATTCTTGAATAACTTTTTTTGTGAAGGTCGGAGAGACTTGGAAAGTGGTTGCATCTGGACTAATTTGGGTCCTGCGGATCGATTGGTACCATCCCCGAGCTTGTACGACCTTCGGAAGAGGTCGACCGACGAAATTCCCCCAAATCTGAGGAGATATTCTTGAATAACTTTTTTTGTGAAGGTCGGAGAGACTTGCAAGTAGGCTCTACCCCCACTAAATGGGGTTGCGCGCATCGATCGGTACCATCCTTGAGCTTCTCCGACTTTCGGAAGGGTTAGGGTTAGGGTTAGGGATGAAAGCACATAGGAGAAAGAGATATTCTTGAATAACTTTTTTTGTGAAGGTCGGAGAGACTTGCAAGTAGGCTCTACCCCCACTAAATGGGGTAGCGCGCATCGATCGGTACCATCCTTGAGCTTCTCCGACTTTCGGAAGGGTTAGGGTTAGGGTTAGGGATGAAAGCACATAGGAGAAAGAGATATTCTTGAATAACTTTTTTTTGAAGGTCGGAGAGACTTGGAAAGTGGTTGCATCTGGACTAATTTGGGTCCTGCGGATCGATTGGTACCATCCCCGAGCTTGTACGACCTTCGGAAGAGGTCGACCGACGAAATTCCCCCAAATCTGAGGAGATATTCTTGAATAACTTTTTTTGTGAAGGTCGGAGAGACTTGCAAGTAGGCTCTACCCCCACTAAATGGGGTTGCGCGCATCGATCAGTACCATCCTTGAGCTTCTCCGACTTTCGGAAGGGTTAGGGTTAGGGTTAGGGATGAAAGCACATAGGAGAAAGAGATATTCTTGAATAACTTTTTTTGTGAAGGTCGGAGAGACTTGGAAAGTGGTTGCATCTGGACTAATTTGGGTCCTGCGGATCGATTGGTACCATCCCCGAGCTTGTACGACCTTCGGAAGAGGTCGACCGACGAAATTCCCCCAAATCTGAGGAGATATTCTTGAATAACTTTTTTTGTGAAGGTCGGAGAGACTTGCAAGTAGGCTCTACCCCCACTAAATGGGGTTGCGCGCATCGATCAGTACCATCCTTGAGCTTCTCCGACTTTCGGAAGGGTTAGGGTTAGGGTTAGGGATGAAAGCACATAGGAGAAAGAGATATTCTTGAATAACTTTTTTTGTGAAGGTCGGAGAGACTTGCAAGTAGGCTCTACCCCCACTAAATGGGGTAGCACGCATCGATCGGTACCATCCTTGAGCTTCTCCGACTTTCGGAAGGGTTAGGGTTAGGGTTAGGGATGAAAGCACATAGGAGAAAGAGATATTCTTGAATAACTTTTTTTGTGAAGGTCGGAGAGACTTGGAAAGTGGTTGCATCTGGACTAATTTGGGTCCTGCGGATCGATTGGTACCATCCCCGAGCTTGTACGACCTTCGGAAGAGGTCGACCGACGAAATTCCCCCAAATCTGAGGAGATATTCTTGAATAACTTTTTTTGTGAAGGTCGGAGAGACTTGCAAGTAGGCTCTACCCCCACTAAATGGGGTTGCGCGCATCGATCGGTACCATCCTTGAGCTTCTCCGACTTTCGGAAGGGTTAGGGTTAGGGTTAGGGATGAAAGCACATAGGAGAAAGAGATATTCTTGAATAACTTTTTTTGTGAAGGTCGGAGAGACTTGCAAGTAGGCTCTACCCCCACTAAATGGGGTAGCGCGCATCGATCGGTACCATCCTTGAGCTTCTCCGACTTTTGGAAGGGTTAGGGTTAGGGTTAGGGATGAAAGCACATAGGAGAAAGAGATATTCTTGAATAACTTTTTTTGTGAAGGTCGGAGAGACTTGGAAAGTGGTTGCATCTGGACTAATTTGGGTCCTGCGGATCGATTGGTACCATCCCCGAGCTTGTACAACCTTCGGAAGAGGTCGACCGACGAAATTCCCCCAAATCTGAGGAGATATTCTTGAATAACTTTTTTTGTGAAGGTCGGAGAGACTTGCAAGTAGGCTCTACCCCCACTAAATGGGGTTGCGCGCATCGATCAGTACCATCCTTGAGCTTCTCCGACGTTCGGAAGGGTTAGGGTTAGGGTTAGGGATGAAAGCACATAGGAGAAAGAGATATTCTTGAATAACTTTTTTTGTGAAGGTCGGAGAGACTTGCAAGTAGGCTCTACCCCCACTAAATGGGGTAGCGCGCATCGATCGGAACCATCCTTGAGCTTCTCCGACTTTCGGAAGGGTTAGGGTTAGGGTTAGGGATGAAAGCACATAGGAGAAAGAGATATTCTTGAATAACTTTTTTTGTGAAGGTCGGAGAGACTTGCAAGTAGGCTCTACCCCCACTAAATGGGGTAGCACGCATCGATCGGTACCATCCTTGAGCTTCTCCGACTTTCGGAAGGGTTAGGGTTAGGGTTAGGGATGAAAGCACATAGGAGAAAGAGATATTCTTGAATAACTTTTTTTGTGAAGGTCGGAGAGACTTGCAAGTAGGCTCTACCCCCACTAAATGGGGTAGCGCGCATCGATCGGTACCATCCTTGAGCTTCTCCGACTTTCGGAAGGGTTAGGGTTAGGGTTAGGGATGAAAGCACATAGGAGAAAGAGATATTCTTGAATAACTTTTTTTGTGAAGGTCGGAGAGACTTGGAAAGTGGTTGCATCTGGACTAATTTGGGTCCTGCGGATCGATTGGTACCATCCCCGAGCTTGTACGACCTTCGGAAGAGGTCGACCGACGAAATTCCCCCAAATCTGAGGAGATATTCTTGAATAACTTTTTTTGTGAAGGTCGGAGAGACTTGCAAGTAGGCTCTACCCCCACTAAATGGGGTTGCGCGCATCGATCAGTACCATCCTTGAGCTTCTCCGACTTTCGGAAGGGTTAGGGTTAGGGTTAGGGATGAAAGCACATAGGAGAAAGAGATATTCTTGAATAACTTTTTTTGTGAAGGTCGGAGAGACTTGCAAGTAGGCTCTACCCCCACTAAATGGGGTAACGCGCATCGATCGGTACCATCCTTGAGCTTCTCCGACTTTCGGAAGGGTTAGGGTTAGGGTTAGGGATGAAAGCACATAGGAGAAAGAGATATTCTTGAATAACTTTTTTTTGAAGGTCGGAGAGACTTGGAAAGTGGTTGCATCTGGACTAATTTGGGTCCTGCGGATCGATTGGTACCATCCCCGAGCTTGTACGACCTTCGGAAGAGGTCGACCGACGAAATTCCCCCAAATCTGAGGAGATATTCTTGAATAACTTTTTTTGTGAAGGTCGGAGAGACTTGCAAGTAGGCTCTACCCCCACTAAATGGGGTTGCGCGCATCGATCAGTACCATCCTTGAGCTTCTCCGACTTTCGGAAGGGTTAGGGTTAGGGTTAGGGATGAAAGCACATAGGAGAAAGAGATATTCTTGAATAACTTTTTTTGTGAAGGTCGGAGAGACTTGGAAAGTGGTTGCATCTGGACTAATTTGGGTCCTGCGGATCGATTGGTACCATCCCCGAGCTTGTACGACCTTCGGAAGAGGTCGACCGACGAAATTCCCCCAAATCTGAGGAGATATTCTTGAATAACTTTTTTTGTGAAGGTCGGAGAGACTTGCAAGTAGGCTCTACCCCCACTAAATGGGGTTGCGCGCATCGATCAGTACCATCCTTGAGCTTCTCCGACTTTCGGAAGGGTTAGGGTTAGGGTTAGGGATGAAAGCACATAGGAGAAAGAGATATTCTTGAATAACTTTTTTTGTGAAGGTCGGAGAGACTTGCAAGTAGGCTCTACCCCCACTAAATGGGGTAGCGCGCATCGATCGGTACCATCCTTGAGCTTCTCCGACTTTCGGAAGGGTTAGGGTTAGGGTTAGGGATGAAAGCACATAGGAGAAAGAGATATTCTTGAATAACTTTTTTTGTGAAGGTCGGAGAGACTTGCAAGTAGGCTCTACCCCCACTAAATGGGGTAGCGCGCATCGATCGGTACCATCCTTGAGCTTCTCCGACTTTCGGAAGGGTTAGGGTTAGGGTTAGGGATGAAAGCACATAGGAGAAAGAGATATTCTTGAATAACTTTTTTTTGAAGGTCGGAGAGACTTGGAAAGTGGTTGCATCTGGACTAATTTGGGTCCTGCGGATCGATTGGTACCATCCCCGAGCTTGTACGACCTTCGGAAGAGGTCGACCGACGAAATTCCCCCAAATCTGAGGAGATATTCTTGAATAACTTTTTTTGTGAAGGTCGGAGAGACTTGCAAGTAGGCTCTACCCCCACTAAATGGGGTTGCGCGCATCGATCAGTACCATCCTTGAGCTTCTCCGACTTTCGGAAGGGTTAGGGTTAGGGTTAGGGATGAAAGCACATAGGAGAAAGAGATATTCTTGAATAACTTTTTTTGTGAAGGTCGGAGAGACTTGGAAAGTGGTTGCATCTGGACTAATTTGGGTCCTGCGGATCGATTGGTACCATCCCCGAGCTTGTACGACCTTCGGAAGAGGTCGACCGACGAAATTCCCCCAAATCTGAGGAGATATTCTTGAATAACTTTTTTTGTGAAGGTCGGAGAGACTTGCAAGTAGGCTCTACCCCCACTAAATGGGGTTGCGCGCATCGATCAGTACCATCCTTGAGCTTCTCCGACTTTCGGAAGGGTTAGGGTTAGGGTTAGGGATGAAAGCACATAGGAGAAAGAGATATTCTTGAATAACTTTTTTTGTGAAGGTCGGAGAGACTTGCAAGTAGGCTCTACCCCCACTAAATGGGGTAGCGCGCATCGATCGGTACCATCCTTGAGCTTCTCCGACTTTCGGAAGGGTTAGGGTTAGGGTTAGGGATGAAAGCACATAGGAGAAAGAGATATTCTTGAATAACTTTTTTTGTGAAGGTCGGAGAGACTTGGAAAGTGGTTGCATCTGGACTAATTTGGGTCCTGCGGATCGATTGGTACCATCCCCGAGCTTGTACGACCTTCGGAAGAGGTCGACCGACGAAATTCCCCCAAATCTGAGGAGATATTCTTGAATAACTTTTTTTGTGAAGGTCGGAGAGACTTTCAAGTAGGCTCTACCCCCACTAAATGGGGTAGCGCGCATCGATCAGTACCATCCTTGAGCTTCTCCGACTTTCGGAAGGGTTAGGGTTAGGGATGAAAGCACATAGGAGAAAGAGATATTCTTGAATAACTTTTTTTGTAAAGGTCGGAGAGACTTGGAAAGTGGTTGCATCTGGACTAATTTGGGTCCTGCGGATCGATTGGTACCATCCCCGAGCTTGTACGACCTTCGGAAGAGGTCGACCGACGAAATTCCCCCAAATCTGAGGAGATATTCTTGAATAACTTTTTTTGTGAAGGTCGGAGAGACTTGCAAGTAGGCTCTACCCCCACTAAATGGGGTTGCGCGCATCGATCGGTACCATCCTTGAGCTTCTCCGACTTTCGGAAGGGTTAGGGTTAGGGTTAGGGATGAAAGCACATAGGAGAAAGAGATATTCTTGAATAACTTTTTTTGTGAAGGTCGGAGAGACTTGGAAAGTGGTTGCATCTGGACTAATTTGGGTCCTGCGGATCGATTGGTACCATCCCCGAGCTTGTACGACCTTCGGAAGAGGTCGACCGACGAAATTCCCCCAAATCTGAGGAGATATTCTTGAATAACTTTTTTTGTGAAGGTCGGAGAGACTTGCAAGTAGGCTCTACCCCCACTAAATGTGGTAGCGCGCATCGATCAGTACCATCCTTGAGCTTCTCCGACTTTCGGAAGGGTTAGGGTTAGGGATGAAAGCACATAGGAGAAAGAGATATTCTTGAATAACTTTTTTTGTGAAGGTCGGAGAGACTTGGAAAGTGGTTGCATCTGGACTAATTTGGGTCCTGCGGATCGATTGGTACCATCCCCGAGCTTGTACGACCTTCGGAAGAGGTCGACCGACGAAATTCCCCCAAATCTGAGGAGATATTCTTGAATAACTTTTTTTGTGAAGGTCGGAGAGACTTGCAAGTAGGCTCTACCCCCACTAAATGGGGTTGCGCGCATCGATCGGTACCATCCTTGAGCTTCTCCGACTTTCGGAAGGGTTAGGGTTAGGGTTAGGGATGAAAGCACATAGGAGAAAGAGATATTCTTGAATAACTTTTTTGTGAAGGTCGGAGAGACTTGCAAGTAGGCTTTACCCCCACTAAATGGGGTAGCGCGCATCGATCGGTACCATCCTTGAGCTTCTCCGACTTTCGGAAGGGTTAGGGTTAGGGATGAAAGCACATAGGAGAAAGAGATATTCTTGAATAACTTTTTTTGTGAAGGTCGGAGAGACTTGGAAAGTTGTTGCATCTGGACTAATTTGGGTCCTGCGGATCGATTGGTACCATCCCCGAGCTTGTACGACCTTCGGAAGAGGTCGACCGACGAAATTCCCCCAAATCTGAGGAGATATTCTTGAATAACTTTTTTTGTGAAGGTCGGAGAGACTTGCAAGTAGGCTCTACCCCCACTAAATGGGGTAGCGCGCATCGATCGGTACCATCCTTGAGCTTCTCCGACTTTCGGAAGGGTTAGGGTTAGGGTTAGGGATGAAAGCACATAGGAGAAAGAGATATTCTTGAATAACTTTTTTTGTGAAGGTCGGAGAGACTTGCAAGTAGGCTCTACCCCCACTAAATGGGGTAGCGCACATCGGTCGGTACCATCCTTGAGCTTCTCCGACTTTCGGAAGGGTTAGGGTTAGGGTTAGGGATGAAAGCACATAGGAGAAAGAGATATTCTTGAATAACTTTTTTTGTGAAGGTCGGAGAGACTTGGAAAGTGGTTGCATCTGGACTAATTTGGGTCCTGCGGATCGATTGGTACCATCCCCGAGCTTGTACGACCTTCGGAAGAGGTCGACCGACGAAATTCCCCCAAATCTGAGGAGATATTCTTGAATAACTTTTTTTGTGAAGGTCGGAGAGACTTGCAAGTAGGCTCTACCCCCACTAAATGGGGTAGCGCGCATCGATCGGTACCATCCTTGAGCTTCTCCGACTTTCGGAAGGGTTAGGGTTAGGGTTAGGGATGAAAGCACATAGGAGAAAGAGATATTCTTGAATAACTTTTTTTGTGAAGGTCGGAGAGACTTGGAAAGTGGTTGCATCTGGACTAATTTGGGTCCTGCGGATCGATTGGTACCATCCCCGAGCTTGTACGACCTTCGGAAGAGGTCGACCGACGAAATTCCCCCAAATCTGAGGAGATATTCTTGAATAACTTTTTTTGTGAAGGTCGGAGAGACTTGCAAGTAGGCTCTACCCCCACTAAATGGGGTTGCGCGCATCGATCAGTACCATCCTTGAGCTTCTCCGACTTTCGGAAGGGTTAGGGTTAGGGTTAGGGATGAAAGCACATAGGAGAAAGAGATATTCTTGAATAACTTTTTTTTTGAAGGTCGGAGAGACTTGCAAGTAGGCTCTACCCCCACTAAATGGGGTAGCGCGCATCGATCGGTACCATCTTTGAGCTTCTCCGACTTTCGGAAGGGTTAGGGTTAGGGTTAGGGATGAAAGCACATAGGAGAAAGAGATATTCTTGAATAACTTTTTTTGTGAAGGTCGGAGAGACTTGCAAGTAGGCTCTACCCCCACTAAATGGGGTAGCGCGCATCGATCGGTACCATCCTTGAGCTTCTCCGACTTTCGGAAGGGTTAGGGTTAGGGTTAGGGATGAAAGCACATAGGAGAAAGAGATATTCTTGAATAACTTTTTTTGTGAAGGTCGGAGAGACTTGCAAGTAGGCTCTACCCCCACTAAATGGGGTAGCGCGCATCGATCGGTACCATCCTTGAGCTTCTCCGACTTTCGGAAGGGTTAGGGTTAGGGTTAGGGATGAAAGCACATAGGAGAAAGAGATATTCTTGAATAACTTTTTTTGTGAAGGTCGGAGAGACTTGGAAAGTGGTTGCATCTGGACTAATTTGGGTCCTGCGGATCGATTGGTACCATCCCCGAGCTTGTACGACCTTCGGAAGAGGTCGACCGACGAAATTCCCCCAAATCTGAGGAGATATTCTTGAATAACTTTTTTTGTGAAGGTCGGAGAGACTTGCAAGTAGGCTCTACCCCCACTAAATGGGGTAGCGCGCATCGATCAGTACCATCTTTGAGCTTCTCCGACTTTCGGAAGGGTTAGGGTTAGGGATGAAAGCACATAGGAGAAAGAGATATTCTTGAATAACTTTTTTTGTGAAGGTCGGAGAGACTTGGAAAGTGGTTGCATCTGGACTAATTTGGGTCCTGCGGATCGATTGGTACCATCCCCGAGCTTGTACGACCTTCGGAAGAGGTCGACCGACGAAATTCCCCCAAATCTGAGGAGATATTCTTGAATAACTTTTTTTGTGAAGGTCGGAGAGACTTGCAAGTAGGCTCTACCCCCACTAAATGGGGTTGCGCGCATCGATCAGTACCATCCTTGAGCTTCTCCGACTTTCGGAAGGGTTAGGGTTAGGGTTAGGGATGAAAGCACATAGGAGAAAGAGATATTCTTGAATAACTTTTTTTGTGAAGGTCGGAGAGACTTGCAAGTAGGCTCTACCCCCACTAAATGGGGTAGCGCGCATCGATCGGTACCATCCTTGAGCTTCTCCGACTTTCGGAAGGGTTACGGTTAGGGTTAGGGATGAAAGCACATAGGAGAAAGAGATATTCTTGAATAACTTTTTTTGTGAAGGTCGGAGAGACTTGCAAGTAGGCTCTACCCCCACTAAATGGGGTAGCACGCATCGATCGGTACCATTCTTGAGCTTCTCCGACTTTCGGAAGGGTTAGGGTTAGGGTTAGGGATGAAAGCACATAGGAGAAAGAGATATTCTTGAATAACTTTTTTTGTGAAGGTCGGAGAGACTTGCAAGTAGGCTCTACCCCCACTAAATGGGGTAGCGCGCATCGATCGGTACCATCCTTGAGCTTCTCCGACTTTCGGAAGGGTTAGGGTTAGGGATGAAAGCACATAGGAGAAAGAGATATTCTTGAATAACTTTTTTTGTGAAGGTCGGAGAGACTTGGAAAGTGGTTGCATCTGGACTAATTTGGGTCCTGCGGATCGATTGGTACCATCCCCGAGCTTGTACGACCTTCGGAAGAGGTCGACCGACGAAATTCCCCCAAATCTGAGGAGATATTCTTGAATAACTTTTTTTGTGAAGGTCGGAGAGACTTGCAAGTAGGCTCTACTCCCACTAAATGGGGTTGCGCGCATCGATCGGTACCATCCTTGAGCTTCTCCGACTTTCGGAAGGGTTAGGGTTAGGGTTAGGGATGAAAGCACATAGGAGAAAGAGATATTCTTGAATAACTTTTTTTGTGAAGGTCGGAGAGACTTGCAAGTAGGCTCTACCCCCACTAAATGGGGTAGCGCGCATCGATCGGTACCATCCTTGAGCTTCTCCGACTTTCGGAAGGGTTAGGGTTAGGGTTAGGGATGAAAGCACATAGGAGAAAGAGATATTCTTGAATAACTTTTTTTGTGAAGGTCGGAGAGACTTGGAAAGTGGTTGCATCTGGACTAATTTGGGTCCTGCGGATCGATTGGTACCATCCCTGAGCTTGTACGACCTTCGGAAGAGGTCGACCGACGAAATTCCCCCAAATCTGAGGAGATATTCTTGAATAACTTTTTTTGTGAAGGTCGGAGAGACTTGCAAGTAGGCTCTACCCCCACTAAATGGGGTTGCGCGCATCGATCGGTACCATCCTTGAGCTTCTCCGACTTTCGGAAGGGTTAGGGTTAGGGTTAGGGATGAAAGCACATAGGAGAAAGAGATATTCTTGAATAACTTTTTTTGTGAAGGTCGGAGAGACTTGCAAGTAGGCTCTACCCCCACTAAATGGGGTAGCGCGCATCGATCGGTACCATCCTTGAGCTTCTCCGACTTTCGGAAGGGTTAGGGTTAGGGTTAGGGATGAAAGCACATAGGAGAAAGAGATATTCTTGAATAACTTTTTTTGTGAAGGTCGGAGAGACTTGGAAAGTGGTTGCATCTGGACTAATTTGGGTCCTGCAGATCGATTGGTACCATCCCCGAGCTTGTACGACCTTCGGAAGAGGTCGACCGACGAAATTCCCCCAAATCTGAGGAGATATTCTTGAATAACTTTTTTTGTGAAGGTCGGAGAGACTTGCAAGTAGGCTCTACCCCCACTAAATGGGGTTGCGCGCATCGATCAGTACCATCCTTGAGCTTCTCCGACTTTCGGAAGGGTTAGGGTTAGGGTTAGGGATGAAAGCACATAGGAGAAAGAGATATTCTTGAATAACTTTTTTTGTGAAGGTCGGAGAGACTTGGAAAGTGGTTGCATCTGGACTAATTTGGGTCCTGCGGATCGATTGGTACCATCCCCGAGCTTGTACTACCTTCGGAAGAGGTCGACCGACGAAATTCCCCCAAATCTGAGGAGATATTCTTGAATAACTTTTTTTGTGAAGGTCGGAGAGACTTGCAAGTAGGCTCTACCCCCACTAAATGGGGTTGCGCGCATCGATCGGTACCATCCTTGAGCTTCTCCGACTTTCGGAAGGGTTAGGGTTAGGGTTAGGGATGAAAGCACATAGGAGAAAGAGATATTCTTGAATAACTTTTTTTGTGAAGGTCGGAGAGACTTGCAAGTAGGCTCTACCCCCACTAAATGGGGTAGCGCGCATCGATCGGTACCATCCTTGAGCTTCTCCGACTTTCGGAAGGGTTAGGGTTAGGGTTAGGGATGAAAGCACATAGGAGAAAGAGATATTCTTGAATAACTTTTTTTGTGAAGGTCGGAGAGACTTGGAAAGTGGTTGCATCTGGACTAATTTGGGTCCTGCAGATCGATTGGTACCATCCCCGAGCTTGTACGACCTTCGGAAGAGGTCGACCGACGAAATTCCCCCAAATCTGAGGAGATATTCTTGAATAACTTTTTTTGTGAAGGTCGGAGAGACTTGCAAGTAGGCTCTACCCCCACTAAATGGGGTTGCGCGCATCGATCAGTACCATCCTTGAGCTTCTCCGACTTTCGGAAGGGTTAGGGTTAGGGTTAGGGATGAAAGCACATAGGAGAAAGAGATATTCTTGAATAACTTTTTTTGTGAAGGTCGGAGAGACTTGGAAAGTGGTTGCATCTGGACTAATTTGGGTCCTGCGGATCGATTGGTACCATCCCCGAGCTTGTACGACCTTCGGAAGAGGTCGACCGACGAAATTCCCCCAAATCTGAGGAGATATTCTTGAATAACTTTTTTTGTGAAGGTCGGAGAGACTTGCAAGTAGGCTCTACCCCCACTAAATGGGGTTGCGCGCATCGATCAGTACCATCCTTGAGCTTCTCCGACTTTCGGAAGGGTTAGGGTTAGGGTTAGGGATGAAAGCACATAGGAGAAAGAGATATTCTTGAATAACTTTTTTTGTGAAGGTCGGAGAGACTTGCAAGTAGGCTCTACCCCCACTAAATGGGGTAGCGCGCATCGATCGGTACCATCCTTGAGCTTCTCCGACTTTCGGAAGGGTTAGGGTTAGGGTTAGGGATGAAAGCACATAGGAGAAAGAGATATTCTTGAATAACTTTTTTTTGAAGGTCGGAGAGACTTGGAAAGTGGTTGCATCTGGACTAATTTGGGTCCTGCGGATCGATTGGTACCATCCCCGAGCTTGTACGACCTTCGGAAGAGGTCGACCGACGAAATTCCCCCAAATCTGAGGAGATATTCTTGAATAACTTTTTTTGTGAAGGTCGGAGAGACTTGCAAGTAGGCTCTACCCCCACTAAATGGGGTTGCGCGCATCGATCGGTACCATCCTTGAGCTTCTCCGACTTTCGGAAGGGTTAGGGTTAGGGTTAGGGATGAAAGCACATAGGAGAAAGAGATATTCTTGAATAACTTTTTTTGTGAAGGTCGGAGAGACTTGCAAGTAGGCTCTACCCCCACTAAATGGGGTAGCGCGCATCGATCAGTACCATCCTTGAGCTTCTCCGACTTTCGGAAGGGTTAGGGTTAGGGTTAGGGATGAAAGCACATAGGAGAAAGACATATTCTTGAATAACTTTTTTTGTGAAGGTCGGAGAGACTTGGAAAGTGGTTGCATCTGGACTAATTTGGGTCCTGCGGATCGATTGGTACCATCCCCGAGCTTGTACGACCTTCGGAAGAGGTCGACCGACGAAATTCCCCCAAATCTGAGGAGATATTCTTGAATAACTTTTTTTGTGAAGGTCGGAGAGACTTGCAAGTAGGCTCTACCCCCACTAAATGGGGTAGCGCGCATCGATCGGTACCATCCTTGAGCTTCTCCGACTTTCGGAAGGGTTAGGGTTAGGGTTAGGGATGAAAGCACATAGGAGAAAGAGATATTCTTGAATAACTTTTTTTGTGAAGGTCGGAGAGACTTGCAAGTAGGCTCTACCCCCACTAAATGGGGTAGCGCGCATCGATCGGTACCATCCTTGAGCTTCTCCGACTTTCGGAAGGGTTAGGGTTAGGGTTAGGGATGAAAGCACATAGGAGAAAGAGATATTCTTGAATAACTTTTTTTGTGAAGGTCGGAGAGACTTGGAAAGTGGTTGCATCTGGACTAATTTGGGTCCTGCGGATCGATTGGTACCATCCCCGAGCTTGTACGACCTTCGGAAGAGGTCGACCGACGAAATTCCCCCAAATCTGAGGAGATATTCTTGAATAACTTTTTTTGTGAAGGTCGGAGAGACTTGCAAGTAGGCTCTACCCCCACTAAATGGGGTTGCGCGCATCGATCGGTACCATTCTTGAGCTTCTCCGACTTTCGGAAGGGTTAGGGTTAGGGTTAGGGATGAAAGCACATAGGAGAAAGAGATATTCTTGAATAACTTTTTTTGTGAAGGTCGGAGAGACTTGCAAGTAGGCTCTACCCCCACTAAATGGGGTAGCGCGCATCGATCGGTACCATCCTTGAGCTTCTCCGACTTTCGGAAGGGTTAGGGTTAGGGATGAAAGCACATAGGAGAAAGAGATATTCTTGAATAACTTTTTTTGTGAAGGTCGGAGAGACTTGGAAAGTGGTTGCATCTGGACTAATTTGGGTCCTGCGGATCGATTGGTACCATCCCCGAGCTTGTACGACCTTCGGAAGAGGTCGACCGACGAAATTCCCCCAAATCTGAGGAGATATTCTTGAATAACTTTTTTTGTGAAGGTCGGAGAGACTTGCAAGTAGGCTCTACCCCCACTAAATGGGGTTGCGCGCATCGATCAGTACCATCTTTGAGCTTCTCCGACTTTCGGAAGGGTTAGGGTTAGGGTTAGGGATGAAAGCACATAGGAGAAAGAGATATTCTTGAATAACTTTTTTTGTGAAGGTCGGAGAGACTTGCAAGTAGGCTCTACCCCCACTAAATGGGGTAGCGCGCATCGATCGGTACCATCTTTGAGCTTCTCCGACTTTCGGAAGGGTTAGGGTTAGGGTTAGGGATGAAAGCACATAGGAGAAAGAGATATTCTTGAATAACTTTTTTTTGAAGGTCGGAGAGACTTGGAAAGTGGTTGCATCTGGACTAATTTGGGTCCTGCGGATCGATTGGTACCATCCCCGAGCTTGTACGACCTTCGGAAGAGGTCGACCGACGAAATTCCCCCAAATCTGAGGAGATATTCTTGAATAACTTTTTTTGTGAAGGTCGGAGAGACTTGCAAGTAGGCTCTACCCCCACTAAATGGGGTAGCGCGCATCGATCGGTACCATCCTTGAGCTTCTCCGACTTTCGGAAGGGTTAGGGTTAGGGTTAGGGATGAAAGCACATAGGAGAAAGAGATATTCTTGAATAACTTTTTTTGTGAAGGTCGGAGAGACTTGCAAGTAGGCTCTACCCCCACTAAATGGGGTAGCGCGCATCGATCGGTACCATCCTTGAGCTTCTCCGACTTTCGGAAGGGTTAGGGTTAGGGTTAGGGATGAAAGCACATAGGAGAAAGAGATATTCTTGAATAACTTTTTTTGTGAAGGTCGGAGAGACTTGGAAAGTGGTTGCATCTGGACTAATTTGGGTCCTGCGGATCGATTGGTACCATCCCCGAGCTTGTACGACCTTCGGAAGAGGTCGACCGACGAAATTCCCCCAAATCTGAGGAGATATTCTTGAATAACTTTTTTTGTGAAGGTCGGAGAGACTTGCAAGTAGGCTCTACCCCCACTAAATGGGGTTGCGCGCATCGATCGGTACCATTCTTGAGCTTCTCCGACTTTCGGAAGGGTTAGGGTTAGGGTTAGGGATGAAAGCACATAGGAGAAAGAGATATTCTTGAATAACTTTTTTTGTGAAGGTCGGAGAGACTTGGAAAGTGGTTGCATCTGGACTAATTTGGGTCCTGCGGATCGATTGGTACCATCCCCGAGCTTGTACGACCTTCGGAAGAGGTCGACCGACGAAATTCCCCCAAATCTGAGGAGATATTCTTGAATAACTTTTTTTGTGAAGGTCGGAGAGACTTGCAAGTAGGCTCTACCCCCACTAAATGGGGTTGCGCGCATCGATCAGTACCATCTTTGAGCTTCTCCGACTTTCGGAAGGGTTAGGGTTAGGGTTAGGGATGAAAGCACATAGGAGAAAGAGATATTCTTGAATAACTTTTTTTGTGAAGGTTGGAGAGACTTGCAAGTAGGCTCTACCCCCACTAAATGGGGTAGCGCGCATCGATCGGTACCATCCTTGAGCTTCTCCGACTTTCGGAAGGGTTAGGGTTAGGGTTAGGGATGAAAGCACATAGGAGAAAGAGATATTCTTGAATAACTTTTTTTGTGAAGGTCGGAGAGACTTGGAAAGTGGTTGCATCTGGACTAATTTGGGTCCTGCGGATCGATTGGTACCATCCCCGAGCTTGTACGACCTTCGGAAGAGGTCGACCGACGAAATTCCCCCAAATCTGAGGAGATATTCTTGAATAACTTTTTTTGTGAAGGTCGGAGAGACTTGCAAGTAGGCTCTACCCCCACTAAATGGGGTTGCGCGCATCGATCAGTACCATCTTTGAGCTTCTCCGACTTTCGGAAGGGTTAGGGTTAGGGTTAGGGATGAAAGCACATAGGAGAAAGAGATATTCTTGAATAACTTTTTTTGTGAAGGTCGGAGAGACTTGCAAGTAGGCTCTACCCCCACTAAATGGGGTAGCGCGCATCGATCGGTACCATCTTTGAGCTTCTCCGACTTTCGGAAGGGTTAGGGTTAGGGTTAGGGATGAAAGCACATAGGAGAAAGAGATATTCTTGAATAACTTTTTTTTGAAGGTCGGAGAGACTTGGAAAGTGGTTGCATCTGGACTAATTTGGGTCCTGCGGATCGATTGGTACCATCCCCGAGCTTGTACGACCTTCGGAAGAGGTCGACCGACGAAATTCCCCCAAATCTGAGGAGATATTCTTGAATAACTTTTTTTGTGAAGGTCGGAGAGACTTGCAAGTAGGCTCTACCCCCACTAAATGGGGTAGCGCGCATCGATCGGTACCATCCTTGAGCTTCTCCGACTTTCGGAAGGGTTAGGGTTAGGGTTAGGGATGAAAGCACATAGGAGAAAGAGATATTCTTGAATAACTTTTTTTGTGAAGGTCGGAGAGACTTGCAAGTAGGCTCTACCCCCACTAAATGGGGTAGCGCGCATCGATCGGTACCATCCTTGAGCTTCTCCGACTTTCGGAAGGGTTAGGGTTAGGGTTAGGGATGAAAGCACATAGGAGAAAGAGATATTCTTGAATAACTTTTTTTGTGAAGGTCGGAGAGACTTGGAAAGTGGTTGCATCTGGACTAATTTGGGTCCTGCGGATCGATTGGTACCATCCCCGAGCTTGTACGACCTTCGGAAGAGGTCGACCGACGAAATTCCCCCAAATCTGAGGAGATATTCTTGAATAACTTTTTTTGTGAAGGTCGGAGAGACTTGCAAGTAGGCTCTACCCCCACTAAATGGGGTTGCGCGCATCGATCGGTACCATTCTTGAGCTTCTCCGACTTTCGGAAGGGTTAGGGTTAGGGTTAGGGATGAAAGCACATAGGAGAAAGAGATATTCTTGAATAACTTTTTTTGTGAAGGTCGGAGAGACTTGCAAGTAGGCTCTACCCCCACTAAATGGGGTAGCGCGCATCGATCGGTACCATCCTTGAGCTTCTCCGACTTTCGGAAGGGTTAGGGTTAGGGTTAGGGATGAAAGCACATAGGAGAAAGAGATATTCTTGAATAACTTTTTTTGTGAAGGTCGGAGAGACTTGGAAAGTGGTTGCATCTGGACTAATTTGGGTCCTGCGGATCGATTGGTACCATCCCCGAGCTTGTACGACCTTTGGAAGAGGTCGACCGACGAAATTCCCCCAAATCTGAGGAGATATTCTTGAATAACTTTTTTTGTGAAGGTCGGAGAGACTTGCAAGTAGGCTCTACCCCCACTAAATGGGGTTGCGCGCATCGATCAGTACCATCTTTGAGCTTCTCCGACTTTCGGAAGGGTTAGGGTTAGGGTTAGGGATGAAAGCACATAGGAGAAAGAGATATTCTTGAATAACTTTTTTTGTGAAGGTCGGAGAGACTTGCAAGTAGGCTCTACCCCCACTAAATGGGGTAGCGCGCATCGATCGGTACCATCCTTGAGCTTCTCCGACTTTCGGAAGGGTTAGGGTTAGGGTTAGGGATGAAAGCACATAGGAGAAAGAGATATTCTTGAATAACTTTTTTTTGAAGGTCGGAGAGACTTGGAAAGTGGTTGCATCTGGACTAATTTGGGTCCTGCGGATCGATTGGTACCATCCCCGAGCTTGTACGACCTTCGGAAGAGGTCGACCGACGAAATTCCCCCAAATCTGAGGAGATATTCTTGAATAACTTTTTTTGTGAAGGTCGGAGAGACTTGCAAGTAGGCTCTACCCCCACTAAATGGGGTTGCGCGCATCGATCGGTACCATCCTTGAGCTTCTCCGACTTTCGGAAGGGTTAGGGTTAGGGTTAGGGATGAAAGCACATAGGAGAAAGAGATATTCTTGAATAACTTTTTTTGTGAAGGTCGGAGAGACTTGCAAGTAGGCTCTACCCCCACTAAATGGGGTAACGCGCATCGATCGGTACCATCCTTGAGCTTCTCCGACGTTCGGAAGGGTTAGGGTTAGGGTTAGGGATGAAAGCACATAGGAGAAAGAGATATTCTTGAATAACTTTTTTTGTGAAGGTCGGAGAGACTTGGAAAGTGGTTGCATCTGGACTAATTTGGGTCCTGCGGATCGATTGGTACCATCCCCGAGCTTGTACGACCTTCGGAAGAGGTCGACCGACGAAATTCCCCCAAATCTGAGGAGATATTCTTGAATAACTTTTTTTGTGAAGGTCGGAGAGACTTGCAAGTAGGCTCTACCCCCACTAAATGGGGTAGCGCGCATCGATCGGTACCATCCTTGAGCTTCTCCGACTTTCGGAAGGGTTAGGGTTAGGGTTAGGGATGAAAGCACATAGGAGAAAGAGATATTCTTGAATAACTTTTTTTGTGAAGGTCGGAGAGACTTGCAAGTAGGCTCTACCCCCACTAAATGGGGTAGCGCGCATCGATCGGTACCATCCTTGAGCTTCTCCGACTTTCGGAAGGGTTAGGGTTAGGGTTAGGGATGAAAGCACATAGGAGAAAGAGATATTCTTGAATAACTTTTTTTGTGAAGGTCGGAGAGACTTGGAAAGTGGTTGCATCTGGACTAATTTGGGTCCTGCGGATCGATTGGTACCATCCCCGAGCTTGTACGACCTTCGGAAGAGGTCGACCGACGAAATTCCCCCAAATCTGAGGAGATATTCTTGAATAACTTTTTTTGTGAAGGTCGGAGAGACTTGCAAGTAGGCTCTACCCCCACTAAATGGGGTAGCGCGCATCGATCGGTACCATCCTTGAGCTTCTCCGACTTTCGGAAGGGTTAGGGTTAGGGTTAGGGATGAAAGCACATAGGAGAAAGAGATATTCTTGAATAACTTTTTTTGTGAAGGTCGGAGAGACTTGCAAGTAGGCTCTACCCCCACTAAATGGGGTAGCGCGCATCGATCGGTACCATCCTTGAGCTTCTCCGACTTTCGGAAGGGTTAGGGTTAGGGTTAGGGATGAAAGCACATAGGAGAAAGAGATATTCTTGAATAACTTTTTTTGTGAAGGTCGGAGAGACTTGGAAAGTGGTTGCATCTGGACTAATTTGGGTCCTGCGGATCGATTGGTACCATCCCCGAGCTTGTACGACCTTCGGAAGAGGTCGACCGACGAAATTCCCCCAAATCTGAGGAGATATTCTTGAATAACTTTTTTTGTGAAGGTCGGAGAGACTTGCAAGTAGGCTCTACCCCCACTAAATGGGGTAGCGCGCATCGATCGGTACCATCCTTGAGCTTCTCCGACTTTCGGAAGGGTTAGGGTTAGGGTTAGGGATGAAAGCACATAGGAGAAAGAGATATTCTTGAATAACTTTTTTTGTGAAGGTCGGAGAGACTTGCAAGTAGGCTCTACCCCCACTAAATGGGGTAGCGCGCATCGATCGGTACCATCCTTGAGCTTCTCCGACTTTCGGAAGGGTTAGGGTTAGGGTTAGGGATGAAAGCACATAGGAGAAAGAGATATTCTTGAATAACTTTTTTTGTGAAGGTCGGAGAGACTTGGAAAGTGGTTGCATCTGGACTAATTTGGGTCCTGCGGATCGATTGGTACCATCCCCGAGCTTGTACGACCTTCGGAAGAGGTCGACCGACGAAATTCCCCCAAATCTGAGGAGATATTCTTGAATAACTTTTTTTGTGAAGGTCGGAGAGACTTGCAAGTAGGCTCTACCCCCACTAAATGGGGTTGCGCGCATCGATCGGTACCATTCTTGAGCTTCTCCGACTTTCGGAAGGGTTAGGGTTAGGGTTAGGGATGAAAGCACATAGGAGAAAGAGATATTCTTGAATAACTTTTTTTGTGAAGGTCGGAGAGACTTGCAAGTAGGCTCTACCCCCACTAAATGGGGTAGCGCGCATCGATCGGTACCATCCTTGAGCTTCTCCGACTTTCGGAAGGGTTAGGGTTAGGGTTAGGGATGAAAGCACATAGGAGAAAGAGATATTCTTGAATAACTTTTTTTGTGAAGGTCGGAGAGACTTGGAAAGTGGTTGCATCTGGACTAATTTGGGTCCTGCGGATCGATTGGTACCATCCCCGAGCTTGTACGACCTTTGGAAGAGGTCGACCGACGAAATTCCCCCAAATCTGAGGAGATATTCTTGAATAACTTTTTTTGTGAAGGTCGGAGAGACTTGCAAGTAGGCTCTACCCCCACTAAATGGGGTTGCGCGCATCGATCAGTACCATCTTTGAGCTTCTCCGACTTTCGGAAGGGTTAGGGTTAGGGTTAGGGATGAAAGCACATAGGAGAAAGAGATATTCTTGAATAACTTTTTTTGTGAAGGTCGGAGAGACTTGCAAGTAGGCTCTACCCCCACTAAATGGGGTAGCGCGCATCGATCGGTACCATCCTTGAGCTTCTCCGACTTTCGGAAGGGTTAGGGTTAGGGTTAGGGATGAAAGCACATAGGAGAAAGAGATATTCTTGAATAACTTTTTTTTGAAGGTCGGAGAGACTTGGAAAGTGGTTGCATCTGGACTAATTTGGGTCCTGCGGATCGATTGGTACCATCCCCGAGCTTGTACGACCTTCGGAAGAGGTCGACCGACGAAATTCCCCCAAATCTGAGGAGATATTCTTGAATAACTTTTTTTGTGAAGGTCGGAGAGACTTGCAAGTAGGCTCTACCCCCACTAAATGGGGTTGCGCGCATCGATCGGTACCATCCTTGAGCTTCTCCGACTTTCGGAAGGGTTAGGGTTAGGGTTAGGGATGAAAGCACATAGGAGAAAGAGATATTCTTGAATAACTTTTTTTGTGAAGGTCGGAGAGACTTGCAAGTAGGCTCTACCCCCACTAAATGGGGTAACGCGCATCGATCGGTACCATCCTTGAGCTTCTCCGACGTTCGGAAGGGTTAGGGTTAGGGTTAGGGATGAAAGCACATAGGAGAAAGAGATATTCTTGAATAACTTTTTTTGTGAAGGTCGGAGAGACTTGGAAAGTGGTTGCATCTGGACTAATTTGGGTCCTGCGGATCGATTGGTACCATCCCCGAGCTTGTACGACCTTCGGAAGAGGTCGACCGACGAAATTCCCCCAAATCTGAGGAGATATTCTTGAATAACTTTTTTTGTGAAGGTCGGAGAGACTTGCAAGTAGGCTCTACCCCCACTAAATGGGGTAGCGCGCATCGATCGGTACCATCCTTGAGCTTCTCCGACTTTCGGAAGGGTTAGGGTTAGGGTTAGGGATGAAAGCACATAGGAGAAAGAGATATTCTTGAATAACTTTTTTTGTGAAGGTCGGAGAGACTTGCAAGTAGGCTCTACCCCCACTAAATGGGGTAGCGCGCATCGATCGGTACCATCCTTGAGCTTCTCCGACTTTCGGAAGGGTTAGGGTTAGGGTTAGGGATGAAAGCACATAGGAGAAAGAGATATTCTTGAATAACTTTTTTTGTGAAGGTCGGAGAGACTTGGAAAGTGGTTGCATCTGGACTAATTTGGGTCCTGCGGATCGATTGGTACCATCCCCGAGCTTGTACGACCTTCGGAAGAGGTCGACCGACGAAATTCCCCCAAATCTGAGGAGATATTCTTGAATAACTTTTTTTGTGAAGGTCGGAGAGACTTGCAAGTAGGCTCTACCCCCACTAAATGGGGTAGCGCGCATCGATCGGTACCATCCTTGAGCTTCTCCGACTTTCGGAAGGGTTAGGGTTAGGGTTAGGGATGAAAGCACATAGGAGAAAGAGATATTCTTGAATAACTTTTTTTGTGAAGGTCGGAGAGACTTGCAAGTAGGCTCTACCCCCACTAAATGGGGTAGCGCGCATCGATCGGTACCATCCTTGAGCTTCTCCGACTTTCGGAAGGGTTAGGGTTAGGGTTAGGGATGAAAGCACATAGGAGAAAGAGATATTCTTGAATAACTTTTTTTGTGAAGGTCGGAGAGACTTGGAAAGTGGTTGCATCTGGACTAATTTGGGTCCTGCGGATCGATTGGTACCATCCCCGAGCTTGTACGACCTTCGGAAGAGGTCGACCGACGAAATTCCCCCAAATCTGAGGAGATATTCTTGAATAACTTTTTTTGTGAAGGTCGGAGAGACTTGCAAGTAGGCTCTACCCCCACTAAATGGGGTTGCGCGCATCGATCGGTACCATTCTTGAGCTTCTCCGACTTTCGGAAGGGTTAGGGTTAGGGTTAGGGATGAAAGCACATAGGAGAAAGAGATATTCTTGAATAACTTTTTTTGTGAAGGTCGGAGAGACTTGCAAGTAGGCTCTACCCCCACTAAATGGGGTAGCGCGCATCGATCGGTACCATCCTTGAGCTTCTCCGACTTTCGGAAGGGTTAGGGTTAGGGTTAGGGATGAAAGCACATAGGAGAAAGAGATATTCTTGAATAACTTTTTTTGTGAAGGTCGGAGAGACTTGCAAGTAGGCTCTACCCCCACTAAATGGGGTAGCGCGCATCGATCGGTACCATCCTTGAGCTTCTCCGACTTTCGGAAGGGTTAGGGTTAGGGTTAGGGATGAAAGCACATAGGAGAAAGAGATATTCTTGAATAACTTTTTTTTGAAGGTCGGAGAGACTTGGAAAGTGGTTGCATCTGGACTAATTTGGGTCCTGCGGATCGATTGGTACCATCCCCGAGCTTGTACGACCTTCGGAAGAGGTCGACCGACGAAATTCCCCCAAATCTGAGGAGATATTCTTGAATAACTTTTTTTGTGAAGGTCGGAGAGACTTGCAAGTAGGCTCTACCCCCACTAAATGGGGTTGCGCGCATCGATCGGTACCATCCTTGAGCTTCTCCGACTTTCGGAAGGGTTAGGGTTAGGGTTAGGGATGAAAGCACATAGGAGAAAGAGATATTCTTGAATAACTTTTTTTGTGAAGGTCGGAGAGACTTGCAAGTAGGCTCTACCCCCACTAAATGGGGTAACGCGCATCGATCGGTACCATCCTTGAGCTTCTCCGACGTTCGGAAGGGTTAGGGTTAGGGTTAGGGATGAAAGCACATAGGAGAAAGAGATATTCTTGAATAACTTTTTTTGTGAAGGTCGGAGAGACTTGGAAAGTGGTTGCATCTGGACTAATTTGGGTCCTGCGGATCGATTGGTACCATCCCCGAGCTTGTACGACCTTCGGAAGAGGTCGACCGACGAAATTCCCCCAAATCTGAGGAGATATTCTTGAATAACTTTTTTTGTGAAGGTCGGAGAGACTTGCAAGTAGGCTCTACCCCCACTAAATGGGGTAGCGCGCATCGATCGGTACCATCCTTGAGCTTCTCCGACTTTCGGAAGGGTTAGGGTTAGGGTTAGGGATGAAAGCACATAGGAGAAAGAGATATTCTTGAATAACTTTTTTTGTGAAGGTCGGAGAGACTTGCAAGTAGGCTCTACCCCCACTAAATGGGGTAGCGCGCATCGATCGGTACCATCCTTGAGCTTCTCCGACTTTCGGAAGGGTTAGGGTTAGGGTTAGGGATGAAAGCACATAGGAGAAAGAGATATTCTTGAATAACTTTTTTTGTGAAGGTCGGAGAGACTTGGAAAGTGGTTGCATCTGGACTAATTTGGGTCCTGCGGATCGATTGGTACCATCCCCGAGCTTGTACGACCTTCGGAAGAGGTCGACCGACGAAATTCCCCCAAATCTGAGGAGATATTCTTGAATAACTTTTTTTGTGAAGGTCGGAGAGACTTGCAAGTAGGCTCTACCCCCACTAAATGGGGTAGCGCGCATCGATCGGTACCATCCTTGAGCTTCTCCGACTTTCGGAAGGGTTAGGGTTAGGGTTAGGGATGAAAGCACATAGGAGAAAGAGATATTCTTGAATAACTTTTTTTGTGAAGGTCGGAGAGACTTGCAAGTAGGCTCTACCCCCACTAAATGGGGTAGCGCGCATCGATCGGTACCATCCTTGAGCTTCTCCGACTTTCGGAAGGGTTAGGGTTAGGGTTAGGGATGAAAGCACATAGGAGAAAGAGATATTCTTGAATAACTTTTTTTGTGAAGGTCGGAGAGACTTGGAAAGTGGTTGCATCTGGACTAATTTGGGTCCTGCGGATCGATTGGTACCATCCCCGAGCTTGTACGACCTTCGGAAGAGGTCGACCGACGAAATTCCCCCAAATCTGAGGAGATATTCTTGAATAACTTTTTTTGTGAAGGTCGGAGAGACTTGCAAGTAGGCTCTACCCCCACTAAATGGGGTTGCGCGCATCGATCGGTACCATTCTTGAGCTTCTCCGACTTTCGGAAGGGTTAGGGTTAGGGTTAGGGATGAAAGCACATAGGAGAAAGAGATATTCTTGAATAACTTTTTTTGTGAAGGTCGGAGAGACTTGCAAGTAGGCTCTACCCCCACTAAATGGGGTAGCGCGCATCGATCGGTACCATCCTTGAGCTTCTCCGACTTTCGGAAGGGTTAGGGTTAGGGTTAGGGATGAAAGCACATAGGAGAAAGAGATATTCTTGAATAACTTTTTTTGTGAAGGTCGGAGAGACTTGCAAGTAGGCTCTACCCCCACTAAATGGGGTAGCGCGCATCGATCGGTACCATCCTTGAGCTTCTCCGACTTTCGGAAGGGTTAGGGTTAGGGTTAGGGATGAAAGCACATAGGAGAAAGAGATATTCTTGAATAACTTTTTTTGTGAAGGTCGGAGAGACTTGGAAAGTGGTTGCATCTGGACTAATTTGGGTCCTGCGGATCGATTGGTACCATCCCCGAGCTTGTACGACCTTCGGAAGAGGTCGACCGACGAAATTCCCCCAAATCTGAGGAGATATTCTTGAATAACTTTTTTTGTGAAGGTCGGAGAGACTTGCAAGTAGGCTCTACCCCCACTAAATGGGGTTGCGCGCATCGATCGGTACCATTCTTGAGCTTCTCCGACTTTCGGAAGGGTTAGGGTTAGGGTTAGGGATGAAAGCACATAGGAGAAAGAGATATTCTTGAATAACTTTTTTTGTGAAGGTCGGAGAGACTTGCAAGTAGGCTCTACCCCCACTAAATGGGGTAGCGCGCATCGATCGGTACCATCCTTGAGCTTCTCCGACTTTCGGAAGGGTTAGGGTTAGGGTTAGGGATGAAAGCACATAGGAGAAAGAGATATTCTTGAATAACTTTTTTTGTGAAGGTCGGAGAGACTTGGAAAGTGGTTGCATCTGGACTAATTTGGGTCCTGCGGATCGATTGGTACCATCCCCGAGCTTGTACGACCTTCGGAAGAGGTCGACCGACGAAATTCCCCCAAATCTGAGGAGATATTCTTGAATAACTTTTTTTGTGAAGGTCGGAGAGACTTGCAAGTAGGCTCTACCCCCACTAAATGGGGTTGCGCGCATCGATCAGTACCATCCTTGAGCTTCTCCGACTTTCGGAAGGGTTAGGGTTAGGGTTAGGGATGAAAGCACATAGGAGAAAGAGATATTCTTGAATAACTTTTTTTGTGAAGGTCGGAGAGACTTGGAAAGTGGTTGCATCTGGACTAATTTGGGTCCTGCGGATCGATTGGTACCATCCCCGAGCTTGTACGACCTTCGGAAGAGGTCGACCGACGAAATTCCCCCAAATCTGAGGAGATATTCTTGAATAACTTTTTTTGTGAAGGTCGGAGAGACTTGCAAGTAGGCTCTACCCCCACTAAATGGGGTTGCGCACATCGATCAGTACCATCCTTGAGCTTCTCCGACTTTCGGAAGGGTTAGGGTTAGGGTTAGGGATGAAAGCACATAGGAGAAAGAGATATTCTTGAATAACTTTTTTTGTGAAGGTCGGAGAGACTTGCAAGTAGGCTCTACCCCCACTAAATGGGGTAGCGCGCATCGATCGGTACCATCCTTGAGCTTCTCCGACTTTCGGAAGGGTTAGGGTTAGGGTTAGGGATGAAAGCACATAGGAGAAAGAGATATTCTTGAATAACTTTTTTTGTGAAGGTCGGAGAGACTTGGAAAGTGGTTGCATCTGGACTAATTTGGGTCCTGCGGATCGATTGGTACCATCCCCGAGCTTGTACGACCTTCGGAAGAGGTCGACCGACGAAATTCCCCCAAATCTGAGGAGATATTCTTGAATAACTTTTTTTGTGAAGGTCGGAGAGACTTGCAAGTAGGCTCTACCCCCACTAAATGGGGTTGCGCGCATCGATCAGTACCATCTTTGAGCTTCTCCGACTTTCGGAAGGGTTAGGGTTAGGGTTAGGGATGAAAGCACATAGGAGAAAGAGATATTCTTGAATAACTTTTTTTGTGAAGGTCGGAGAGACTTGCAAGTAGGCTCTACCCCCACTAAATGGGGTAGCGCGCATCGATCGGTACCATCTTTGAGCTTCTCCGACTTTCGGAAGGGTTAGGGTTAGGGTTAGGGATGAAAGCACATAGGAGAAAGAGATATTCTTGAATAACTTTTTTTTGAAGGTCGGAGAGACTTGGAAAGTGGTTGCATCTGGACTAATTTGGGTCCTGCGGATCGATTGGTACCATCCCCGAGCTTGTACGACCTTCGGAAGAGGTCGACCGACGAAATTCCCCCAAATCTGAGGAGATATTCTTGAATAACTTTTTTTGTGAAGGTCGGAGAGACTTGCAAGTAGGCTCTACCCCCACTAAATGGGGTAGCGCGCATCGATCGGTACCATCCTTGAGCTTCTCCGACTTTCGGAAGGGTTAGGGTTAGGGTTAGGGATGAAAGCACATAGGAGAAAGAGATATTCTTGAATAACTTTTTTTGTGAAGGTCGGAGAGACTTGCAAGTAGGCTCTACCCCCACTAAATGGGGTAGCGCGCATCGATCGGTACCATCCTTGAGCTTCTCCGACTTTCGGAAGGGTTAGGGTTAGGGTTAGGGATGAAAGCACATAGGAGAAAGAGATATTCTTGAATAACTTTTTTTGTGAAGGTCGGAGAGACTTGGAAAGTGGTTGCATCTGGACTAATTTGGGTCCTGCGGATCGATTGGTACCATCCCCGAGCTTGTACGACCTTCGGAAGAGGTCGACCGACGAAATTCCCCCAAATCTGAGGAGATATTCTTGAATAACTTTTTTTGTGAAGGTCGGAGAGACTTGCAAGTAGGCTCTACCCCCACTAAATGGGGTTGCGCGCATCGATCGGTACCATTCTTGAGCTTCTCCGACTTTCGGAAGGGTTAGGGTTAGGGTTAGGGATGAAAGCACATAGGAGAAAGAGATATTCTTGAATAACTTTTTTTGTGAAGGTCGGAGAGACTTGCAAGTAGGCTCTACCCCCACTAAATGGGGTAGCGCGCATCGATCGGTACCATCCTTGAGCTTCTCCGACTTTCGGAAGGGTTAGGGTTAGGGTTAGGGATGAAAGCACATAGGAGAAAGAGATATTCTTGAATAACTTTTTTTGTGAAGGTCGGAGAGACTTGGAAAGTGGTTGCATCTGGACTAATTTGGGTCCTGCGGATCGATTGGTACCATCCCCGAGCTTGTACGACCTTTGGAAGAGGTCGACCGACGAAATTCCCCCAAATCTGAGGAGATATTCTTGAATAACTTTTTTTGTGAAGGTCGGAGAGACTTGCAAGTAGGCTCTACCCCCACTAAATGGGGTTGCGCGCATCGATCAGTACCATCTTTGAGCTTCTCCGACTTTCGGAAGGGTTAGGGTTAGGGTTAGGGATGAAAGCACATAGGAGAAAGAGATATTCTTGAATAACTTTTTTTGTGAAGGTCGGAGAGACTTGCAAGTAGGCTCTACCCCCACTAAATGGGGTAGCGCGCATCGATCGGTACCATCCTTGAGCTTCTCCGACTTTCGGAAGGGTTAGGGTTAGGGTTAGGGATGAAAGCACATAGGAGAAAGAGATATTCTTGAATAACTTTTTTTTGAAGGTCGGAGAGACTTGGAAAGTGGTTGCATCTGGACTAATTTGGGTCCTGCGGATCGATTGGTACCATCCCCGAGCTTGTACGACCTTCGGAAGAGGTCGACCGACGAAATTCCCCCAAATCTGAGGAGATATTCTTGAATAACTTTTTTTGTGAAGGTCGGAGAGACTTGCAAGTAGGCTCTACCCCCACTAAATGGGGTTGCGCGCATCGATCGGTACCATCCTTGAGCTTCTCCGACTTTCGGAAGGGTTAGGGTTAGGGTTAGGGATGAAAGCACATAGGAGAAAGAGATATTCTTGAATAACTTTTTTTGTGAAGGTCGGAGAGACTTGCAAGTAGGCTCTACCCCCACTAAATGGGGTAACGCGCATCGATCGGTACCATCCTTGAGCTTCTCCGACGTTCGGAAGGGTTAGGGTTAGGGTTAGGGATGAAAGCACATAGGAGAAAGAGATATTCTTGAATAACTTTTTTTGTGAAGGTCGGAGAGACTTGGAAAGTGGTTGCATCTGGACTAATTTGGGTCCTGCGGATCGATTGGTACCATCCCCGAGCTTGTACGACCTTCGGAAGAGGTCGACCGACGAAATTCCCCCAAATCTGAGGAGATATTCTTGAATAACTTTTTTTGTGAAGGTCGGAGAGACTTGCAAGTAGGCTCTACCCCCACTAAATGGGGTAGCGCGCATCGATCGGTACCATCCTTGAGCTTCTCCGACTTTCGGAAGGGTTAGGGTTAGGGTTAGGGATGAAAGCACATAGGAGAAAGAGATATTCTTGAATAACTTTTTTTGTGAAGGTCGGAGAGACTTGCAAGTAGGCTCTACCCCCACTAAATGGGGTAGCGCGCATCGATCGGTACCATCCTTGAGCTTCTCCGACTTTCGGAAGGGTTAGGGTTAGGGTTAGGGATGAAAGCACATAGGAGAAAGAGATATTCTTGAATAACTTTTTTTGTGAAGGTCGGAGAGACTTGGAAAGTGGTTGCATCTGGACTAATTTGGGTCCTGCGGATCGATTGGTACCATCCCCGAGCTTGTACGACCTTCGGAAGAGGTCGACCGACGAAATTCCCCCAAATCTGAGGAGATATTCTTGAATAACTTTTTTTGTGAAGGTCGGAGAGACTTGCAAGTAGGCTCTACCCCCACTAAATGGGGTAGCGCGCATCGATCGGTACCATCCTTGAGCTTCTCCGACTTTCGGAAGGGTTAGGGTTAGGGTTAGGGATGAAAGCACATAGGAGAAAGAGATATTCTTGAATAACTTTTTTTGTGAAGGTCGGAGAGACTTGCAAGTAGGCTCTACCCCCACTAAATGGGGTAGCGCGCATCGATCGGTACCATCCTTGAGCTTCTCCGACTTTCGGAAGGGTTAGGGTTAGGGTTAGGGATGAAAGCACATAGGAGAAAGAGATATTCTTGAATAACTTTTTTTGTGAAGGTCGGAGAGACTTGGAAAGTGGTTGCATCTGGACTAATTTGGGTCCTGCGGATCGATTGGTACCATCCCCGAGCTTGTACGACCTTCGGAAGAGGTCGACCGACGAAATTCCCCCAAATCTGAGGAGATATTCTTGAATAACTTTTTTTGTGAAGGTCGGAGAGACTTGCAAGTAGGCTCTACCCCCACTAAATGGGGTTGCGCGCATCGATCGGTACCATCCTTGAGCTTCTCCGACTTTCGGAAGGGTTAGGGTTAGGGTTAGGGATGAAAGCACATAGGAGAAAGAGATATTCTTGAATAACTTTTTTTTGAAGGTCGGAGAGACTTGGAAAGTGGTTGCATCTGGACTAATTTGGGTCCTGCGGATCGATTGGTACCATCCCCGAGCTTGTACGACCTTCGGAAGAGGTCGACCGACGAAATTCCCCCAAATCTGAGGAGATATTCTTGAATAACTTTTTTTGTGAAGGTCGGAGAGACTTGCAAGTAGGCTCTACCCCCACTAAATGGGGTTGCGCGCATCGATCGGTACCATCCTTGAGCTTCTCCGACTTTCGGAAGGGTTAGGGTTAGGGTTAGGGATGAAAGCACATAGGAGAAAGAGATATTCTTGAATAACTTTTTTTGTGAAGGTCGGAGAGACTTGCAAGTAGGCTCTACCCCCACTAAATGGGGTAACGCGCATCGATCGGTACCATCCTTGAGCTTCTCCGACGTTCGGAAGGGTTAGGGTTAGGGTTAGGGATGAAAGCACATAGGAGAAAGAGATATTCTTGAATAACTTTTTTTGTGAAGGTCGGAGAGACTTGGAAAGTGGTTGCATCTGGACTAATTTGGGTCCTGCGGATCGATTGGTACCATCCCCGAGCTTGTACGACCTTCGGAAGAGGTCGACCGACGAAATTCCCCCAAATCTGAGGAGATATTCTTGAATAACTTTTTTTGTGAAGGTCGGAGAGACTTGCAAGTAGGCTCTACCCCCACTAAATGGGGTAGCGCGCATCGATCGGTACCATCCTTGAGCTTCTCCGACTTTCGGAAGGGTTAGGGTTAGGGTTAGGGATGAAAGCACATAGGAGAAAGAGATATTCTTGAATAACTTTTTTTGTGAAGGTCGGAGAGACTTGCAAGTAGGCTCTACCCCCACTAAATGGGGTAGCGCGCATCGATCGGTACCATCCTTGAGCTTCTCCGACTTTCGGAAGGGTTAGGGTTAGGGTTAGGGATGAAAGCACATAGGAGAAAGAGATATTCTTGAATAACTTTTTTTGTGAAGGTCGGAGAGACTTGGAAAGTGGTTGCATCTGGACTAATTTGGGTCCTGCGGATCGATTGGTACCATCCCCGAGCTTGTACGACCTTCGGAAGAGGTCGACCGACGAAATTCCCCCAAATCTGAGGAGATATTCTTGAATAACTTTTTTTGTGAAGGTCGGAGAGACTTGCAAGTAGGCTCTACCCCCACTAAATGGGGTAGCGCGCATCGATCGGTACCATCCTTGAGCTTCTCCGACTTTCGGAAGGGTTAGGGTTAGGGTTAGGGATGAAAGCACATAGGAGAAAGAGATATTCTTGAATAACTTTTTTTGTGAAGGTCGGAGAGACTTGGAAAGTGGTTGCATCTGGACTAATTTGGGTCCTGCGGATCGATTGGTACCATCCCCGAGCTTGTACGACCTTCGGAAGAGGTCGACCGACGAAATTCCCCCAAATCTGAGGAGATATTCTTGAATAACTTTTTTTGTGAAGGTCGGAGAGACTTGCAAGTAGGCTCTACCCCCACTAAATGGGGTTGCGCACATCGATCAGTACCATCCTTGAGCTTCTCCGACTTTCGGAAGGGTTAGGGTTAGGGTTAGGGATGAAAGCACATAGGAGAAAGAGATATTCTTGAATAACTTTTTTTGTGAAGGTCGGAGAGACTTGCAAGTAGGCTCTACCCCCACTAAATGGGGTAGCGCGCATCGATCGGTACCATCCTTGAGCTTCTCCGACTTTCGGAAGGGTTAGGGTTAGGGTTAGGGATGAAAGCACATAGGAGAAAGAGATATTCTTGAATAACTTTTTTTGTGAAGGTCGGAGAGACTTGGAAAGTGGTTGCATCTGGACTAATTTGGGTCCTGCGGATCGATTGGTACCATCCCCGAGCTTGTACGACCTTCGGAAGAGGTCGACCGACGAAATTCCCCCAAATCTGAGGAGATATTCTTGAATAACTTTTTTTGTGAAGGTCGGAGAGACTTGCAAGTAGGCTCTACCCCCACTAAATGGGGTTGCGCGCATCGATCAGTACCATCTTTGAGCTTCTCCGACTTTCGGAAGGGTTAGGGTTAGGGTTAGGGATGAAAGCACATAGGAGAAAGAGATATTCTTGAATAACTTTTTTTGTGAAGGTCGGAGAGACTTGCAAGTAGGCTCTACCCCCACTAAATGGGGTAGCGCGCATCGATCGGTACCATCTTTGAGCTTCTCCGACTTTCGGAAGGGTTAGGGTTAGGGTTAGGGATGAAAGCACATAGGAGAAAGAGATATTCTTGAATAACTTTTTTTTGAAGGTCGGAGAGACTTGGAAAGTGGTTGCATCTGGACTAATTTGGGTCCTGCGGATCGATTGGTACCATCCCCGAGCTTGTACGACCTTCGGAAGAGGTCGACCGACGAAATTCCCCCAAATCTGAGGAGATATTCTTGAATAACTTTTTTTGTGAAGGTCGGAGAGACTTGCAAGTAGGCTCTACCCCCACTAAATGGGGTAGCGCGCATCGATCGGTACCATCCTTGAGCTTCTCCGACTTTCGGAAGGGTTAGGGTTAGGGTTAGGGATGAAAGCACATAGGAGAAAGAGATATTCTTGAATAACTTTTTTTGTGAAGGTCGGAGAGACTTGCAAGTAGGCTCTACCCCCACTAAATGGGGTAGCGCGCATCGATCGGTACCATCCTTGAGCTTCTCCGACTTTCGGAAGGGTTAGGGTTAGGGTTAGGGATGAAAGCACATAGGAGAAAGAGATATTCTTGAATAACTTTTTTTGTGAAGGTCGGAGAGACTTGGAAAGTGGTTGCATCTGGACTAATTTGGGTCCTGCGGATCGATTGGTACCATCCCCGAGCTTGTACGACCTTCGGAAGAGGTCGACCGACGAAATTCCCCCAAATCTGAGGAGATATTCTTGAATAACTTTTTTTGTGAAGGTCGGAGAGACTTGCAAGTAGGCTCTACCCCCACTAAATGGGGTTGCGCGCATCGATCGGTACCATTCTTGAGCTTCTCCGACTTTCGGAAGGGTTAGGGTTAGGGTTAGGGATGAAAGCACATAGGAGAAAGAGATATTCTTGAATAACTTTTTTTGTGAAGGTCGGAGAGACTTGCAAGTAGGCTCTACCCCCACTAAATGGGGTAGCGCGCATCGATCGGTACCATCCTTGAGCTTCTCCGACTTTCGGAAGGGTTAGGGTTAGGGTTAGGGATGAAAGCACATAGGAGAAAGAGATATTCTTGAATAACTTTTTTTGTGAAGGTCGGAGAGACTTGGAAAGTGGTTGCATCTGGACTAATTTGGGTCCTGCGGATCGATTGGTACCATCCCCGAGCTTGTACGACCTTTGGAAGAGGTCGACCGACGAAATTCCCCCAAATCTGAGGAGATATTCTTGAATAACTTTTTTTGTGAAGGTCGGAGAGACTTGCAAGTAGGCTCTACCCCCACTAAATGGGGTTGCGCGCATCGATCAGTACCATCTTTGAGCTTCTCCGACTTTCGGAAGGGTTAGGGTTAGGGTTAGGGATGAAAGCACATAGGAGAAAGAGATATTCTTGAATAACTTTTTTTGTGAAGGTCGGAGAGACTTGCAAGTAGGCTCTACCCCCACTAAATGGGGTAGCGCGCATCGATCGGTACCATCCTTGAGCTTCTCCGACTTTCGGAAGGGTTAGGGTTAGGGTTAGGGATGAAAGCACATAGGAGAAAGAGATATTCTTGAATAACTTTTTTTTGAAGGTCGGAGAGACTTGGAAAGTGGTTGCATCTGGACTAATTTGGGTCCTGCGGATCGATTGGTACCATCCCCGAGCTTGTACGACCTTCGGAAGAGGTCGACCGACGAAATTCCCCCAAATCTGAGGAGATATTCTTGAATAACTTTTTTTGTGAAGGTCGGAGAGACTTGCAAGTAGGCTCTACCCCCACTAAATGGGGTTGCGCGCATCGATCGGTACCATCCTTGAGCTTCTCCGACTTTCGGAAGGGTTAGGGTTAGGGTTAGGGATGAAAGCACATAGGAGAAAGAGATATTCTTGAATAACTTTTTTTGTGAAGGTCGGAGAGACTTGCAAGTAGGCTCTACCCCCACTAAATGGGGTAACGCGCATCGATCGGTACCATCCTTGAGCTTCTCCGACGTTCGGAAGGGTTAGGGTTAGGGTTAGGGATGAAAGCACATAGGAGAAAGAGATATTCTTGAATAACTTTTTTTGTGAAGGTCGGAGAGACTTGGAAAGTGGTTGCATCTGGACTAATTTGGGTCCTGCGGATCGATTGGTACCATCCCCGAGCTTGTACGACCTTCGGAAGAGGTCGACCGACGAAATTCCCCCAAATCTGAGGAGATATTCTTGAATAACTTTTTTTGTGAAGGTCGGAGAGACTTGCAAGTAGGCTCTACCCCCACTAAATGGGGTAGCGCGCATCGATCGGTACCATCCTTGAGCTTCTCCGACTTTCGGAAGGGTTAGGGTTAGGGTTAGGGATGAAAGCACATAGGAGAAAGAGATATTCTTGAATAACTTTTTTTGTGAAGGTCGGAGAGACTTGCAAGTAGGCTCTACCCCCACTAAATGGGGTAGCGCGCATCGATCGGTACCATCCTTGAGCTTCTCCGACTTTCGGAAGGGTTAGGGTTAGGGTTAGGGATGAAAGCACATAGGAGAAAGAGATATTCTTGAATAACTTTTTTTGTGAAGGTCGGAGAGACTTGGAAAGTGGTTGCATCTGGACTAATTTGGGTCCTGCGGATCGATTGGTACCATCCCCGAGCTTGTACGACCTTCGGAAGAGGTCGACCGACGAAATTCCCCCAAATCTGAGGAGATATTCTTGAATAACTTTTTTTGTGAAGGTCGGAGAGACTTGCAAGTAGGCTCTACCCCCACTAAATGGGGTAGCGCGCATCGATCGGTACCATCCTTGAGCTTCTCCGACTTTCGGAAGGGTTAGGGTTAGGGTTAGGGATGAAAGCACATAGGAGAAAGAGATATTCTTGAATAACTTTTTTTGTGAAGGTCGGAGAGACTTGCAAGTAGGCTCTACCCCCACTAAATGGGGTAGCGCGCATCGATCGGTACCATCCTTGAGCTTCTCCGACTTTCGGAAGGGTTAGGGTTAGGGTTAGGGATGAAAGCACATAGGAGAAAGAGATATTCTTGAATAACTTTTTTTGTGAAGGTCGGAGAGACTTGGAAAGTGGTTGCATCTGGACTAATTTGGGTCCTGCGGATCGATTGGTACCATCCCCGAGCTTGTACGACCTTCGGAAGAGGTCGACCGACGAAATTCCCCCAAATCTGAGGAGATATTCTTGAATAACTTTTTTTGTGAAGGTCGGAGAGACTTGCAAGTAGGCTCTACCCCCACTAAATGGGGTTGCGCGCATCGATCGGTACCATCCTTGAGCTTCTCCGACTTTCGGAAGGGTTAGGGTTAGGGTTAGGGATGAAAGCACATAGGAGAAAGAGATATTCTTGAATAACTTTTTTTTGAAGGTCGGAGAGACTTGGAAAGTGGTTGCATCTGGACTAATTTGGGTCCTGCGGATCGATTGGTACCATCCCCGAGCTTGTACGACCTTCGGAAGAGGTCGACCGACGAAATTCCCCCAAATCTGAGGAGATATTCTTGAATAACTTTTTTTGTGAAGGTCGGAGAGACTTGCAAGTAGGCTCTACCCCCACTAAATGGGGTTGCGCGCATCGATCGGTACCATCCTTGAGCTTCTCCGACTTTCGGAAGGGTTAGGGTTAGGGTTAGGGATGAAAGCACATAGGAGAAAGAGATATTCTTGAATAACTTTTTTTGTGAAGGTCGGAGAGACTTGCAAGTAGGCTCTACCCCCACTAAATGGGGTAACGCGCATCGATCGGTACCATCCTTGAGCTTCTCCGACGTTCGGAAGGGTTAGGGTTAGGGTTAGGGATGAAAGCACATAGGAGAAAGAGATATTCTTGAATAACTTTTTTTGTGAAGGTCGGAGAGACTTGGAAAGTGGTTGCATCTGGACTAATTTGGGTCCTGCGGATCGATTGGTACCATCCCCGAGCTTGTACGACCTTCGGAAGAGGTCGACCGACGAAATTCCCCCAAATCTGAGGAGATATTCTTGAATAACTTTTTTTGTGAAGGTCGGAGAGACTTGCAAGTAGGCTCTACCCCCACTAAATGGGGTAGCGCGCATCGATCGGTACCATCCTTGAGCTTCTCCGACTTTCGGAAGGGTTAGGGTTAGGGTTAGGGATGAAAGCACATAGGAGAAAGAGATATTCTTGAATAACTTTTTTTGTGAAGGTCGGAGAGACTTGCAAGTAGGCTCTACCCCCACTAAATGGGGTAGCGCGCATCGATCGGTACCATCCTTGAGCTTCTCCGACTTTCGGAAGGGTTAGGGTTAGGGTTAGGGATGAAAGCACATAGGAGAAAGAGATATTCTTGAATAACTTTTTTTGTGAAGGTCGGAGAGACTTGGAAAGTGGTTGCATCTGGACTAATTTGGGTCCTGCGGATCGATTGGTACCATCCCCGAGCTTGTACGACCTTCGGAAGAGGTCGACCGACGAAATTCCCCCAAATCTGAGGAGATATTCTTGAATAACTTTTTTTGTGAAGGTCGGAGAGACTTGCAAGTAGGCTCTACCCCCACTAAATGGGGTAGCGCGCATCGATCGGTACCATCCTTGAGCTTCTCCGACTTTCGGAAGGGTTAGGGTTAGGGTTAGGGATGAAAGCACATAGGAGAAAGAGATATTCTTGAATAACTTTTTTTGTGAAGGTCGGAGAGACTTGCAAGTAGGCTCTACCCCCACTAAATGGGGTAGCGCGCATCGATCGGTACCATCCTTGAGCTTCTCCGACTTTCGGAAGGGTTAGGGTTAGGGTTAGGGATGAAAGCACATAGGAGAAAGAGATATTCTTGAATAACTTTTTTTGTGAAGGTCGGAGAGACTTGGAAAGTGGTTGCATCTGGACTAATTTGGGTCCTGCGGATCGATTGGTACCATCCCCGAGCTTGTACGACCTTCGGAAGAGGTCGACCGACGAAATTCCCCCAAATCTGAGGAGATATTCTTGAATAACTTTTTTTGTGAAGGTCGGAGAGACTTGCAAGTAGGCTCTACCCCCACTAAATGGGGTTGCGCGCATCGATCGGTACCATTCTTGAGCTTCTCCGACTTTCGGAAGGGTTAGGGTTAGGGTTAGGGATGAAAGCACATAGGAGAAAGAGATATTCTTGAATAACTTTTTTTGTGAAGGTCGGAGAGACTTGCAAGTAGGCTCTACCCCCACTAAATGGGGTAGCGCGCATCGATCGGTACCATCCTTGAGCTTCTCCGACTTTCGGAAGGGTTAGGGTTAGGGTTAGGGATGAAAGCACATAGGAGAAAGAGATATTCTTGAATAACTTTTTTTGTGAAGGTCGGAGAGACTTGCAAGTAGGCTCTACCCCCACTAAATGGGGTAGCGCGCATCGATCGGTACCATCCTTGAGCTTCTCCGACTTTCGGAAGGGTTAGGGTTAGGGTTAGGGATGAAAGCACATAGGAGAAAGAGATATTCTTGAATAACTTTTTTTTGAAGGTCGGAGAGACTTGGAAAGTGGTTGCATCTGGACTAATTTGGGTCCTGCGGATCGATTGGTACCATCCCCGAGCTTGTACGACCTTCGGAAGAGGTCGACCGACGAAATTCCCCCAAATCTGAGGAGATATTCTTGAATAACTTTTTTTGTGAAGGTCGGAGAGACTTGCAAGTAGGCTCTACCCCCACTAAATGGGGTTGCGCGCATCGATCGGTACCATCCTTGAGCTTCTCCGACTTTCGGAAGGGTTAGGGTTAGGGTTAGGGATGAAAGCACATAGGAGAAAGAGATATTCTTGAATAACTTTTTTTGTGAAGGTCGGAGAGACTTGCAAGTAGGCTCTACCCCCACTAAATGGGGTAACGCGCATCGATCGGTACCATCCTTGAGCTTCTCCGACGTTCGGAAGGGTTAGGGTTAGGGTTAGGGATGAAAGCACATAGGAGAAAGAGATATTCTTGAATAACTTTTTTTGTGAAGGTCGGAGAGACTTGGAAAGTGGTTGCATCTGGACTAATTTGGGTCCTGCGGATCGATTGGTACCATCCCCGAGCTTGTACGACCTTCGGAAGAGGTCGACCGACGAAATTCCCCCAAATCTGAGGAGATATTCTTGAATAACTTTTTTTGTGAAGGTCGGAGAGACTTGCAAGTAGGCTCTACCCCCACTAAATGGGGTAGCGCGCATCGATCGGTACCATCCTTGAGCTTCTCCGACTTTCGGAAGGGTTAGGGTTAGGGTTAGGGATGAAAGCACATAGGAGAAAGAGATATTCTTGAATAACTTTTTTTGTGAAGGTCGGAGAGACTTGCAAGTAGGCTCTACCCCCACTAAATGGGGTAGCGCGCATCGATCGGTACCATCCTTGAGCTTCTCCGACTTTCGGAAGGGTTAGGGTTAGGGTTAGGGATGAAAGCACATAGGAGAAAGAGATATTCTTGAATAACTTTTTTTGTGAAGGTCGGAGAGACTTGGAAAGTGGTTGCATCTGGACTAATTTGGGTCCTGCGGATCGATTGGTACCATCCCCGAGCTTGTACGACCTTCGGAAGAGGTCGACCGACGAAATTCCCCCAAATCTGAGGAGATATTCTTGAATAACTTTTTTTGTGAAGGTCGGAGAGACTTGCAAGTAGGCTCTACCCCCACTAAATGGGGTAGCGCGCATCGATCGGTACCATCCTTGAGCTTCTCCGACTTTCGGAAGGGTTAGGGTTAGGGTTAGGGATGAAAGCACATAGGAGAAAGAGATATTCTTGAATAACTTTTTTTGTGAAGGTCGGAGAGACTTGCAAGTAGGCTCTACCCCCACTAAATGGGGTAGCGCGCATCGATCGGTACCATCCTTGAGCTTCTCCGACTTTCGGAAGGGTTAGGGTTAGGGTTAGGGATGAAAGCACATAGGAGAAAGAGATATTCTTGAATAACTTTTTTTGTGAAGGTCGGAGAGACTTGGAAAGTGGTTGCATCTGGACTAATTTGGGTCCTGCGGATCGATTGGTACCATCCCCGAGCTTGTACGACCTTCGGAAGAGGTCGACCGACGAAATTCCCCCAAATCTGAGGAGATATTCTTGAATAACTTTTTTTGTGAAGGTCGGAGAGACTTGCAAGTAGGCTCTACCCCCACTAAATGGGGTTGCGCGCATCGATCGGTACCATTCTTGAGCTTCTCCGACTTTCGGAAGGGTTAGGGTTAGGGTTAGGGATGAAAGCACATAGGAGAAAGAGATATTCTTGAATAACTTTTTTTGTGAAGGTCGGAGAGACTTGCAAGTAGGCTCTACCCCCACTAAATGGGGTAGCGCGCATCGATCGGTACCATCCTTGAGCTTCTCCGACTTTCGGAAGGGTTAGGGTTAGGGTTAGGGATGAAAGCACATAGGAGAAAGAGATATTCTTGAATAACTTTTTTTGTGAAGGTCGGAGAGACTTGCAAGTAGGCTCTACCCCCACTAAATGGGGTAGCGCGCATCGATCGGTACCATCCTTGAGCTTCTCCGACTTTCGGAAGGGTTAGGGTTAGGGTTAGGGATGAAAGCACATAGGAGAAAGAGATATTCTTGAATAACTTTTTTTGTGAAGGTCGGAGAGACTTGGAAAGTGGTTGCATCTGGACTAATTTGGGTCCTGCGGATCGATTGGTACCATCCCCGAGCTTGTACGACCTTCGGAAGAGGTCGACCGACGAAATTCCCCCAAATCTGAGGAGATATTCTTGAATAACTTTTTTTGTGAAGGTCGGAGAGACTTGCAAGTAGGCTCTACCCCCACTAAATGGGGTTGCGCGCATCGATCGGTACCATTCTTGAGCTTCTCCGACTTTCGGAAGGGTTAGGGTTAGGGTTAGGGATGAAAGCACATAGGAGAAAGAGATATTCTTGAATAACTTTTTTTGTGAAGGTCGGAGAGACTTGCAAGTAGGCTCTACCCCCACTAAATGGGGTAGCGCGCATCGATCGGTACCATCCTTGAGCTTCTCCGACTTTCGGAAGGGTTAGGGTTAGGGTTAGGGATGAAAGCACATAGGAGAAAGAGATATTCTTGAATAACTTTTTTTGTGAAGGTCGGAGAGACTTGGAAAGTGGTTGCATCTGGACTAATTTGGGTCCTGCGGATCGATTGGTACCATCCCCGAGCTTGTACGACCTTCGGAAGAGGTCGACCGACGAAATTCCCCCAAATCTGAGGAGATATTCTTGAATAACTTTTTTTGTGAAGGTCGGAGAGACTTGCAAGTAGGCTCTACCCCCACTAAATGGGGTTGCGCGCATCGATCAGTACCATCCTTGAGCTTCTCCGACTTTCGGAAGGGTTAGGGTTAGGGTTAGGGATGAAAGCACATAGGAGAAAGAGATATTCTTGAATAACTTTTTTTGTGAAGGTCGGAGAGACTTGGAAAGTGGTTGCATCTGGACTAATTTGGGTCCTGCGGATCGATTGGTACCATCCCCGAGCTTGTACGACCTTCGGAAGAGGTCGACCGACGAAATTCCCCCAAATCTGAGGAGATATTCTTGAATAACTTTTTTTGTGAAGGTCGGAGAGACTTGCAAGTAGGCTCTACCCCCACTAAATGGGGTTGCGCACATCGATCAGTACCATCCTTGAGCTTCTCCGACTTTCGGAAGGGTTAGGGTTAGGGTTAGGGATGAAAGCACATAGGAGAAAGAGATATTCTTGAATAACTTTTTTTGTGAAGGTCGGAGAGACTTGCAAGTAGGCTCTACCCCCACTAAATGGGGTAGCGCGCATCGATCGGTACCATCCTTGAGCTTCTCCGACTTTCGGAAGGGTTAGGGTTAGGGTTAGGGATGAAAGCACATAGGAGAAAGAGATATTCTTGAATAACTTTTTTTGTGAAGGTCGGAGAGACTTGGAAAGTGGTTGCATCTGGACTAATTTGGGTCCTGCGGATCGATTGGTACCATCCCCGAGCTTGTACGACCTTCGGAAGAGGTCGACCGACGAAATTCCCCCAAATCTGAGGAGATATTCTTGAATAACTTTTTTTGTGAAGGTCGGAGAGACTTGCAAGTAGGCTCTACCCCCACTAAATGGGGTTGCGCGCATCGATCAGTACCATCCTTGAGCTTCTCCGACTTTCGGAAGGGTTAGGGTTAGGGTTAGGGATGAAAGCACATAGGAGAAAGAGATATTCTTGAATAACTTTTTTTGTGAAGGTCGGAGAGACTTGGAAAGTGGTTGCATCTGGACTAATTTGGGTCCTGCAGATCGATTGGTACCATCCCCGAGCTTGTACGACCTTCGGAAGAGGTCGACCGACGAAATTCCCCCAAATCTGAGGAGATATTCTTGAATAACTTTTTTTGTGAAGGTCGGAGAGACTTGCAAGTAGGCTCTACCCCCACTAAATGGGGTTGCGCGCATCGATCAGTACCATCCTTGAGCTTCTCCGACTTTCGGAAGGGTTAGGGTTAGGGTTAGGGATGAAAGCACATAGGAGAAAGAGATATTCTTGAATAACTTTTTTTGTGAAGGTCGGAGAGACTTGCAAGTAGGCTCTACCCCCACTAAATGGGGTAGCGCGCATCGATCGGTACCATCCTTGAGCTTCTCCGACTTTCGGAAGGGTTAGGGTTAGGGTTAGGGATGAAAGCACATAGGAGAAAGAGATATTCTTGAATAACTTTTTTTGTGAAGGTCGGAGAGACTTGCAAGTAGGCTCTACCCCCACTAAATGGGGTAGCGCGCATCGATCGGTACCATTCTTGAGCTTCTCCGACTTTCGGAAGGGTTAGGGTTAGGGTTAGGGATGAAAGCACATAGGAGAAAGAGATATTCTTGAATAACTTTTTTTGTGAAGGTCGGAGAGACTTGCAAGTAGGCTCTACCCCCACTAAATGGGGTAGCGCGCATCGATCGGTACCATCCTTGAGCTTCTCCGACTTTCGGAAGGGTTAGGGTTAGGGTTAGGGATGAAAGCACATAGGAGAAAGAGATATTCTTGAATAACTTTTTTTGTGAAGGTCGGAGAGACTTGCAAGTAGGCTCTACCCCCACTAAATGGGGTAGCGCGCATCGATCGGTACCATCCTTGAGCTTCTCCGACTTTCGGAAGGGTTAGGGTTAGGGTTAGGGATGAAAGCACATAGGAGAAAGAGATATTCTTGAATAACTTTTTTTGTGAAGGTCGGAGAGACTTGGAAAGTGGTTGCATCTGGACTAATTTGGGTCCTGCGGATCGATTGGTACCATCCCCGAGCTTGTACGACCTTCGGAAGAGGTCGACCGACGAAATTCCCCCAAATCTGAGGAGATATTCTTGAATAACTTTTTTTGTGAAGGTCGGAGAGACTTGCAAGTAGGCTCTACCCCCACTAAATGGGGTTGCGCGCATCGATCGGTACCATTCTTGAGCTTCTCCGACTTTCGGAAGGGTTAGGGTTAGGGTTAGGGATGAAAGCACATAGGAGAAAGAGATATTCTTGAATAACTTTTTTTGTGAAGGTCGGAGAGACTTGCAAGTAGGCTCTACCCCCACTAAATGGGGTAGCGCGCATCGATCGGTACCATCCTTGAGCTTCTCCGACTTTCGGAAGGGTTAGGGTTAGGGTTAGGGATGAAAGCACATAGGAGAAAGAGATATTCTTGAATAACTTTTTTTGTGAAGGTCGGAGAGACTTGGAAAGTGGTTGCATCTGGACTAATTTGGGTCCTGCGGATCGATTGGTACCATCCCCGAGCTTGTACGACCTTCGGAAGAGGTCGACCGACGAAATTCCCCCAAATCTGAGGAGATATTCTTGAATAACTTTTTTTGTGAAGGTCGGAGAGACTTGCAAGTAGGCTCTACCCCCACTAAATGGGGTTGCGCGCATCGATCAGTACCATCCTTGAGCTTCTCCGACTTTCGGAAGGGTTAGGGTTAGGGTTAGGGATGAAAGCACATAGGAGAAAGAGATATTCTTGAATAACTTTTTTTGTGAAGGTCGGAGAGACTTGGAAAGTGGTTGCATCTGGACTAATTTGGGTCCTGCGGATCGATTGGTACCATCCCCGAGCTTGTACGACCTTCGGAAGAGGTCGACCGACGAAATTCCCCCAAATCTGAGGAGATATTCTTGAATAACTTTTTTTGTGAAGGTCGGAGAGACTTGCAAGTAGGCTCTACCCCCACTAAATGGGGTTGCGCACATCGATCAGTACCATCCTTGAGCTTCTCCGACTTTCGGAAGGGTTAGGGTTAGGGTTAGGGATGAAAGCACATAGGAGAAAGAGATATTCTTGAATAACTTTTTTTGTGAAGGTCGGAGAGACTTGGAAAGTGGTTGCATCTGGACTAATTTGGGTCCTGCGGATCGATTGGTACCATCCCCGAGCTTGTACGACCTTCGGAAGAGGTCGACCGACGAAATTCCCCCAAATCTGAGGAGATATTCTTGAATAACTTTTTTTGTGAAGGTCGGAGAGACTTGCAAGTAGGCTCTACCCCCACTAAATGGGGTTGCGCGCATCGATCAGTACCATCCTTGAGCTTCTCCGACTTTCGGAAGGGTTAGGGTTAGGGTTAGGGATGAAAGCACATAGGAGAAAGAGATATTCTTGAATAACTTTTTTTGTGAAGGTCGGAGAGACTTGGAAAGTGGTTGCATCTGGACTAATTTGGGTCCTGCGGATCGATTGGTACCATCCCCGAGCTTGTACGACCTTCGGAAGAGGTCGACCGACGAAATTCCCCCAAATCTGAGGAGATATTCTTGAATAACTTTTTTTGTGAAGGTCGGAGAGACTTGCAAGTAGGCTCTACCCCCACTAAATGGGGTTGCGCGCATCGATCAGTACCATCCTTGAGCTTCTCCGACTTTCGGAAGGGTTAGGGTTAGGGTTAGGGATGAAAGCACATAGGAGAAAGAGATATTCTTGAATAACTTTTTTTGTGAAGGTCGGAGAGACTTGGAAAGTGGTTGCATCTGGACTAATTTGGGTCCTGCGGATCGATTGGTACCATCCCCGAGCTTGTACGACCTTCGGAAGAGGTCGACCGACGAAATTCCCCCAAATCTGAGGAGATATTCTTGAATAACTTTTTTTGTGAAGGTCGGAGAGACTTGCAAGTAGGCTCTACCCCCACTAAATGGGGTTGCGCGCATCGATCAGTACCATCCTTGAGCTTCTCCGACTTTCGGAAGGGTTAGGGTTAGGGTTAGGGATGAAAGCACATAGGAGAAAGAGATATTCTTGAATAACTTTTTTTGTGAAGGTCGGAGAGACTTGCAAGTAGGCTCTACCCCCACTAAATGGGGTAGCGCGCATCGATCGGTACCATCCTTGAGCTTCTCCGACTTTCGGAAGGGTTAGGGTTAGGGTTAGGGATGAAAGCACATAGGAGAAAGAGATATTCTTGAATAACTTTTTTTGTGAAGGTCGGAGAGACTTGCAAGTAGGCTCTACCCCCACTAAATGGGGTAGCGCGCATCGATCGGTACCATTCTTGAGCTTCTCCGACTTTCGGAAGGGTTAGGGTTAGGGTTAGGGATGAAAGCACATAGGAGAAAGAGATATTCTTGAATAACTTTTTTTGTGAAGGTCGGAGAGACTTGCAAGTAGGCTCTACCCCCACTAAATGGGGTAGCGCGCATCGATCGGTACCATCCTTGAGCTTCTCCGACTTTCGGAAGGGTTAGGGTTAGGGTTAGGGATGAAAGCACATAGGAGAAAGAGATATTCTTGAATAACTTTTTTTGTGAAGGTCGGAGAGACTTGGAAAGTGGTTGCATCTGGACTAATTTGGGTCCTGCGGATCGATTGGTACCATCCCCGAGCTTGTACGACCTTCGGAAGAGGTCGACCGACGAAATTCCCCCAAATCTGAGGAGATATTCTTGAATAACTTTTTTTGTGAAGGTCGGAGAGACTTGCAAGTAGGCTCTACCCCCACTAAATGGGGTTGCGCGCATCGATCGGTACCATCCTTGAGCTTCTCCGACTTTCGGAAGGGTTAGGGTTAGGGTTAGGGATGAAAGCACATAGGAGAAAGAGATATTCTTGAATAACTTTTTTTGTGAAGGTCGGAGAGACTTGCAAGTAGGCTCTACCCCCACTAAATGGGGTAGCGCGCATCGATCGGTACCATCCTTGAGCTTCTCCGACTTTCGGAAGGGTTAGGGTTAGGGTTAGGGATGAAAGCACATAGGAGAAAGAGATATTCTTGAATAACTTTTTTTGTGAAGGTCGGAGAGACTTGGAAAGTGGTTGCATCTGGACTAATTTGGGTCCTGCGGATCGATTGGTACCATCCCCGAGCTTGTACGACCTTCGGAAGAGGTCGACCGACGAAATTCCCCCAAATCTGAGGAGATATTCTTGAATAACTTTTTTTGTGAAGGTCGGAGAGACTTGCAAGTAGGCTCTACCCCCACTAAATGGGGTTGCGCGCATCGATCGGTACCATCCTTGAGCTTCTCCGACTTTCGGAAGGGTTAGGGTTAGGGTTAGGGATGAAAGCACATAGGAGAAAGAGATATTCTTGAATAACTTTTTTTGTGAAGGTCGGAGAGACTTGCAAGTAGGCTCTACCCCCACTAAATGGGGTAGCGCGCATCGATCGGTACCATCCTTGAGCTTCTCCGACTTTCGGAAGGGTTAGGGTTAGGGTTAGGGATGAAAGCACATAGGAGAAAGAGATATTCTTGAATAACTTTTTTTGTGAAGGTCGGAGAGACTTGGAAAGTGGTTGCATCTGGACTAATTTGGGTCCTGCAGATCGATTGGTACCATCCCCGAGCTTGTACGACCTTCGGAAGAGGTCGACCGACGAAATTCCCCCAAATCTGAGGAGATATTCTTGAATAACTTTTTTTGTGAAGGTCGGAGAGACTTGCAAGTAGGCTCTACCCCCACTAAATGGGGTTGCGCGCATCGATCAGTACCATCCTTGAGCTTCTCCGACTTTCGGAAGGGTTAGGGTTAGGGTTAGGGATGAAAGCACATAGGAGAAAGAGATATTCTTGAATAACTTTTTTTGTGAAGGTCGGAGAGACTTGGAAAGTGGTTGCATCTGGACTAATTTGGGTCCTGCAGATCGATTGGTACCATCCCCGAGCTTGTACGACCTTCGGAAGAGGTCGACCGACGAAATTCCCCCAAATCTGAGGAGATATTCTTGAATAACTTTTTTTGTGAAGGTCGGAGAGACTTGCAAGTAGGCTCTACCCCCACTAAATGGGGTTGCGCGCATCGATCGGTACCATCCTTGAGCTTTTCCGACTTTCGGAAGGGTTAGGGTTAGGGTTAGGGATGAAAGCACATAGGAGAAAGAGATATTCTTGAATAACTTTTTTTGTGAAGGTCGGAGAGACTTGCAAGTAGGCTCTACCCCCACTAAATGGGGTAGCGCGCATCGATCGGTACCATCCTTGAGCTTCTCCGACTTTCGGAAGGGTTAGGGTTAGGGTTAGGGATGAAAGCACATAGGAGAAAGAGATATTCTTGAATAACTTTTTTTGTGAAGGTCGGAGAGACTTGGAAAGTGGTTGCATCTGGACTAATTTGGGTCCTGCAGATCGATTGGTACCATCCCCGAGCTTGTACGACCTTCGGAAGAGGTCGACCGACGAAATTCCCCCAAATCTGAGGAGATATTCTTGAATAACTTTTTTTGTGAAGGTCGGAGAGACTTGCAAGTAGGCTCTACCCCCACTAAATGGGGTTGCGCGCATCGATCAGTACCATCCTTGAGCTTCTCCGACTTTCGGAAGGGTTAGGGTTAGGGTTAGGGATGAAAGCACATAGGAGAAAGAGATATTCTTGAATAACTTTTTTTGTGAAGGTCGGAGAGACTTGGAAAGTGGTTGCATCTGGACTAATTTGGGTCCTGCGGATCGATTGGTACCATCCCCGAGCTTGTACGACCATCGGAAGAGGTCGACCGACGAAATTCCCCCAAATCTGAGGAGATATTCTTGAATAACTTTTTTTGTGAAGGTCGGAGAGACTTGCAAGTAGGCTCTACCCCCACTAAATGGGGTAGCGCGCATAGATCGGTACCATCCTTGAGCTTCTCCGACTTTCGGAAGGGTTAGGGTTAGGGTTAGGGATGAAAGCACATAGGAGAAAGAGATATTCTTGAATAACTTTTTTTGTGAAGGTCGGAGAGACTTGGAAAGTGGTTGCATCTGGACTAATTTGGGTCCTGCAGATCGATTGGTACCATCCCCGAGCTTGTACGACCTTCGGAAGAGGTCGACCGACGAAATTCCCCCAAATCTGAGGAGATATTCTTGAATAACTTTTTTTGTGAAGGTCGGAGAGACTTGCAAGTAGGCTCTACCCCCACTAAATGGGGTTGCGCGCATCGATCAGTACCATCCTTGAGCTTCTCCGACTTTCGGAAGGGTTAGGGTTAGGGTTAGGGATGAAAGCACATAGGAGAAAGAGATATTCTTGAATAACTTTTTTTGTGAAGGTCGGAGAGACTTGGAAAGTGGTTGCATCTGGACTAATTTGGGTCCTGCGGATCGATTGGTACCATCCCCGAGCTTGTACGACCTTCGGAAGAGGTCGACCGACGAAATTCCCCCAAATCTGAGGAGATATTCTTGAATAACTTTTTTTGTGAAGGTCGGAGAGACTTGCAAGTAGGCTCTACCCCCACTAAATGGGGTTGCGCGCATCGATCAGTACCATCCTTGAGCTTCTCCGACTTTCGGAAGGGTTAGGGTTAGGGTTAGGGATGAAAGCACATAGGAGAAAGAGATATTCTTGAATAACTTTTTTTGTGAAGGTCGGAGAGACTTGCAAGTAGGCTCTACCCCCACTAAATGGGGTAGCGCGCATCGATCGGTACCATCCTTGAGCTTCTCCGACTTTCGGAAGGGTTAGGGTTAGGGTTAGGGATGAAAGCACATAGGAGAAAGAGATATTCTTGAATAACTTTTTTTGTGAAGGTCGGAGAGACTTGCAAGTAGGCTCTACCCCCACTAAATGGGGTAGCGCGCATCGATCGGTACCATCCTTGAGCTTCTCCGACTTTCGGAAGGGTTAGGGTTAGGGTTAGGGATGAAAGCACATAGGAGAAAGAGATATTCTTGAATAACTTTTTTTGTGAAGGTCGGAGAGACTTGCAAGTAGGCTCTACCCCCACTAAATGGGGTAGCGCGCATCGATCGGTACCATCCTTGAGCTTCTCCGACTTTCGGAAGGGTTAGGGTTAGGGTTAGGGATGAAAGCACATAGGAGAAAGAGATATTCTTGAATAACTTTTTTTGTGAAGGTCGGAGAGACTTGGAAAGTGGTTGCATCTGGACTAATTTGGGTCCTGCAGATCGATTGGTACCATCCCCGAGCTTGTACGACCTTCGGAAGAGGTCGACCGACGAAATTCCCCCAAATCTGAGGAGATATTCTTGAATAACTTTTTTTGTGAAGGTCGGAGAGACTTGCAAGTAGGCTCTACCCCCACTAAATGGGGTTGCGCGCATCGATCAGTACCATCCTTGAGCTTCTCCGACTTTCGGAAGGGTTAGGGTTAGGGTTAGGGATGAAAGCACATAGGAGAAAGAGATATTCTTGAATAACTTTTTTTGTGAAGGTCGGAGAGACTTGGAAAGTGGTTGCATCTGGACTAATTTGGGTCCTGCGGATCGATTGGTACCATCCCCGAGCTTGTACGACCTTCGGAAGAGGTCGACCGACGAAATTCCCCCAAATCTGAGGAGATATTCTTGAATAACTTTTTTTGTGAAGGTCGGAGAGACTTGCAAGTAGGCTCTACCCCCACTAAATGGGGTTGCGCGCATCGATCAGTACCATCCTTGAGCTTCTCCGACTTTCGGAAGGGTTAGGGTTAGGGTTAGGGATGAAAGCACATAGGAGAAAGAGATATTCTTGAATAACTTTTTTTGTGAAGGTCGGAGAGACTTGCAAGTAGGCTCTACCCCCACTAAATGGGGTAGCGCGCATCGATCGGTACCATCCTTGAGCTTCTCCGACTTTCGGAAGGGTTAGGGTTAGGGTTAGGGATGAAAGCACATAGGAGAAAGAGATATTCTTGAATAACTTTTTTTGTGAAGGTCGGAGAGACTTGCAAGTAGGCTCTACCCCCACTAAATGGGGTAGCGCGCATCGATCGGTACCATCCTTGAGCTTCTCCGACTTTCGGAAGGGTTAGGGTTAGGGTTAGGGATGAAAGCACATAGGAGAAAGAGATATTCTTGAATAACTTTTTTTGTGAAGGTCGGAGAGACTTGCAAGTAGGCTCTACCCCCACTAAATGGGGTAGCGCGCATCGATCGGTACCATCCTTGAGCTTCTCCGACTTTCGGAAGGGTTAGGGTTAGGGTTAGGGATGAAAGCACATAGGAGAAAGAGATATTCTTGAATAACTTTTTTTGTGAAGGTCGGAGAGACTTGCAAGTAGGCTCTACCCCCACTAAATGGGGTAGCGCGCATCGATCGGTACCATCCTTGAGCTTCTCCGACTTTCGGAAGGGTTAGGGTTAGGGTTAGGGATGAAAGCACATAGGAGAAAGAGATATTCTTGAATAACTTTTTTTGTGAAGGTCGGAGAGACTTGGAAAGTGGTTGCATCTGGACTAATTTGGGTCCTGCAGATCGATTGGTACCATCCCCGAGCTTGTACGACCTTCGGAAGAGGTCGACCGACGAAATTCCCCAAATCTGAGGAGATATTCTTGAATAACTTTTTTTGTGAAGGTCGGAGAGACTTGCAAGTAGGCTCTACCCCCACTAAATGGGGTTGCGCGCATCGATCAGTACCATCCTTGAGCTTCTCCGACTTTCGGAAGGGTTAGGGTTAGGGTTAGGGATGAAAGCACATAGGAGAAAGAGATATTCTTGAATAACTTTTTTTGTGAAGGTCGGAGAGACTTGGAAAGTGGTTGCATCTGGACTAATTTGGGTCCTGCGGATCGATTGGTACCATCCCCGAGCTTGTACGACCTTCGGAAGAGGTCGACCGACGAAATTCCCCCAAATCTGAGGAGATATTCTTGAATAACTTTTTTTGTGAAGGTCGGAGAGACTTGCAAGTAGGCTCTACCCCACTAAATGGGGTTGCGCGCATCGATCAGTACCATCCTTGAGCTTCTCCGACTTTCGGAAGGGTTAGGGTTAGGGTTAGGGATGAAAGCACATAGGAGAAAGAGATATTCTTGAATAACTTTTTTTGTGAAGGTCGGAGAGACTTGCAAGTAGGCTCTACCCCCACTAAATGGGGTAGCGCGCATCGATCGGTACCATCCTTGAGCTTCTCCGACTTTCGGAAGGGTTAGGGTTAGGGTTAGGGATGAAAGCACATAGGAGAAAGAGATATTCTTGAATAACTTTTTTTGTGAAGGTCGGAGAGACTTGCAAGTAGGCTCTACCCCCACTAAATGGGGTAGCGCGCATCGATCGGTACCATCCTTGAGCTTCTCCGACTTTCGGAAGGGTTAGGGTTAGGGTTAGGGATGAAAGCACATAGGAGAAAGAGATATTCTTGAATAACTTTTTTTGTGAAGGTCGGAGAGACTTGCAAGTAGGCTCTACCCCCACTAAATGGGGTAGCGCGCATCGATCGGTACCATCCTTGAGCTTCTCCGACTTTCGGAAGGGTTAGGTTAGGGTTAGGGATGAAAGCACATAGGAGAAAGAGATATTCTTGAATAACTTTTTTTGTGAAGGTCGGAGAGACTTGGAAAGTGGTTGCATCTGGACTAATTTGGGTCCTGCGGATCGATTGGTACCATCCCCGAGCTTGTACGACCTTCGGAAGAGGTCGACCGACGAAATTCCCCCAAATCTGAGGAGATATTCTTGAATAACTTTTTTTGTGAAGGTCGGAGAGACTTGCAAGTAGGCTCTACCCCCACTAAATGGGGTAGCGCGCATCGATCGGTACCATCCTTGAGCTTCTCCGACTTTCGGAAGGGTTAGGGTTAGGGTTAGGGATGAAAGCACATAGGAGAAAGAGATATTCTTGAATAACTTTTTTTGTGAAGGTCGGAGAGACTTGGAAAGTGGTTGCATCTGGACTAATTTGGGTCCTGCGGATCGATTGGTACCATCCCCGAGCTTGTACGACCTTCGGAAGAGGTCGACCGACGAAATTCCCCCAAATCTGAGGAGATATTCTTGAATAACTTTTTTTGTGAAGGTCGGAGAGACTTGCAAGTAGGCTCTACCCCCACTAAATGGGGTTGCGCGCATCGATCAGTACCATCCTTGAGCTTCTCCGACTTTCGGAAGGGTTAGGGTTAGGGTTAGGGATGAAAGCACATAGGAGAAAGAGATATTCTTGAATAACTTTTTTTTTGAAGGTCGGAGAGACTTGCAAGTAGGCTCTACCCCCACTAAATGGGGTAGCGCGCATCGATCGGTACCATCTTTGAGCTTCTCCGACTTTCGGAAGGGTTAGGGTTAGGGTTAGGGATGAAAGCACATAGGAGAAAGAGATATTCTTGAATAACTTTTTTTGTGAAGGTCGGAGAGACTTGCAAGTAGGCTCTACCCCCACTAAATGGGGTAGCGCGCATCGATCGGTACCATCCTTGAGCTTCTCCGACTTTCGGAAGGGTTAGGGTTAGGGTTAGGGATGAAAGCACATAGGAGAAAGAGATATTCTTGAATAACTTTTTTTGTGAAGGTCGGAGAGACTTGCAAGTAGGCTCTACCCCCACTAAATGGGGTTGCGCGCATCGATCAGTACCATCCTTGAGCTTCTCCGACTTTCGGAAGGGTTAGGGTTAGGGTTAGGGATGAAAGCACATAGGAGAAAGAGATATTCTTGAATAACTTTTTTTGTGAAGGTCGGAGAGACTTGGAAAGTGGTTGCATCTGGACTAATTTGGGTCCTGCGGATCGATTGGTACCATCCCCGAGCTTGTACGACCTTCGGAAGAGGTCGACCGACGAAATTCCCCCAAATCTGAGGAGATATTCTTGAATAACTTTTTTTGTGAAGGTCGGAGAGACTTGCAAGTAGGCTCTACCCCCACTAAATGGGGTTGCGCGCATCGATCAGTACCATCCTTGAGCTTCTCCGACTTTCGGAAGGGTTAGGGTTAGGGTTAGGGATGAAAGCACATAGGAGAAAGAGATATTCTTGAATAACTTTTTTTGTGAAGGTCGGAGAGACTTGGAAAGTGGTTGCATCTGGACTAATTTGGGTCCTGCGGATCGATTGGTACCATCCCCGAGCTTGTACGACCTTCGGAAGAGGTCGACCGACGAAATTCCCCCAAATCTGAGGAGATATTCTTGAATAACTTTTTTTGTGAAGGTCGGAGAGACTTGCAAGTAGGCTCTACCCCACTAAATGGGGTTGCGCGCATCGATCAGTACCATCCTTGAGCTTCTCCGACTTTCGGAAGGGTTAGGGTTAGGGTTAGGGATGAAAGCACATAGGAGAAAGAGATATTCTTGAATAACTTTTTTTGTGAAGGTCGGAGAGACTTGCAAGTAGGCTCTACCCCCACTAAATGGGGTAGCGCGCATCGATCGGTACCATCCTTGAGCTTCTCCGACTTTCGGAAGGGTTAGGGTTAGGGTTAGGGATGAAAGCACATAGGAGAAAGAGATATTCTTGAATAACTTTTTTTGTGAAGGTCGGAGAGACTTGCAAGTAGGCTCTACCCCACTAAATGGGGTAGCGCGCATCGATCGGTACCATCCTTGAGCTTCTCCGACTTTCGGAAGGGTTAGGGTTAGGGTTAGGGATGAAAGCACATAGGAGAAAGAGATATTCTTGAATAACTTTTTTTGTGAAGGTCGAGAGACTTGCAAGTAGGCTCTACCCCCACTAAATGGGGTAGCGCGCATCGATCGGTACCATCCTTGAGCTTCTCCGACTTTCGGAAGGGTTAGGGTTAGGGTTAGGGATGAAAGCACATAGGAGAAAGAGATATTCTTGAATAACTTTTTTTGTGAAGGTCGGAGAGACTTGGAAAGTGGTTGCATCTGGACTAATTTGGGTCCTGCGGATCGATTGGTACCATCCCCGAGCTTGTACGACCTTCGGAAGAGGTCGACCGACGAAATTCCCCCAAATCTGAGGAGATATTCTTGAATAACTTTTTTGTGAAGGTCGGAGAGACTTGCAAGTAGGCTCTACCCCCACTAAATGGGGTAGCGCGCATCGATCGGTACCATCCTTGAGCTTCTCCGACTTTCGGAAGGGTTAGGGTTAGGGTTAGGGATGAAAGCACATAGGAGAAAGAGATATTCTTGAATAACTTTTTTTGTGAAGGTCGGAGAGACTTGGAAAGTGGTTGCATCTGGACTAATTTGGGTCCTGCGGATCGATTGGTACCATCCCCGAGCTTGTACGACCTTCGGAAGAGGTCGACCGACGAAATTCCCCCAAATCTGAGGAGATATTCTTGAATAACTTTTTTTGTGAAGGTCGGAGAGACTTGCAAGTAGGCTCTACCCCCACTAAATGGGGTTGCGCGCATCGATCAGTACCATCCTTGAGCTTCTCCGACTTTCGGAAGGGTTAGGGTTAGGGTTAGGGATGAAAGCACATAGGAGAAAGAGATATTCTTGAATAACTTTTTTTTTGAAGGTCGGAGAGACTTGCAAGTAGGCTCTACCCCCACTAAATGGGGTAGCGCGCATCGATCGGTACCATC